>NC_134644.1:158680360-158984887 GCF_030463565.1 Pelecanus crispus | reverse complement strand
TCAGAACACACATAGAATAAAGTTTGCTGTCTGCTCTAGTTCAGAAAAAATGAAAGCACAGCCTGTACTGAATGATAGAGTTGTGCTTTAATGTCCAGCCATGTGGTTTCTCCATGGAAAACTAATGAGTTAAAGATGAAATTCCTCTTCTAGTTTGCATATATCTTCTTGCAAGGATTCTGCTGAGCAGAAGGATAATTGGAGACTCTATACAATTGAGTCTTGTACTTTTTAATCCTAATACCATAAGCTACGAAACATCTTTCTTCCCACAAAAACGTGATGTTTTTAGTCCTAGACATGTTCAGTTATGGACATTTTTGAAATAAAGTAAACATTCTCAAAAATACCAGGACCATTCCCCTGAATTTTATTTAATACCATCTGGAAATAGAGCAGGGTAAAAAACAGAGAAACAAAAAGATGTAAAACTAATGTCTCAAAGCTCAAAGACTTGTCTCGAGTTTCTGTACTAGGGGCTTATTCAGCTCTTATTGAATCAAAAGAAAAATAGAAGCAGAAAGCAGAGAGGAGGTTTCCATTCATGCTTCTCATGCTGTTTTCACTTATTAAACTTCGCTCTGAGTTCACAAGAGTGGGTTTACAACAGTATTCCACATAAACTGCATCTGAAATTATGTAAACTGTATTCAGAGGTATACTGAAGGTGGACAGAGACATTTCACTTGTATTCAAGTATATGAATGTATTTTTAAAATCTGTTATATGATACAGTGGCTTTATAATACCTGTGATGATTAAAAAATTGTTGAAAATTTTGAAACTATGACCCTCTGCTACCCTATTTTGTTGCAGTTTAACCAAGGGATCAGGAAAAATTCCCATTCTCAAAATATTTCTACACAGAAAATGTAGAAATGTGTATCTGGAGCTTTTGAACCAAATTTAGTATTAGTAGAATTTTTTTTGCTGTTATTATTTGTATGTACGAGGTATAGCCAGAATCTTTGGGTTTAGGTCAGAAATCTTCAGGGAAGGGACATTTTGACTGCAGTTGGACAGCCCATTACACTATGACTCTTGGTTTCTGACATGACCTCCAGAATGCTCCTGCAATACAAATAATAAAGATGGTTTCCCACTGAGGCTGGGACCCATGGTCACACATAGATGCCATGGAAGAGGTAATTCTTGCTAAAAGATTGGCACTTGCACAATCAGAATAAACCGAGTCTGGAAAAAGGAAAGAATGTGGCAATTATCGATCTGTCTGAAGTGAAGAATAAAAAAATTAAGCTGGTATTTTTCCCTTCCCTGTTAATTAACCAAGCAAAGGCAGCCAGTGATGTTCTTCTGTAGAAAAGCAATCGACAATACACAACCAGTTACTTCTGTTTCCATAAGTAGCAGTCCATAGCAGTTTACGTTTCAACGGCTTTTTTTACAAGGTTGTAAAGAAAAGGATGCCACCTTGATAAGCTGTGACACACAGCTAGCTTCCATTAGTCTGATCCTTTCAGCTGTTGCAGACAGGTGGAGTTCACAAGTTATTCTTCCACCCCTATAACTCATGTAAATCCAAAATCTGCCCCAAAGGTTAGGAAGGTTTGCTTGCTTTGAATTTTTAAATTAATTTAAACACTATTGTCATATCATATAACTCTGGGTGAAGACATTCTTTTTCTGAATAAGAATGTTTTTTCTTCCTTGTATAGCTTTTTTGGAATGCAGATTTCATCCCCAGGACTGGCCTTGTTATCATAATGATAATATAGTTTCCTATATCTAATCATATTTGTCAAATATTCTGATATAGAGAAGCCCTCTATGTTTGGAGAACATCTTTTGAGATCAGTTGAGTTATATCAAGGATTATCAAGATGCCAGCAGCAGTAGTGCAATCTAAGAAACAATTGGAATAGGGAACAAAATATAAATGCATGTTTTGTGTTTAAAATGGGGAGAAAGAGAGAGTGCACAGTAGAGAGACTTTAGCTGGGGGGAGCCATGTTGTAGGCCAAAGGGAAGGTAACTGAGAAGCAGGGCTATTCAGGGTTAAGATGCTTATGTGGAACATGAAAAACTGGGTTATTGATGTGTCATAACATTCCTGTGTGACCTTTGCAATCCACAGGCCCAGTTTTGTAAAGAATGTGAGGCAGATAACTCCTAATTTTCATATATAATTAGTTATAAAACTAATATAGTGTGTGGCCACTGCTATATGCTTAATTATCTTTATTCATGACTGCTTTTCAAGTATGAGTTTCAAGTGTTAGCATTAAATACACCTTAATTTTAAGTCCCAATCCTGCAAATATTTATTAGCGCTTGCTGTTATGAGTAAGTCATTGCCTAGAAGAAAACATTAGCTTCAGTGGAATTACTCATGGCATTGAGTGCTATCATAGAAGGAAATGTTTTCAGAGTTTTTTCTTTAGGTACATACATATACAGGTCATTATACATGTATTTTTATATATATACACACAAACATAAACATTTTCATAAGATGAATTCATAGCAACATTTTTTCTTTATATATTCCATGCTGCCTTTTTCTAAGTTTGCTTTTTTTTTTCTATTAATGCATCATCTCAATTCTCACTTTCTTTAAGGTGTAACTAGCAAATGAAAGCGCTATGTGTTCTCTTATCATAAATTTGAGTTGATGAGGAAAAGTAAGAGCTCAAATCTCATGGTTTTGGGACAAGCTGAGTACAAGTACAGCAGTTCATTGCTTTTTCTTCCTTTTTTTTCTCTTTTTTTTTCTTTTTTTTTTTTTTTTAAGTCTGCATTTTTAAATTCAGCAATGCCATTTTCCAAAGCTGAAATGCAACCCGGAGGCCAGTTCAGACACGGTGTGATGCAGGCCAGTTGAATTGGCTGGTGGTTCTACTGTGGATGAGTTAAAGAAGGAATCACCCGAAGCAATGGTAGCTCTCAGAAGGGGGCCTGCCCTTCAACAGTTTAAAGCCTTTGAAGAGAGATTTCCTTTGAGCAATGTGAAGTCTTTGTGGTGATGGGAAACATACATTTATAATTACAGAAGAACACAGTGTACAGTAGGAATAGTATAAAAGCATGCGATTTACAGTGTCTAAGGAGAAGCTTTGATGTAGAGGGCCCCACTGACCTAGTTTGCTGCTGAAAGCCCTAGAAACATAAGGCTGACTGACTACAGTTATAGGGATGCAGACTGTGAACAACATCCTTCTGCCTCCGCGCAGCCACCCCACACTAAATGAATATTCTGTTGCAATACTGACTGTATGGGAATACTATCTGAATACAAACTAACTGTGCTTAAAAACATTAATAAAGTTTGCTGTGCTCCTCTGGGGAAAATGTGCTAAAAAAGAACCATTGTGTATCAGCACGCAGGCTGGGGAAAAGATTTATCTGGGAAGATTATTTATGGAAAAAAATGTTGAAAACTTCATGCCAGGATAGCCACCCTTGGCGGGGTGGAAGGGAGGAAAAAAAGATGTTAATCTCTGTTAACAAGGGACAGAATGTAAAACCCAAGAAGTGATACTGATTCAAAATGGTTATGATATCAGGGTGCATAAGAAATATTGTGTTCAACAGCAGCCAATGTGCCATAGGAAGAGTGTACTCTTACGTCCAGGGTATCCACTGCTGTGAACAAATCTGATGTGAGATCCAAGATTAGATATTCCCCTCCACAGGAAGAATAGGAATGGTGAAATAGAATTAAAGGAAACACACCAGCTACCATGCTCCCAGTCATCCCCCAACCAGCCATGTGAAGAGGGCAGTACCAGGGCTTCAGCAGCATCCACCAAGTGTCCACCAAAAAAAGAGTGGCAATTCATGGCTCTCCTGACACAGGTGGCAAAAAAACTGTGAAATCACACAGTTGAGAGAATGAGGAGATTTTCACAGAAGTCCCTGTAGAACTTTATAAGTAAAAAAAAAAAAGTATTCTTTATCTCATGGATTCAGGCTCAGATTTTTAGTGAATCTGCCTGAGATTTGAGTGCTGGTAGATTGGGATGGCTATATTCAGACCATTTCATGGTTACTCTTCTTGAGCTTCAGAACTGAATTTAGATGCTGAGTTGAGCTGAGGTGGGTATCTGGGGGTTTGGTTAGTAACCACATCTAAATAATATTATGCTGAGGTAGCACTGTCTGCCTTATAATCACTTTGCCTGTGGGAGAGGGCCAGTCTGAGGGAGGTCACTGAAATTAAAATGGAAAACTTAATTACATAAAAATAATAGGGGTGTGTTGGGTGCTTTGATGGACAAGGATGATGTAGGAAAAGAAAAATATCAAAGTTCAGCAAGTGCTATTTATAAATCTTACCTAGTGGGAGTAATAGACAACAAAGGGTAAATCAGTGACTATTAAGCAATATTTGTGCCAGCACAGATACAAACTTCTTTAAGTTCAACCTGAGACCCAGTGAACATAAGGTACTCGGTGAGCAATGGGAAAGATCCTGGGGATCTTGTTGCCTGTAGTTCAGTTGCTGGCTAAGTCTCCTGTACTCACCTCCAACTCACCAGTCACTGACCTGATCCTAGAGAATAACAAGCCTTAGGCTTTTCTAGGTTTGCAGACGGTATCCAAACATCACAGTGCCCTAGCCACCCTCTGCGGCTTCACTGTAGTACCTGTGATGCCTGCGCGTTATGCCTGCTCTGCCACTGTAAATAAGTCCTCAGCAGTAAAATAAATAGTCATATCAACTTTTCCAGGATTAGGTATTTTTTTTTTTTCAAATGTGGCAGCCCCTTACCTTCTCGCTTAATACACTTTAAATTTGGGTCTGTTTCAGGGTAAGAAGTTACTCCCCAGATATCATTTCCAACCCATGGCCATTACCCAGCTGACTTCCCATGGCCTTTTCAACTGTTCTCGCCAGATCTGTCCCTGCCTCTGTTTACCTTCAACTAAGTTTGGAGGAGTTCTTCTCCTGTTGTCAACATCACCACTGTCACTGTTCCCACCAAATATTTGCCATTCATTCCTAGCTAACAGTGAAGTGTTAGTGGTTGGTATCTGTCCTGCCTAGGTTAGACAGCATCCTTAACCCTTTCATTATTAGGAAATGATACAATCTAAAGATGTAGAGACAAAAGTAACTTTAGTAAACATAAAAATAGACAAAAGTGCATTTTTCCATCTGTCTCATTTTCCTTCTTTAGAAGACTGGGCTGAAGAGGATGGATCGGTTTAACCCAGAGTATGTGGAAGGCTGAGCCCTACTGCTGGACCAGTGTATAAGCAAAGGGTGGTATTGGAAGTCATCCACATTAAGTGAACTTTCATTTTATGATTCTTATTTTTAACCACACAAGATTTTTCCTTTCACAGACAATTGGCAGAGCTGAAGGTTGCAGTCCTTGTGAGCTTTTGACAGCTATTGCGCCTGCATGCTTTAGGTTTCTTACTCCCCTTTTTAAAGCCCTGTCTTGGTATACTACTAACTACATCTATATTTCTGGAGAACAGCCGCTCTCTTTGTCAGTGGTATTGGGTTAGAATAAATGGTCATAATTACAGATAGAGATAGGAGATCTTATAACTTGACCTCACAAACAGGTCTCTGGGGCTTTATTGTACTTGTGGGCCATACTTAAAGCTAAGGTCACCTCCATTCAGATGCAAGTTTCAGACAAGCTTTGCTCATGCCCATGCAACATATAGGCTGTCTACCTTGGTGGCAATATCACATAACTGATGCCGAATAAAGTCAGCCAAGGCGTCCTAACAGAAAGACCCAGGTGTTGCACACTGACTGCACAGGTACAGTCTTGCTGGGCAGCATGAAGCTATGCAATCCTACAGGTGGCTATGCATCCCTAGAGGCATGTGCTAACCTCTAGGGCCACAGGTCCTGAAATTCTGGAGCTAGGTCAGAAAATATACTTGATTTTAGCTTATGTCATGGCTTGAGCATTATGGTGACATGCAAAGGACAATACAGACTATAGACTGACCAGCTGATCCACAGTCTTTGCCCTTCTGCCAAAATAGCTCATACTGTCACACATGGATCTGTCTTTGGCCACTCACTTGAGGTCTAACACATCAGTCTCCAGAAACAAGCACACAACATTAGCGTTTGTCTTTGGACGGTTCTCATTTTAAGCATGCATAATTATTTAATAAGCCTGTTTTCCACAAACACAAAAGTGCGTGTTGCAGGAAACCATCAAACCAATTAAGACACACACCATGGCTTGCATCCTGACTCAGCACCAGGGAGAGTTGGAGGTGTGTGAATTGCTCAGAAATAGGTATGAAGAGCATAATAAGATGGAGTAAAGAAGAATCTAGCCTTTATAATAAAAGCTGGTCAATGCATGACACAAAGACAATTTCAAGGAAACGCCCTTTCAACAGTCAGTGATTCTGTTGAGAAACGGCATATCTGTCCATCTGCCCATACATTTTTAACTGAGTATTATGAAAGAGAAACTGCTTTAAGGCCCACAGCAGTGTCATTTTATACTATGCATTTTATCTTTATCATTTTATTTAACATTTTTAGCAACATGAAGCATTGATCTTTATCACTAGATACCAGAAATTCTCCAAGTGTGACCATGTACAAGGCTAGCGGATTATGGCACACCTTATAAGGCAAGTATTACTTTCTCCGTTTTATGTCTGAGAAAGCTGAGGCACGAAAAGATAAGGGAGCTCCAAAATCTTGAGATATTTTTTCTGTAATACAGGATTTGTGGGTCATAAACTCAAGTCATTGAAAAGATGCTTGAGGAACACTTTATTTAAAAAAAAATACAAGCACATACATAGGTTATTATTCACAACTTTTAAAAAAACATGATAAAAGCTCTGCTGGACCAAGATTTTCAAGTTGATAAGCAGTATCAGGTGTCTTAGCTGAACATGCCCAGTTTGAAGTCTCAAGCTGGTTGCTCTTCAGAAAAGAAAATCTAAAGATGCCTCAAGCTGCATAGCCAAAATACTGATGTACCCAAATCTTTTGAAAATCTGGGCCTAAAAATAGCCTTATATAAATCAACTTAACTCTTGTTAGAGGTTGACTGTGCTGAAAGATCCTAGCTCTATGTACTTGCCTTATTAGTATAGGATACCCTTTACCTCCTTTTGGCTTTACAATCCCCTCTTAATGCTTTCCTAGGCACTACCAGGAATAACACCACACTGCACAGCTCCATGCAAGATAGTTATTGAAACATCTTCAAGGCATAATACAGTGAAAAGAGAGTAGCTGGCATCCTTGAACAATTAAGGCATGCACAGCACTCAGCCTCATTTAGCCTCAGCACAGTGCCACAGTGACTGAGTATATTGTTGTTGGGTCTAGAGCTAATGCACTGAGGGTTAACTTGCATGTCTGCTCAACTCGGCAGGGTACAAATGTAGCCTGTGTAGTTGTACTCATATGGTGCTTTTTGAGGCTATTAATTGCTTTTCTTTGGAGCTTGTTTGTATGATCTAGGACTGCACCCCTCCACAACTACTGCCAAAGCAGTGAGTCCAGGAGACTGTCCCATTCACAATAATAAAATATTTCTTCTCAAGAACTTGCTTTTTATAAAGTGAGGAGACAGGAGACCCACTCCACTGTAGTTTTCTCTTTCTGTATCTTTTCCCTTGGGGCTTTACATAAGATTTTATGGAAGGGTTTTAATTTTATTGGGATATTTTTCTGAGCTACCCTTAAGTAACCCTTTTGAGCTCATTCATGTTCTCTGTGGTAGGGTGTTCTGTTGCAATTACAGGCATACAGCAAACCAGTGAAGAGCTGAAAATAGAATGTACAAGTCTTTTTTCTCACTACAGTTCAGAAGGGAGGCGACGGTCTGTGCCACTGCTCCATGGAGTCAGAAGAATCGCTGTGGTTCCCCCAGCAAGCCAGGACAATGGCTTACAATGCTATTGTGATAATGTCTGGAGGCCCCAAGTAAAATCAAAGCCTCATTTCTTCACTTTTGAAAGCTTCTACTCTGAAGAATTTTTAATCCAAGACTTGAATCCTGCACTTGCAGAAGTACTGCTTTTGTGCAGAAAATTATGCTGCAAACAGAAAAAAAAAAAAAGACATTATTTTCTTCTGTTATATATTATTTCTACTATTTGGGGATAAAAAACTAAGGTGTAAAAGGACTGCATATGGGCCTTTTATGGAAACCAGATGTTTGTCATTCTAGTCCGCTGCTGATCTACAAAACAATCCTTCTTCTCAGCTGCAGATTTTGTGATTGTTCAAACTTGTTCTTGTGTAAGCAGGTGGCTTGCTAGCCAGAGTAATCACCAGAGTTGTCCTGTGTGCTCATTTTAGAACTGCCTTGGGCACACAGAGGCCTTAGCACATTTCTGCAATCTGGAGGTGTCCATCCATCCACCAGTACAACCATTCTTTAATTCTTGTTAATATCTTTCTCAAGTCCTTAACCAGAGGTGCAAAATTCAAAAAGTCACTGATAACATTGATCAGACCACCCACTCATACACATGATATTTCCTTACATTCCCTTTTCTACTCATATTTTACTGCATTATTGTCCTACTCCATTACTTTTCTCAATTGTTTCCAAATCAGCCTTCCAAAACCCAACTGTCAACATTATCCTTCCAACTATTTGTTCCTGTGCCTCCAACTACATATCTTGCCCCTTAATTACACATCTTCTCCCAGCATCTTTGCATACCATGCCTCTCAAGCCTCCTGCCTCACTGAAAGGGATGCCAAGGCACCACTGGGGATCCCAAGGAGTCACAAAGCCTCTGTGCACATCAGTTGTGTCTATCTGGAGAGTGCTGCTGGTAGCAGCCACTCACACTGACTGCTGGGTGCAGACCCCAAGGGATAAGCATCTGCAGGCAGCTGTTTAGCTGAGATTAAGTCTTATCCAAGATTAGGCAGTGCTACCAAACTGCTGCTTCTGCAGCACGTAGGTCCCAAAATCCAGTGCCTGCTGTTGGCAGATTGTTACCTCTGTCAATAAAAGTTTGCAAGCATCTCCTTCTATGCTTTAGCCATTGGAAGATTATTACCTCCGGGAGTAAAGCTCTGTGGGCATGTCCTTCCGTGCATTTGCTGATAAACAATGGTGCTGTGCAGAGCATTGACTCTCTAGCTGTTTTTATCCTGTCTTTGGTAGTAGTGGCTCAGCTGAGGCTTGTGTTTTCTGAGCACAGTGACTTAAGCCAGTTGCTTTTGTACAACAGGCCTTAGATTGTTTCTGAATCACGCCAGTTGCATCTACACTGTGCTTTGGCAAGACTTGAACTCAAGCTTAGCAGCTCTCCCCATGACATGACATCCCCACATCCAGTTATGACATGCCTCTCTAGCGCACACACCTCAACCCACCCTTCGGCGTTGTAGATGTCCCAAAGCTCTCCAGCAGTGTAATGGCACTGACTTCCTTACCTGCCTCAACCCTGTCAGATTTTGAGCCAAGGTCACTATGTAGATGCCCCAAATATAAGGACAGAAAGAGCCAATGAGTTGTTTGTTTCTTTCCTTCCTTGATTATCTCTCCCCATAGAGGCCCATCACCAAAAGCAGGAAGGCTCTTCCAGGTCATTCATGCCATCTGCAAAGGGCACAAGGTTGTTAACCTCAGAAGCATGCCCCTCGTAAACTTCTGCCAGATGCAGATGGACTGCCTGGTATCCTGAAGAGCGCTGGTAATCCTTTTTGCCCACGAGGCAGAACAGGTTCAACAAATAATGGAGACCTGTGGAGATTCACTGTTGCCACCCCTTGCAAAAGCAGGTACAACTTCAAAATTACTGAAGTTTGCTCAGCGTTGTATCCAGCTGACTTCACAGTATCTCCAAAGATGGAGATTTTGCAGCCTCTCTGGGCCTCTGTTTCAATGTTTCACCCCTGTCAGTGAGAAGCATTTTTAATTTTTTTACTGTAACTTGTGCCTGTTGCCTTTTAAGCTTTTGCTGTGCACTGCCAAGAAAAGTCTCTCTCTGTAACTACCCATTAGGTAGTTAAGAACAGCAGTTAGATGCCCCCTTAACCTTCTTATCTCTAGGCTAAACAAACACAGCTCCTCATACCATGTCCTTGTGTGTCTACAGTTCCTCATGTACTGTATGCTCTGTCCCCTTAACCATCTTGCTGACCTTACTCTGGACTTTGTCCAATTTGTCAGTCTTGTACTGGGAGCCCAGAAGTGGACATAAGATTTGAAAGGTGGTCTCACAAGTTCTAAAGAGAAAGGAATAATCACTTGCTTCATCCTGTTGGCTACACTGCTGTGATACAGCCCAGTGTACTGTTGGACTTTATGAAGGCCACAAATTTTGGCTCACATTCAACTTCTTGTTCAACAGGTCCTTTCCTGCCAAGGTGCTTTCTGGTTGGACAGCCCTCCACAGCTTGTAATGCTGCATGGGATTACTCCTCCCTGTGTGCAGGACTTGGCATTTACCTTTGCGCATTACTAAGAGTTGCCTTAGAAATAAGACAGCTGCTTTCCAGCAGCCACATTTTGTGGTAGACATTGAGGGTAGTCAGCAATGGGTAAGGTGTGAGGACACATTCCTGCCCTTTGGAGGAATAGGAGACATCTGGTTTAAGACAGGTGCTGAAGAAGTTCACTCTAGGAATACATATGGGACACGTACTTGAGCTAATCCCACACTCTCACACAAAGCCATTTGGATTCAGTCAGATTTTACCAAGTTGCAAAACAACAAAAGAGACTTGAGAGTCCACAGAAGCCTGAACTGATGTGACAATACAGAAAGTAGGTTTAAAAACCCCAGAGAGCTGCTGTTGCCTCTCAGTCACCAAGGCAATCAGCAGTAACTTCCCAATGGCTTCTTTGCTTCTCTTGTATTCTTAGCAGTGTTCCAGACATGCATCCCAGCAGCACATGCCAGATGTGTCCTTTTACTTGAGCAGTAAAAAAATTATATTGCAGGCCTCCTGTTATTCAAGTCCAGTGAGGATGCACCCTAGTTTTTACAAGCTTTGCTGCTTCTATTCCCAGTAAGTCATACATTTATTGGAAAATCACTTAGTGCTATGGCTGGTTAAAATTAAATCTGATTTACCTGATTTAGGTATGGGTATTCTGGTTTTTGAATGGTGATGAGTAACATATATTCAGTGTATATTCATTGTGATTGAGAAAAAGCATTTTTAAAAATGTAAAATGAATTAAAATACCTTTTAGAAGCTTCCTTCCAGAGCTCCCAGAATTCACAGAAATAACAAATAATTATCTACACTGATCAGTTCTCAAAATTTTGGTACATTTACTGCGCTCTAATCATTATT
This sequence comes from Pelecanus crispus, assembly GCF_030463565.1. NCBI lineage: Eukaryota > Metazoa > Chordata > Aves > Pelecaniformes > Pelecanidae > Pelecanus > Pelecanus crispus. The sequence continues at coordinate 158,973,648 of NC_134644.1, read as the reverse complement.
ACAGCTAATGGGTGTCTAGGGATTCTGACACTGTAGGTCTCTGTTCACAAGAACAAGAACTGAAAGTTTCATTTGTTTTCCCCTCGCCTGAGCATCCTCATGCTCCCTGTCTAAGGGCTTGTCTTCACTGTTGAAGAAGGTTACATTTTCTCCCTCTAGAAAACAAACACAATAAATCTGACCAGGTCAGTTCTAATTTTTGTGAGTTTGATTTATGATAAAACCTGAATACTCTGTCCTCGTGTGATTACAAAAAGCAAGAAGAAGAAGAAAAAACGGAAAAATAAAGAAGGATGCTCTTTTGGCATCCCATAAAACCTTAGAATATGTTGTTAAGGATTCCTCAGCTTAACAGAGTCAGTGAAAATTTGACTTTGTTAATGTTTACTCTTGAATTCTGCTTCAACTACCAGTGCTGAGTTCAAGTACTAGAAAACTCATGTTTCTTGTGCTATTGTTCAAAATTAGGACTCCCACTAACCTCTGTATTCAGTATCCAATAAGCTTTGACTGCATTACAGAATTTTCGTCTAAAATGTCACTTTGTCCATAACAATACTTTAATCCTACCACTGTTCTGTTGCAGAATGTTTGTTCTTTTATAGTTTAGAGTATGCAAATTTTCTACATGTGTTCTTTTCAGGTGGCTAACATCACTGATGTGGTTCTGATAGTCTGTATAATTGAGGAATAATTGTCCTCATTGTATATGTTTTGCATATTTAGATCTGCAGACAGGCCCTAATCATTCCTCAATCAGAGACTTACCTGGAGAGGTATCATAGTACTTCTAGTCACTGTGGAGTGAATTCATTGCAGTGTTGGATTCTTAGCTGGTAAATGCTCTAAGACAAGACATGACCTCTCTAATATGTACACTCAGAATTGTACAAAAGTAATGAAAAATCACCATTTGTATTTGAAGATAGGTGCTCAAGGCTTTGGTTTTGATGCAAAATTTTTTTAAGCAGTATGTGAATTTTCTCCAGGTTGATCTCAATTCATTTATATTCATGTGTGTGTCTTTAATAGTAGTTTAACACAAGTTGAAGTGTTCCTGGAAAGTTGCTGCACGAAGAGTTAATTTCCTTCTGATAAAGGGCTTTGTACCATTCTATGTTCTTGTAGAAAAGGATCCAAATGCAGTAATTGGATTTGACACAATGGAAAGATTTGTAAGTAGAACAGGTGAAAACATAACTGGCAACAATTAAAAGCTAATTATCTGCAGCCATCAACTGGTCACCAGCTGTTCTGAACCATATAAAGAAGCATACACTACAAGGGAACAACATATGTTATGGAGACAAATGTTAGTAAAGACTACTAAACTGGGAGGAGATACGCATGAGATTCAGTTCTTCTAATCCAAACCTGATCCTAGAAGTCCTCCTGTGAATAGCTGTATTCTGCAGGTTCTCACATCGGGACATAGTACTGATTCTTCTCCTAGTTGCACCAGATTTTAATCACTGTGAGCTGCTAAGCTTAGAAACACTTACTGCTGTTTTACTCTACTCATGGCCTTGGTGGAATTGTTCACATTAATAAGCTTCCTTGTTGGGCCTGTGTTTGTGCTCACCTGAGGAACAGAACCAGCAAACCGGTGGGGCTGTGAGTGGGGTCTGAAGGGGATGTTTTTGTTTGTTTGTTTCAACTTGGCAGCAGAATGGAAGCAAAATGAGTTTCCAAGTGCCTTCTCAGTTCTCTTCTTTTGTCTGGTTGCCTTTTATCCAACATTAATTAATGTAATTGCTACAATTTCATAGTCCAGTGGAGACTAACTAATGATACTGGAGCTGAGTGTTCTGTTTCTGCAATAAATCAAGAAAGCAGTTCATACAATACAGCCTTCCACTTCTTCCCACCACACCAAATTAAAGAAGATAAATATTTCTTTTTCATGGCTTAGGGTCTGGTAGTTAGATCACTCCCCCATGACTTCATGGGAAGGTCTGATACAATACTTCAGCCGGGGGGGGAGTTCAAATCCAACACTTCAGCCATTTGAGAGAGTACCCAGTGCTCCAGTCTTGGGAGGAACAATCTCTGCAGCTTTCATTGAATCTGTTACTCAGTGTAGAAACCAGCACAAGATTTATGGGGCCAGAAAACCAGAAGGGAAGAAGGAACATAAATAAGTAGCTAGCAAAACTTCCTAGAATACAGCTGGCCTCTTCCAGAAGTAGCTCTAGTAAGAAGATTTTGGTTGAAAAGAAACAAACCAAGATACTATCTCAGCAGTGGAGACTGGCTAAGCTCCATATGATTAAAGGAAACATAAATCTGTGTTCCCAGAAGTGGCCTCCAAGATAAACCCCTGAAGGAGATGGGTACCTGCTATGTGGAATCAAGTTGTCCCACCAGAAGCCCACCACCATTTGCAATGACAAATGGCTTGTCACAGCAATGCCTGGGAAGAGAAACTGCTGCTGCTGCTGCCTGACCTCCCCTGTAAGATGCTCAGAGCTGACCAACGCACTACTGGTCCTGCTTTCCCAAATTGAAGTAAAGAAGGAAAGGGGGAAACTGGAGAAATGTTTTTTGTAAAGTACAGTTGGCACATCTGCCCTGCCTGGTCACTGCCAGTTAAAATGATAATTTGAGGTGAAAAAAATTAGAAAATTTGTAAAAAAAGAACAGCTGTCAGGGAAAAAAAAGCTCTTATTACATATATTTACTTTCTCAAGTCCATAGATGTGTCTGTAGTGACATGTCCATAGTCTACAGCTGGACTTATAAACAAAAGCCTGGGGTATTCCTACTTTTTTTCCTTCTTTCTTACAGAATAGTGGAACTGGAGGGAGGAACAGATGAGACTAAACTTAAAAAGTCACAGAGTGGGGAGCTGTTTCTTCAAAAACAAAACAATTTTCAATAAATTTTCAAGAAAAACAACCTGACTATTCTTTAAATATAAAGATTACAGAAGAAAAACTGCCTTCTTACTGTAAGGCCCAGCTTATCACTAGACTCCAGTACTAACTATCTACCCAAATTTTCAAGGCTGCAAGCAGATGTGGGTTGCACACAACATATTCAGGCAAGAAGATGTCATGCACAGTTCTGTATTTGAATTCTTTGTGTTGCACAATAAACTATTTTTCAAGGCACAAGAGGTTAAATTGACTGACATATTACTGGGTAGAGCTGAGAGTATGCAAATATTCCACCCAAAGGTAAATCCTGAGCCTGACTTCCAGCCAAGAGCATCTCTGAAGTGAGGCATGCCTAGAGACGTAATGTTTACCATTCTTTTTCAAGTTAAAAAGCTTGTGATTTTGTAGAGGGAAAAACAAGACTTGCCATGTATTTGATTTTATTTTTTTATAATCTGGCACCTTATTGTTGGATAAGAATACTACTCTTCCTTATGCTGGCTACTAACCTTTAGGTTAAGTTTAAGCCCTTCAGAGTTGTATCTGTAGCAATCGGTAGGAAAACATCTGAAGTCAGCAGGCTGAGGTGTTTGGTGGTAGCCACCTGGGGAACAGTGAAGGTGAGGAATCAGCCCCTCAGACATGGTGTTCACTGGTGTCAGAGGAGCTGCTGTCCACCAGGAGTCCATAAGCTATGGTCCACTTGCAAGGTTCCTTTCTCTGCCCTGGAGAAACACTGCTGGTGCTACCCTCATTGATGCCACGGGTTGTCAGCAGAAGTGCCCAGGCAGTGGGAAATAACCATATTAGTTCTTCTTCAGCCTGAAGTTATGAAAACTCAAATCCCCCACCTCCCCAGAAAGCACTTAAGCATTCAGCCTATAAAGTGTTTGGGAGAAGAAAAGAACAGCTGAGGGATGTAGAAAACATTGCAACCCCTGAATAAATCAACCAGCTGATCCATTGGGCAGTCTGGGGTCTGTGCTTAATGTGGATCCATTAGACAGAATGAGACCTGTGTCCAATGCAGGAGGCCCCTGTCCACTACCTATTCTCACAAAAGAGTTGGGGATTTCATTTAACAAGAATTCTCCTCAAACGTATTTAAATTGTGTTATAATGTTGAAAAATAAATCAATTAAAAATTCCAGACTCCTGAGGAGTTGAGAGGGTGTGAAGAAAAGTGAGCACAGCTTCTGTAAAATTAAAAAACACTGGGCACTTACATGAGAAGCAGACTTTCTTTCCTGTAGGGAAGGACTTCCATCACTAGGCTATAGCATTAGGCATGACTGATAGTTCTCCCTTTCCATCCAGTGACTCCTAAATTGTTGTCCGTGCATGGTCATGCAGGTACTTCTAGGAAAGGTGTCTTACTTCCCGTCATCCTGAGTAAATCAGTCTCTCAACTTCAGGAAGAAGGGAGAAATGGATGTTGAACCCTCCTTTAGCTGAATCCAGGTCACCTAATTAAAAATATCGGTAGAGAGCAAGACTATTTCTCCCTCAGGTTTCCCACTTTCCTAGCAAATAACATTATACAAAGAATAGCAGCAGAAATTGCATTTTATGCAGAGCCTAATACAGCTGGTATGTGTTAGGTATGCTTTGATAACATCTTCCAGATCAAAGCCCTAGAGAACTGGGGCAGGGTGGGGGGAATTGAGGAATGCCTGACTTTCGATTTTGGTTTGACTTAAGCAGGAATTAGGTACTGAGCTCTTCAGTTCTCTCAAGGCAAGGAATTTGGTGTGTGCATGGCATACCACTGCTTGAGAAACACAAAAAGTAAAGCAATTGGGGATCTTAGGTGCTTCCTGGGATATGTAACAGGAGGTTTCACCACAATTTTGGGTGTAAGTGCTTAGATTTCTTTAAGGTCTATTTAGCACAGATACAGTGCATGTTCTTCACTCTCTCTTCCACCAGTATGGACCCATATTAAGTGAGAGGTAGAGCACATCTAGGACTGAGAAGGGAGGTTAACCTACAACATTTATGCTCTTGGTGGTCCTCCTTGAACCATCCATCACTTACTAGTTACACGTACAAAAAAGTATTTATATTGAATATTGTGATGTGTCATGGTGAACTAAATCAAATTGGTTTCACTCAAATTTATTTTTGTCTCATCAAAAAAAAAATTCACTTACTTAAACTTTACTCTAAAGATTGGCCTTCTGAGAATAGGAATTTGTCTGTGAATGACAACTTCCCAAAATATTTTATCTGAAGTTTATTGACTTACTGTGTTTCTATAGCATCTATTTCTTCTAATATTAATCATGAAAGTTGGTAATACAGAAATGAGGGACCTTCCTTCTTATGCTCAAACTAGTCTGCTTTGTAAATTCTGCATAGATACAGACACTTTTCCATCTGCTTTAGGCTTTTTTGTTGTCAGTCACATATGCTCTGAGAAATACATCTTATATTTTAGCACTAGACCTGATCAGATAATTCACAGTGAATAATTTACTTGAACAAATTTAGACTTTTCTGTTTGTTAGTTGTCCATGAGCTGCTTTTGATTTTCTTGAATTTATTCATTATTCAAAAGTATTTGCTTAATAACTTCTATGAATAACTTAATGAGCAAAGCTTTGTTTGTGGACTGTTTGTGAGCAGTTTGACATGAGTACTAAGAGCTTAGTGCTGTTGCTCATTTTTTTTAGATTCTGAGGCCATATAGCATTTTTCTACTTCTTGACTGGGTGAATAAATTGAAGCTGTCTTATATTAATACTTATGTTCAAAAGTTCAGAATTTGCTTTTCATAACAGTAGTAGTCAGGTATAATGTGCTGCTACTGTGTACAACCCTGAAGTAAAACTTTCATTTCCGTACTTCCAGGACTGCAAATAGGCCATTCCCTTCTAAAAGGAATTTAATTTTTGTACAAGTGAGTCTAGATGAAGAGATATTTTCAGGTAGCCAGCCTGCATTTGCTAGCTGTCTGCTCTTTGACTCCATAGCTGGAAGAAGGAAAAAGCCAATAACTATCAGTTGTTTTAAATGAGTACTATTGCTGTTAGAATATAAGCTACTGCACTGACAATTTTTTAAAAATTCTTCTTTTAACACTGATGCCAGCTTTGTATTTTAAAATATAGCTTTAATGTTGTGTCTATGAAAAGTTAAGTATTTGACAACAAAACATCTTGAGCACCGGTTTCCTCTTGGAAGATTGGAACAGATTTATATGAAATAAACAATGTCCCTTTTATTATTTATTTATGAATTACAATATCAAAAACTTCAGGCAGCAAATGTTAAAAATGGATATTCATAGGAGTCTTCAGAATTCAGAGTCTAATAAAAGAAATGGAATAATTCAACGATGGAATTGTTATTTGTATTTTAAAGCTGATTAAGTTAATTTTTGTTTCTTTTAGTAAATGTTACAGAGGCTTTCTCTGTAATTATTTTAATTAGATGCATTAAATCTTTCTAAGGCATTCAATACATAAAACTAAACAGAAAAAACAGTTGTTTTATGTTGTTTTATGTTTTATGACTTTTAATGACGTTTAAAGCATAGTAACCATTATCTTATTTTGAATTTTTGTTCATCACAACACTTGTGTAAGATTGATGAAAATGCATTAAGCAGGATATATTTATCTCCCTTTATATTCCTTTGGAAATGTCATTTATATAGCAACAAAATGCTGTGTTTTAGTAAGGCTGCTGCATATTTGACATGTAACTGACAGATGATGTCTAAGCATTATGCAGGGCTAATAAAGACGACATAGAATGCACAAATATATCAGTACATGAGGGAGAAAACTGGTGAGATTTTGGGAAAAAATCTAACATCACTGGGTGAAAGTCTCCAGTGGAGTTATGTGAATTAAATAAAGGAGAGAAAATGCATCAGTAGCAAGGTAAAAAGCAAAACTGTATGAGGTAGTGTATCAGGCCTGCAGTAATAAAATAAAATGGAAATAAAACCCCAAACCAACAACTAAATATGGGTAGTGCAGAGTAGAATAACCTATTTCATATACTTGTGCAGACCTGATTTACTCTGAGAGCAATAGATTTTCTTCTGGTTGAACAAATATTTCTTAAATCCAGTGGGACTTAAGAAAGAACAATTCAGATCACCTGTGTACGAGGGGCTTCTCATCTCCTATCTCCCACTAGATATCAACATGTGTTGAACTTCAGTCCCCTAGAAATTTTCACTGAAAGTGCAGATCCCTACATAAGAAATTTGAGTCCTTCAGTACTGTGTTGTTAGTTTTTCTTAAGTATATGTGTAAGATCTCTTAAAAATAGCCCACAAACCCTCTTCACCCTCCCAGGGCTTCATGGACCACGAGGTGGTAGCTACAATGTCCTAATTATTAGAAGACACAGATTTTTTTTAAACAGAGTATAATCCCAGCCCTTATTGTAGAGTTTGATCAAATAAGTAGAAAGAAACAGCTATTAAAAGGGCTAGGAAGATACAAAAAGAGACACAATGACTGAATATGAGTAGAACTCAGCATAAAATTAAGAAAAGCTTATCTAGCTGATATTTCATAAATGTTTATAATTTCCTCGCTGACTAGAATTTATACAAGAGCCTGGAACACAAGAGAAAAATGTGTCCATATGGTAAAATAATTTATCTCCCATTTGTATTCTTGGATCTTACATCTGGGTTATCTATATTGCAGAAATGTGTGTCCACACTTGTGCCTTCTGTTGGAATGAAATAGTTCCCTCTGAAACAGAGCCTAAATGTGGTTCTGGGAACAGTTCGCTCCAAGGGACCGCTCCTCTTAATAGATATGGACAAGACCACACATGTCTGGTGCCTTCTGCTCTAGCCTGCCCCAGTAAGCTTTCCATCCTCATGAGCTTTCATGTCCCATGTACACCTAGTCGTGTGCCATTAAAGAACAACTTTGGTATATAGTCCTCACTTCTCTTCTAATACTCTGACTCAGAATCAATCATACTAGCCTAATTGTGTATTATAGCCAAAGGTATGTTGCATAGGACCTAGAGGGCTCACAGAGCTGAACAACATGAATGTCTCCAGAGCAGAGTGGATGTGACCACCTCTGCCACATGGCCCAAGGGCTGGACAACACTCCCAGGGGTTAACTAACTCATTTATCCAGGTGGTTACAGCACACAGACCACAACCTTCTGGTTGTCAATCTCCTACTCTCACTAGGCATTTGATAGAGCACCTAGGTGCTTGAGTTTGGGCTGGAGATTTGAAGAATCAAACTGATAGTCCCTGAAGCACTTTGCTTGAGAATATCTAAATCCACTTTGGGGTAATTGGCCTGATCAAGCACATCACAGAGATATGAAGAGCAAGTAAAGAATGAAATCAAAATAGTCCAAGTTGCAAAATAACACTTCGGCTATAGGATAGTCTCTTAAACTTTGAAAAAGTTCATTGCAATGAACTGACAGGCAAATTTACACCCAAGCACTCTTTGCTCAATGGAGCTGCTCAGCTGCAGCTCACGTCACCTGGCCTGTGTCCCTGACCCTGTCCTTTCAACTCAAGAGCTTTTACTTCTTCAGCAGTGGGCATGGAGGGAGAAATGAAAGTTCATTTTTATAGCTACTGTGGATAATTCAGAGCTACTGTTGGAAATTGTAATAGCGACCAATTTTTTTATGTACTAATTTGGTAGTACTGCAGTGCAATAGTCTGTGGGAATTACACACTGAGAGCAGTGGGAGTTATGCAGTGATGTGCTTCTGAAAATTCTAATAAATATCTCTTTTTTTATATACATATATGTAAATACTTCTTTAAATCCCTGTGCATTGGTGACTCATGATAAATTAAATAAATGGCTCTTCCCTACTTCATAGGTGCTGTGAGGGCAAATGAATGTTTACGAGAGTCTGAAAGCTTAGGTGCTTAGGACCACAGCTTCTTAAGCAAATGTCTGGATAGATGAAGTCTGATTCCCTCACAGCCAGGTCCATTTTACACATAGGAATAATGCTGTTGCAAAGGTCACGGGCCTAATCGTTTTTCCTACAGATATCCAGGTCTGTAAAGTTGAGGCTATGGGCTTCTTCGCCTTGTGTACGGTGTTCCCCAACGAATACATTGACTTGGCCGCTTATGTCACATGCAGTGAATGCTGGGTTTTGTATTTCTTTCATTTGCTGTCCGCCATGTCAATGTTCCGGTGGCTGCTGCAGACCTCGGAGTGGAACAGGTCTACCCTGAGAGTCACAGTGTAGTATCCACTGTGCCTTGGGATCGCATCTCTTGGTTCGTGCGTCTTCTGCACCACTACCTACAAATTTCACTCTCAGGACTGTATTAATCAATGTATCTCTTCTACTGATTTTCCTCATTTAAGTTTGGTCTTTTTGAACATTTTGCAAAGAACATGTGTTGGAGACCGTGTCCTGCAGAAGTAATGGATATGACTGAGAGTAGAGAGGACTATAAAAGGAGAGAGGACGGTGATAACCACTGTATTCAATCATGTGCATATGTCTACTAAAGCAACAAAAAAGTTAATCTGTCAAGTAGGATTTGTTGATATTTTACTCAGGATTTAATTTGAATGTTAGCGTAATTTCCAGTAACACTTGCTTGTATTTTTCTCTTGTGATCTCATCTGCTTGTTTTTGCATTGAACCATTTTGTTTTGTTTTTAGTTTTATATTCCTCTCCTCCTTCCCTTCCCAACTTGCTCTGCTTTTGTTTTTCTTGTGATATCATAGTGGCAGCACGGTAAAGCCCCACAGAGATCTTCTTACTTCAATTCAATTTGGCTCACATGTATTGCTCTGTTTCTTCCTGAAATTGTATTGCCATTTCCAGAAATGACATAGCAATATTTCACTTGCCATTTTAAGTGGACCTTCATGGATTTGCATTAATGATATGAAACCATGCCTAATATAACTACAGTGTGGAGAAAGGTAAAATGAAATTAGTTTAGCTCATTGTCTGCCGTTCACTGAATTGGCAGAGAAAATAAAATTGTAGATTGCTATAATATCTATAAAAATCCTACAGGATCAGTCCTACACTATCCTCAAAATCTGTGCATGCTGAAATGCAAGCTACAAATATAAAGTTACTCTACTCACCTCTGAGTAAAAATTAAAGTTTGTGAAAAGAATAAATAAACTACATGCAAAGATTTTAAAACTATTTTGCAGTTTTCTCAAAACATAGCTTGTTTTGCTGTTCTTCAGCAAACAACAAATGAAATTCTGAAGATTCTGAAGATTAAGCCATTTAGCAATGCTTTAAAAATTTCAAAAATTGGTATATTGAAATAAGACACAAACAAACAGAAAACCCCATCAACTGTCTGTGATTCACATTTCTGAGCAGACAGCAGCATTGCACAACAGCTTGAGATTGGAAATGAGAGGGATACTACATCCAGATGAAACTTCATGGGGATTTCAGGCAGAATATAATTATTTCATATAATTATATTATATACGAGCAGAATATAATTATGCAAAGCTGGAATTTTGTCAGGACACTGTGGTGAGCACCTATGCTTTGTGAAAAGCTTATGGGGATTTTTAATTACAATAAGTGGTCAGAATCTTAGTTTGATGTCTCAGCCAAGAGATGAATTGATACTGAACTAGTAGACTCTCGGTACATGCCTGGGTAGTACGAAAATAACAGAACCATTAGACAGCTTGACTCACCTTGTAGTGATGGCAGAATGGGCTGTATCTGAAATCTGGAACAATGATTAAAAAATACTGTTGCTATTCCACAGAAGAACAGTGATTATGAGGGATGTAACTCTGTATTCAAGATTCTTTCATTCTGGGGAAAGATATGCATCTGCTAAACATGCAGATATGTTATCTGTTCACTTCAGAAACACTTAAACAACTGAGCATCTATCCTTAAAAATTACCACAGAATGGAATAACTTTTAAGAAGTTATCATGCTATGGAATGAGTCTTATGATATGAACTCATTATGAGTTGTAGAGCCTTCAATCAGCAGAGTGGATATTACACTGGATAGCTGAATACCCAAAAGTTTCTTAACTGGTTCAGTCTTATCTGTCTAATCTATCTATCTTCTCATGTCACACCCAGCTCTACTGTATCTGAATGTCTTCCAAGGCTCTCTGGGGCAACAATATTTTTTTTCATTATTTTTGGTAATGTAATATAAACTGGAGGCTACGGTATCATTATTTTATTGCTACCCCTGAGATATTTTTGTCAGATGTTAATTCATGATGTTGTGAAGTTCTTTCAAAAGAACAGAAATTAGAGTTGATACTTTGGGAAAATGGATTTGCAATGCTCATTACTAGCTTTTTAACTTTTCTATATGGGCTGTATTAGATATTTCAAAAACCCTTTAAAGGGTTACTAAGATTCCTACTTTCAGAATTTCTAGCAGATTCTTTTTTGTTAACTGGGTGATGCTTATGTCTTGACTAAGATCCCGGACTGAGCAAAGGGTATCTGATTCAAAGTTCTGGCTGACGTAGATTTCATTTTTTTAAGGGCCCATATGGTAATATTCCTGTGAGTTTGCATTAGGTTTGTAAAGTGATGATAATTGTCTGCCTCACAGATTAAAGCACACACAGTCCTGTCTGAGTGGTGCCTAAATAGGATTATGAATTGGGGTGCCTAGTGTATTTTTTTAAATGTTGGAAGGAGAAGGAACAAGGTAAGTAAAACTGACTGAATTGCTGTCCTGATTTTTCTGTAGCTAACATACACAGATGCATATAACAGGTAATAAAATGCATTTGTCCATAGGCTCTCAACATGAGGCACCCTGATTGCCAGAAACTTAAACTCATGCACAAATATGATCCATATACAAAAAGTCAACTTAACTTTAGCAGCACTGCTACTGGCTTCACTGTAATTAAGTGCTAATCGGAGGGGTGTGCTGTTTTGCAAGGCAGTAAACCAGTTTCCTGAGCGGATAAACTCAGAGGTCAAAGGCCGGGGAGTTGCCTCCATCAGGGGACCAGGATCACTGCTGAGAAAAGCAGCACACCTGTCCTGTTATTGTGATTATGAGACAAATGTGAATAAAGCCAGTAAAACAAAGTAACTTGAAAGTCTGGGAAATTTATTGACATAATTGTAAAGAGTGGCATATCATACGCACAGTGAGCAGGGAGCCAGGCTTTGCCGGGTCCTACGGGACAGTGCTCAGCTCTCCAACATCAAGCAGACGAAGGGGAATTACTCACAGGGCTGTGAGGCCACTGCCTCTCAGCGTGATCTTGGGAAAACCACTCGGGCTTTCTAAGGTTATGTTTTCCAAGTTATAAAATGAGGATATTAGTTAGTAAACTTCACAGAGGGGTTTCCAAGCATGAATAACAAATTACGTATAGCTCTTCAGTGTAATAGGATGGAAAGTTTAATCTATAGTAAATAAAAATGGCATCTGTTCCCTATGTTTCAGCAAACAGCACTGTGCATAAGAATTTCAAGAATAGATGGACTTAAAATCAAGAGAAAAGCCATAAAGTTTCATGAAAAAGGAGAAAAAAACCCCTTTGAGAGTAAGTTAAAAAGGACCGTGCTTTATTCATTGGCTTGGAAAGAGAGAGGTGCTGTGATTTTTATCACCAGAACAGCACATTTATCAGTAAGTAATTGGACTGTTAGTAAGCACCGGTAGGGAACATCCATCCCAGCTTGAAATGCTGGGACCTGACACAGGGAGAAGTATGGATGTATTGTTTCTGCATCATGGAATCCAAATTTCTGAAGCTCATTTCTGCAGCAGATAGACTCATTGAGTTTGAAAACGAGGTCAACTTTTGATCCAGCCAGAATTTTATATAAGCAAAGAAAAAGTAGCTTCTTCCTCAAACACCAAAAACAAGGGGGAAAAAATCTCAAACCCAGGAGCTGATATTTCAGCACAATTGTATTAACATTAAAAATGCTCCTGACATATGGAGAAATGAACTTGTGGAACTTCCTGTCACAAGAATGAGTGAAACAAAGAATTTAGTTATTTTACAAAGGCTGAGACGCTTCTAATCATAAGCAAAAATATGCATATGCATAACTTCATATGCAGATGTTTGTTCCAGCAGCACATACTGTTAAAGCCTTTAGGGATATACTTGGAGGAATAGGAAAGGTGGACTGGTTTGGGGTCTAAATGAATGTAGCTCTCCCCCATTAGCCCTTGCGCTTGTCACAAGACGCTTCACAAACCTGGGTAGCCTTCTCACATCCCTCAGGCACAAAGCTCCTGCAGCCAGCCTTTGAGTAAATTGGAAAGGGAGACGAGACCCCTTCCTGCCTGCACAGCTTATTCAAAAAATGGCATTTTATCTGCCTCCTACACTGAAGAATCTGATACCAATGGTATTAGTGAAATGGTATTGCAGAAGCTGGATTTAAGGTCTGATCCCACCTCACAGTCCTGGTGCATCAATGATGATTGTTAGCCTGCAGTGCTCACCCTGTGTGATGAAATGATCGCTTTTCTCATATGTATGATATGAATCTTACCAATGTGTGTGAATACCTGATGGGGGGGGATTAAAGAAGATCGAGACAGGTCTTTCTCACTGGTGCCCACTGACGGAACAAGAGTCAATGGGCACAAATGGAAATACAACAAATTCTGTTTAAACATAAGAGACTTTTTTACTGTGAGGTTGGTCAAATCCTGGAACAGGAACAGAAAAGTATGAGTATGCAGAGGATATTTTGAATAACCTTGTAGATATTCAAAACCTGACTGGACACAGCCCTGAGCACCCTGCTCTTGCTGATCCTGCTCTGCACAGTGGGGCTGGACTAGATGATCAACTGTTCTGCAAGTCTGTCAAAATAATAATCAACCTTACGATCATCATGATGATTGTTCTCTTTGAGTAATCTACCTGTATCTTTACTGATGAAGAAAATAAACTCTATGATTTTCACATCCCCTAGACAGAGTATACAGTATTAATGGAAGACAGCAGAATTAACTTGTAATTAGATTTTTTAAAATCTGGGTGTTACTGATTTTCAGCAGTGCAGAACTAATTTATGTACAATGACTCTCCACTCACATACATCACTGCAGTAATACTATGTGGTTACTATAGAAGGCTTTTTATTTATAGATCTCCAGGGATGTTGCAGATACACTATGCAGTTACACCTGATTTCATACAATCCTAGAAAATCACACTGGAAAGGACTTTAATCCCAAAGCAAATTAGCCTAATCTGTTAGATAAAGCTCTTAAGGATCTCCAAAATGGAGACTCCAAGATTTCCCCAGGCAATCTGCTACCTTACTTGGAGGAAGCTTTCCTTTACAGCAAAAGTGAATCCCTCTTCCTGTAATACTTATTTTATCTATCCTGGCCATGAAAAATAGGTTCTTTTCAACAGCCTTTTATGTACTTGAAAGTTTGATATCTCTTTTCTTGACTGAACAAGACCGTGTTTTCTAGATCTGTGATCACTCTCACTGACCATACCTGGACTCTTTCCAGTTAGTCCACATCTTTCTTTAATTTAAACAAATGACATAAGAGAAAGGTCTGGCTTTATAGATGGAGTTCCTGCACACACAGGTTTTTTTGGGAGTTGGGGGAACAAACCAGAAACAATGCTGACTTTTGGAACAAAGCCAAGCTTTAAAAATATCACAAAAAATGCCTTAGAGGGGGGGAAAAATCCTAAAGGTCTCCAATCCTTGTTCTCAGAGCAAGTTCTTCTAGTGGTTTAAGACACTACTACTCTTCTGCTAGAGGTTTTTGCCTGACTAGCAGTGTTGCATATATTCACAGAGATTAAGTCCAGACCATGATGCACTTCTAATATAACCTGTTGTATAAAACCCCTGCATCAAGCCCAAGAGTTGCTGGTTGAACTATGCATATCTTTTAGAAAGACAGCCAATCTTGATTTAAAGGCTGCCAATGATAAGGAATATACTGGATTCCTAGATAAATTATTCCAATGGTTAATTACCCGACATAATTGCTAGCTTGAATGTGTCCAGCTAAAGCTTCCAGTCATTGGATACTGTTATGTTTTTGTTTACTAAACAAAAGAACGCTCTACTATCAGAAATATTTCTTCAGCTGCTCACTGTAATGCAGCTGCCTCAGATGTTGGTTCACTTCTGTAGCCCTGTTCTGTAGCCTTTCTAACATGCCAATATTTTATTTAGCATGTTTAGTGTTTGTTTATTTGTTTAGGATACCAGAACCACTGGGGTTCAATAATCATCTAGTGGTCTACACAAAGGTAACTGCAACGGCCAAAGCTTTTGAAGCTATATCATAGTGATCCAGATCAGATCTTTATTGCTTGGGACCCACTGTACATGGATTTCTTTGATCTCATGAAGAATGTCCCTTGCACCAATGTCTTCCCTTTTCATCCAGTAGCACAGCAAGTGAGAGGGTTGAGCAAGTGACTTGACAGCTCAGCTCCACTTCCAAAGAGTGACGGAAGCAACTTAGTCTGTTGACTTAAGAAGGCTTGTTTTTTGAATTAGTTAATTGCTTTTTAAAGTAGCGTTTTGCACTTTTAAGGGTCTTGAAAATTGTGCATATAGCCTTAGCCATAAGAAAGGTGAACAGAACTGTAGCCGTCTGTCCCCACCGTAGTGTGGGGAGGTCCCATTTAAAATCTGCAGCTACAGTTTGTCCTCCGGTAGCATTACTGAGTCATGTCTTCTTCATGAGATTACCTTGTGTCTGGTTTCCCTGGAAACATTTAGCATAAACAGAAGATGTAGGCTTATTGTCTACTGAGAATTTCTTGATATTTGGCAGACTGGACAAGTAGCTACTGCACATGCGCAGATTGACTCAAACATGCATGTGCAGTAAGCTGGATTTATCCTGGATATGTTAAATTTAACAGGATAGGCACTGGAAGTGTAATATTTACCAGACGTATTTAGTCCCCCCATCTGTGTTGTACAGTCAGTCTGCTTATGCACAGCTAATTTGCCACACCTAGAATGTATCTAACATAGTGCATGTTTGTATAGGCCATTAAGGTCGCTTGAGTCCTGCATGTTATATGTATCCTGAGCACGCTGGGCACTGGTGTTCTGCAAACAGGTGCAACTCCCTCTTTGCCCAATGGATGTATTGAGAGCTACTGCAGTGAGACTTAGGCACTGATCAAAAATACGTAATTCATAAATTTCATTTTGCAGAAGTTCCTTAAAGAAGGAATAAGTATATCTTGCCTTGTGCATTTAATTCAAACTGATTGATCTAGAATATATTTTATCTCCATTGTACTATTGTCCTCCTTTCGATTAATTTTTCAGAGTTTTAAGATAGAGTCTTAGTGAAAACATGTAGTGTTAGCACTGAAAGTTTTTCCACCTCTACTTTTTTTTTTACTTAGCTGTGCCTTTTCACTGTAAAATCAGAGGAAATCTACTGATGCTGGCTAATTAACAGGACATTCCACAAGCCCTGAATTGTTTCATTCCACAAGTTCCGTACCATTGCACCCAAAACAGAATACAGACATTTAAATTGGCTATAAACACTTTCTCAGACATTTTTTATTGCTCTTTTACTGTTTGTAGGTGTTAAAAGTCAAAGTGAGAAAAGTAGTAGATAAGATCACCTAGTCCTTTTTTGTTATCATTCTTTAAGGCTATGTTAGAGAGCACTTCCTTCTAGCAAAGAGAAAAGAATGGGACCATCATTACAAATCCTATCGCATAAAACAAGGAAAGGAAAGAATCCAAGTAATGTTGAGAGTAGGCCATATCATGATAAGCATCTTCACTATCTGTGCCATACATAGTTTGCCTCTAAAATTACTTTGATCTAATACACAGCCTTTGATCTAAAGAAATTAACAATCTTCCCTTCTCTTGGAGAGATGAAGGTGAGACCATATAGCCAGCTTTAGTGGCAGGGTACTTTATTAGCTTGGTTTACTTCCCATTTTGCTCCCAGAAGGTCCATGTGTATGTGCTGCTTTGCTCTCGGTCTGTTCTGGGGCAGCCAAATGTCTCCTTTCCAGAGAATCAGCCAGTTCACTCCAGGATCTGCTCCAGGTGGGGTATTCAACCCATCTTAGTTTGGGTCCCCTAACTCCAACGATGTAGTACTCTCAAATGTCTTTCTGTACTTGTGTCCTGCAACATGCATCCTTGGCATCAAAGTTACCATGTGAATGGCTACAGCAGAGCTTTGTCATTATTTCAGGCACTCAGAACTGAAAAAGCGCAGAAAATTATTCAAGTATTTCAAGACCAGAGGGGGATTATACTGTACCTTATAGTTCCAACACTTAGTAGTGTGGGTATGAGCCACAGCACACCAGCTAAGCAGGGAGCCAGGACTCAGCATACAGACATGGGTAGCTGCCAAAATCAGCAGTGGCCAACACCAATTACACCAAAACAAACAAGTGAAAAATTAAACACACCCATATATATGTATGTATATGAGTGGATTTATATATTTTGTTATATATATATGTGACTTCTGGGGTGGGTTTTCCCGTTTAAAAGTTCTTCCTTCCTCACCTGCTACAACGTTTGGAGCAGGACTATACCACCACAACATTGCACAGGGTTAATGCTTCTATAGAGCTCATGACTCACAGTGTGCATTTCCTTGTCTCTCCTATGCAGAGATTATAAAGCTTTTAGCGATAAGTACTGATTGTTTAGTTAAAAGCTTTCACTTTTTACATTTTCTAGGCTCTCCCTGCCTTCTGACTCATAATGACTGTTCACTCTTCTATAATCTCTTTTAGCTGATGTCAGAGTGCAGAACAATAAATACATTTGACTATATGATAACACAGTGGGTTGGTCCCAGGATGTGTAACTCTATCTATTTAATTAGGTAGCAATCATTCTGAATATGTTCAATATATTCTCTCATCGTTGTAGCATTTGTAGGACCCAGTGTGTTACCCAGCTGGTTGTCATTCCCTAGTTCAAAGTGAATGGGAGATCATAGGACATAGATGTAGCTGACAGTTTTAAACCAGACCTCAGACAGAAAGGAAGGTCTTTTAAAGAGAATTATCTGATTACTCTCTGAGAATAAGTGAAAGGTTATTAGCAATCTCATATTGCCAAATTTTCTGATTCAGGGTTGCCTATGTACACTGGCTTGTGTACGGATTTCATCAGATGATAACTGGACATTCATAATCAGATGTCCTGATGACATGCAAAGTTCCAGGTAAGCTACACACTCAAAACTTAGAATATGGACTGGTTTAATCTCTACTGCCCTTCTGAACAGAAAAACTTATATGTGAAAATCAGCCCTGGACTACTTTCTATGAAAGAAAGAATATGATTTTTTAATTACATTTTTATATGAACCAGAAAGAAAAATTAAACAGGCATGAAGTTCTTAAATAGAGCAGTTAATGAAATGAAGAAAAAGTAGTCATTCTTCTAAGCTCTATTGCTTAGTTTAACACTGTATGGGCATAGATGTTTGCTCACTTAGTTAACTTCATTATCCAGTATATCTTATCAACCCATGAATGTTTTCAGTTTTCTGCTTGGGGATCAACCATGCCCAAATAAAAATGGCACTGAAGTCAATAGTACTTTTGTCAAAACAAAAACTGTAGAACTTGGCAAGAGACTAGGAAATAAATGTCATGGATTTTTTTCTCTTTTTTTTTAAGGTAAAAGAATGGGGTTTTTAATGGATTTTAAGTATGTGTTTTGTAGATTAAATCTATATATGTATTTTAGAAATGGCCTTCATTAACAAGCAGGTGTTTTCCATACAAAAAAATGAAATGGTAATGCTAAAGAGTCCTGATAGGTCCTCATCTGGAATACTTTCACAGTTTTGAATATCGCTCTGTACAAAAGATAAACTGACACTGGACATGGTGCAGGAGGAGTTTTTTCAGTTCACCTCTGATCCCCCCTTGTGATGATACTAGAAAGATTTGGGTTTGATTTACCTAGTAAAGCAGAAGTTGAAAAAATAGCTATAAAGAGATGAAAAGTGTAATAGCAGGCCTGGTAAAGTATTGTTTAAACTAAAGGACAAGTACAACACAAACAGGAATAAACCAGCCATGAATAAACTATGAATGAAAATTAGAATATGGCTTTGGATCAAAAGAGCAGTAAGGTTTTGATTCACCTATCCAATGAGAGTGGTAGGACATGGCCAGGCCTCCTGCTGTCCCCTGGCACAATGCATGGGAAACACTAGTGGAGCAATGTACTACTTCCATATTATCTAACCTATGCACTCTTAAAACAGTATAGTTGAGATTAGACTTCGGCTCCAGAAACATTGAAAATCTCAACACTTTCTTTGGCTATACGTAGAATACTTTTGTTTAAACCATGACATCACCAATAAAATACTAGCACCAAACCTTTGCATGCATTCATGTAGATGTGGAACTAGTCTACAGGTCTGGTGGTGATATCTGTGTTGATCTCTGGAAAGAATATATACCTATATACCAAATAACATATCACAAAAATCTCCACCAAATCTCACCAAAATCTCATGGTTTGCTGTGTTCACGTCAAAATAACTGTATGCCAAACTGTAGCAACTGGAAGATGTGATGCCAATTTTTTTTCATTTTTTGTTTTGCCAAACATATTTGGTTTTCATATTTATAAAGACTTTACTGTAGCCTGCTTAGTTTGCTTTGATTACTTTCAGTTCCTAACCTAGCTCAGATACCTTTATCATCTCTCAGGTCTGAAAAATTACTATAAAACAGTCTGTCTCTGGTATAATAACAACATAAAGTATATTTTTTGTGTTTAATATAAGGAAATTATGCTTTGAAAAGTAAAGCAACATATAATTAATAGCAAACCTGGCTAATGATAGCTAAAATACATCAAAGCATCCTCCAGCCCATTGGCTAGTATACATGCTTTTGGCAAACTAACTTCCAAGCAAATTAACTTCTTTTCTAACTAAGGATCTTTTTAAGTTTTATAGTGGGAGACGTTGATTGAAGCTTTGATTCATTAATAAAATAATAGATCCATGTCATTAACTCATGCAGTTGATGCATAAGTTGATGCATGATCTTCCTATAGCATTTTACTTTATGACTGCTGAACATGTGGTACTCTTATATGTGTTCAAATACAACCATTGTTATGGTAGTTGTGTTTGTGTCATATATTTGGGACTTAGGTCAAGGGCTGATGTAACAAAAGGAGGCTCTTTTTTGGGAGTTACCTTGGCTGTTGATTTTGCAGCTACTGTTTCCGTCTGTTTGTTTTACTCATCTGTGAGAAGCAAAATGAAGGCTTAGATGCTTTGCATGTAATTTTTATGGATCTGTGGATGTTTATGGCCGAAAGGCATTGCAAAGACTATTCTAACTTTCTGCATAGTACGTTACATTGACTTTCTTCAATGAAGAGAATCACTAGGGTCTGTTACCTAAGTAAGTTCTATCAAGTGAAGTTATATGGGGCTGAATTACAGCTTATCCAGCCTAGAATTAGATTGGGATCTTCAAAGAAGTCACAAGGAGTTCACTAGTACAAAAAGTCTGCTCATCTTCCTACTTTTAAAACCTTCACAGTTGAGTTGACTTTGTAGAACTGAATCTGCATGAGAAAATTATATCGAGAAAATAATTACTGGCAAAGCTATATATAGGCTTTGAGAAAGACCTTGTACAGGTCTTCATTTGTTTATAAACTTCTCTCCTGATTCCTGTCTGTGTTGTGGTTAATTGCTAAGTGAGTCATCAGGATGAAGCTGCCATTTTTTGTCCTATTATCAATGTTTTGAAGATGGCTGTGCTGTCCCCTCTAACTCACTGGGTCTTTCTTGCATATTGATTGTTTATCTTAGGAGGATTCAATGACATCATGTTTCCTTGCCCTTGAGGGTTGGGCCTAAACTGAGCACAGCAGAATTACAGGGTTTCAAGAAGCCCTCTGTTCTAAGTGTCCTCACAGCTGTGAGTCAGCTTTCCTTCATTGATGCTGTATTTTCATAGCATTGTTCAGCTCTAATGATGAGAAGCCAGTTGCACAATTAAGATAGATGCAGTCTTGTTTCCCTGCTTACTAATCTCAAGAAGCTGTTGTGCTTTATGTTTCATCTAACAAGAAGTGTAAGGTGGAGCTTTGAGAAGATGAGAACATGTTCAGACCTATTTTCTGATGGAGTTTTTTCAGACAGCTCTGAAATCATATATGGCCATCGTCCATCATTAATAGCTAGTTTAACTATTATAGCAACTCAGTTCTTCATCAGCTGAGTAGCGTTTTGGTTATGTGCTTGTACTGAAGTACAGACAGAAAGAGAGGGAAAGTAGTAGAGAAAAAATGAGAAAGATGATGTGTTTAATTAAAAATTCTAGTTCAAAATGAAGAAAATCCATAATCTCATACTCTGTACATTTGAAACACTATACAATATTCACATTTTCTGCTCAGAAAATACTCTCATCTCCTTGATTGTAGAATTATTTCTCTGTATGCCCTTTATTCATCACTATCATTATGCATTTTTACACCTATTCAATCAGAATCTCTTAGTTCTGCATTTCTGATCAGCTATCTCTACTGCCCTGTAAGTGTTGCAGTAAAAGAGTATTCTGAGGTTATGGCAACATATAAGAACTCTTTTATTTTTCTCTAATTCAGAAGAAATGCAATTAAATAGAAATAAGAATTACTTGCAGTCTGACTTCACTCTAAACACATTTCCTTCACTTGGAAAGTATTACAGCAACTGATTTCTTTGCAGATCTGCTGAAGATGTTCCTATTACGTCTGAAAAAAAGGCAAATTTCAGTGCCTTTGGAAAGTAAAACAATCACTTTTGCCATTTGCACAGGTCTAAATCTGGAGTCATAGGTAGACTTTTAGGTAGATTTTAGTTTTCCGTCATACCCCAACTTGGAAACAGTAGTGTTTCAGGAGCTGATTCATGAGCAAATCAAACAGCCTGGCCCTACAGGCAGCAATATCCATCAGAGAGTTAGGGCAGGAAACTTCACCTTATTTGATACTAATCAATGTGCCATCCCTAAAATAGTGTGGTCTAAATGCTTGATTTGTACAATGATGAAATTAAGAATTGAAGATGAATGCTGTCTTTTGTTGTTGATAAAAAGGTCAATACAGAATGCCAGGGTGACAGATAGGAGCTCTAGATCCCCGGTCAGGGAATTAAAAAAAGAAAGAGAGGCACAGGACAGCTTGTTAAAGACAGTGCTTTGAACCCCAGTGTGGGGGACATGTCAGAGGCGGGGAAGAGAGAAGAAGATGCAGGGCAGAGAACAAGACACACACTTAACGGCTACGGGGATTTGGGATAGTGCAGAAGCCCATGGCAGAGTCTGGGAGGAGAGCTATAACTTACCTGGTAGGAGGGGCGGTGGTTGGGAAAGGGGAAGAAGGAACAGCCGTGGCTTCCTATTGAGGGCATGTGGGAAACTGATCCCATCCCAAAGCAACTCATAGTGACTTCCATAAGCTACCTTCACTTCGTCGTTCCCCTACGTAAAAGAGACAGGCGGTGTACACTGTCTGCCACAAGTGGTTTTTCTCATTGGGTTTGTTGGGGTTTTTTAGTACACTTTTGGTTTTTCAATCCACCACTTTTTTTTTTTAAAGCTATCTGAAAAGTGGATGTCTCTGTTCATGTAAGTTTTCAGAGCACCGACATCTGTTTTCTTTCTAAATCAGCACAAATGCAAAATTATGATGACATTTTCCACAACACAAGAATTGCTGTAAAAGAAACTACTTTTTTGGAAAATTGAAAGAGATTAAAAATTTAAAAATCTGAGGAAGAAAATAGGCAGATAACCAGGTGACCAGGCCAAGAAACTGGCTGCCCAAAGAGTGCACCAGGCCATAACAAGAGCCTGCTTACTGTCAGACTTCACAAAACTACTAATGTCTCACTAACTGTTTCAATCCCAATAAATTAACATTATCTGACAGTAAACTGGGCCACTGGAAGATTTCCTCAATAAATTGAGAGTACTCACACGTATGCAGGTGTGAGTTTGTATGTATATCTGCAGAAAGATGTCAGTTACTTATGTCCACTCCCACTGAATCCAGCGCTGCTGTGCTCCTGCTAGCTGGTGGAACATGTGAGTTTGGTACTGGATAAGCATCACTGGTAGTGATGATATAAAATAAACAATAGGTACATAAAGCAAATAAGTGGAATTAGTTTAATATTGTTAGGGTCAATATTTTCATAAACTCCATGTGCAGAGACACTTTCCTGCCCATCCTCCCCCTCCGGAATCCATGCCTTTTCCACGAATATAGTTAAAAAATGTTTACTTCAGAAATGGATTGCGCCAGCATACCCTCGCTGCAGCTGCTTCCAGGTGGCAGGTTTTAGTTGCATCTAGAGTTATATCCTGTGAGTTTTATGAGTCCTTTAAATATAGAAAGAATTCAATAATGCAACTGAAAACTACATAAGGAGGTGCAACAGACCTCCCCAGTAAACCAAGCGCCAAGTGCCAAACTTCACTTGTCAGAACAAGATTTTTCGGTTTTTGTTATGATGATTAGTCTGATCATTAGAGTCACTTACACATTACTGTGTGGTGGAAGTACTAGCTACCTGCTCAAGGAGATGATTGGATTTATCCTTTTGCCTCCAAAGTCTGTGGCACCCCTTCCTTGAGCTTCCACATGAGCTCGACCTGACTTTCTATAAATCACTGCCTCCAATTATTCAACTGTTCTTGTGCTGAGGGACTGAATTATTCACACAAAAGGTACCACGTTGGCATTACAAATGCATACCTACTACTCACTATGCCACAAGCTGGAGAGCGTGATTATTAAGTATCAAAGACACAGATTTTTATAGAGAAGAATGAGTCACAGAATCATTATATTCTTTTCTTTCTCACTAAACAAAAGAAGAAAGACAGTGTCAATTAAAATCAAACCATCCCTCCTTCTGAACAATAATGTCCATAGGTGCTAACCTAGTCAAAAATATCTTTCTGCATGTCCCCTCACTGTCAGTGTGATAGTACTGGAATGGCAGGAACCACAAGTGCAACACTTTATAATAACATTCATCTATTAACAAGTGCTAAAAATTTGGAAAATAAGACTGTAACTATTTTCTGCTGTTCATTTACATAAATTTGACATATTACTATTCTCATGATGTTTTCTCTTTCCTGTAAAAAAGTCATTTTCCTGTATGTGGATACTTATTAGAAGTGAAATATTTCTTCTGTATCTGATAACCTTTAAAAACAGTGTGCAACAATCCCTGATGGTTTGCTCAAGGTTTGCATATATACTTCTATGATATCAGAGCAAGTGGAAATCTAGAAAAGGATTTGAAATTACAGATGCTGATAAGCATGGTGCTATAAAAGTAAGATGAAAATACTGATCTGAAATGCTAAGACTTGCAGACTCAGACCACGCTGAGCCTGTGTTAACAGACCCATGGATGAATGGTTGTGATACTAACCAATGATGATCACTGAACCTACATTTCGCACACTGTGCCTTTTAGGCTTTATTAAGATTATCTGATTTTTTAAGAAGCCTCAGACCCGTCTTCATTTCCTGCAAACCAGCTTGCTAGAGAAATATTATTTCTTTCTTCCTTAAAACATCTACCTGTCCTCAAAGCTTCTAAGTAGTTACACGCAACAACTTACTTTTTCAAGCCTACAATGGACATTGATCCAGTCCTGTATCTGTAACTGGTTTTCCACAGCAATGTATAGGCTGTTGCTATCTTATTTGTTGATCTATAGCTGTAGAGAGCAGTGATATTTATTTCACTGTTTCATTTTCTGAATATCAGTTCTAAACAGGCGCATAAAGATGGAAGGGTTTAAAAGTAGTCTCTCTGCACGTCTGTATATATACTCTCCACAACATTTGTAATGCCATTTTACAGATGTGGCTTAGGCAGATTACAGAATGGCAATATAAACCAGGACATGTTTAAATGATCTAGGGGTCCTAGCAAAGTCATTTGACTCTCTATGCAAAGGATATGACTCAGCGAGAGACCGCCTTCTCAAATTCCTTTCCCATTAACAATGGGGTGTGGCAAGGGAAATCATGTGTGATTTCTTTGGTAAAAACGTGTTAGCCATATGAGTTTGGAATGGCTGTATTTTTTGGGTGGCAAAGCAAATGAGTAAGTTATGTTGGTCATCCTGAATACGTATCAGCGTGGCTTTTGTACCACATCACACAGGCACTTCTGTATTGTTCCAAATGCAGCAAGAAACCCAGGCCTTTTTTAGGAACAAGCAATTTTAAAATTCTTTGTTAGCATAGGTTTTCCTCATAAAAAAATTGTTTCACAAGATACATAGAGAGGAAAAAAATTTACTTTGAACTTAATATCGGCTTTACTGTTTCTTTCTTTTTCTAGTTTTGCAAAACTAATAGCAGAGAGAGAAACTGGATTCTGTTCCATCTTGAGCATCTTCAGCAGAACTCATGTCAACATCCAGTCAGCTACATGTGAATAAATTTGCAGAAGACAGCAAATTTGCACAAGTCTTATTGAGAACTTTTATTGCTCCTGTATATACATATCCTCTTGTGTGCAGTACAACACCCAATTTCTGTAAAATATTCTTCACAGCTTGTATGACAGAGGTGTCCAGATTGCAGTTGTCTCCTTGGCAGGCATCTTGTAAGCTTTTCTATGCAGATGTATGGTACCGCTCAGGAAGGGGATGACAATTCTAGGGATTTTTTCTGATGAAATTTATGAAAACTTTTCATGCTTGAAAAACAGATTTCATCATGAGAAATACATACATTTTATCAAGAACTTAGCAGTCAAAGGTGTGCCTCCAGGGTGTTTTGGTCAAAATGAAAAGAAATTCACCCAGTAGTAGTCAACAGCCTGATGTTCAGGACTCTGGCAAGGCCTAGAAGATGAAAATTTGAGTATTTTCTCTGCTGAACTCACTGCATGAATAAATTGCATGAACAAAAGCCATTCACAGCATTTTTACATGTGCCAGGTGAGTGGTTTTGCTGCCAGATTTTTTTATATAGGTGTTTGGCAGTTTCACATGTTGTACAAAGCAAAACAATTTGAAAAATTCATCAGTCGTGAAGAGAACCTGTGACTTGTTGACTGGGCTGCTCTAGTTTTTTTCCCAGCAGCCCTTACTCCAGCTAAGCTCTAACGCTGGCCCTGTGATAAAACTTGGCAGGAGATGTTACCTCTGCAGTACTAGAGCTGTTTCTCCACCAGCCTCTGGATGTACTTTAAGCCATTTCACTGTGGCCTAACTGATTACTACAAAGCAGGACATGACACCCATAAGACCAGCCAGATCCCATTTCACAGATGTAGATCACATATTCACAGGCTAATAGAGCAGCTTAATTAACCTTTTGGAAACTACTGCAAATTAGCTGCCTGACCATTTTACCTCTGCAGGCAGCTAAACTGCAAATCTGCTATTTTGTGATTATATTTGCAAATGCCCCTAATGGGCGACATTCACCTTCAACATACAGGAGGGAGAGTAAACAGCAATCCTTCTCTAATGGTTGCTCCATGATCCATCTTCTGCTCCCCCTTGTCATTTGAGTGTCTGCTTTGCTGACACTGCTGGATTTGGAAAATTCCAGTATCCACTTAGCCGAAGGAAAGTTGATGAGAATTTCCTGAGGATATTATGATCGTTTGCCTTCTAAATGTCACATAACAGGGACAATATAGTCCTTTAATGTTTCCTACTGAAATCTCAAATCGTGAATGGAAATGGAGTCTCACTCCTCCTCCTTCAGAGATGCGCCTACGTTCATTATTTCATTGGTTCTCCCAGTAAGCCCAAAATGTATTTCTCTCCATTTTAATCAAATTCCCTTCCATCATCTTTCCAACACATATTCATAAAAAAATGTATCTTCAGGTAAAGGGTCTGCCCAGCAGCTACCATGACACCTCACAATACCCTCAGTTACTAGGAAGGTAGCTGCAGTAATTATAAGCTATTTGGATCTTTAATATCATTACAGATATTCTTCACTTTTCAACTACCAATGTATTTTGCAATAAAGTAATTGCAAAGCAGAAAGCAAAAGCTTTACAATGAGAAATATTTACTCCTTTGAAATATTTTCCCATAGCATGTTTCAAACTGGGAGTTTTCTCTGAGCAGACCTGTTCCTCCAGACAGCTCCCTTTTCACCAGTCCATGTTTGTCACTGAGAATATGACTTACCTGAAGTTTCCCCTTCAGTGTTAACTCTCTCCAACATCGTACTGCATTGACTGAAGTGGGACCAGCCCATTATCCCTGTTATGGTCTGGATTCTGGGCATTTTGTCTAAACACTTCTTTAAAGGGTTTATAATTCCAGTGTCACTCTCTGGCAGTTTACAGCTTATGCTACAACTTCCCAGTAGTCATGCAAAAATTTGATATATTAACAGAGAGAACAGCTCCATCACATGCCAGATTTGTCTCTAGATGAGTGACGATACTAATTTCTGTACCCCTTTGCCAAACTGCATGCTCCTGCTTTCCTTATACCCTTTCCTGGCAGTCCTAATTGGCTTTTCATGCCATTGGAAAAATCTCCCTTTCCTTTCAGTTTTTGTAAGAAGTGAAAGTTCTTTACATCGGTTTTAGAAAACAGATTTTTTTTTTTTTTTGTAAAGTAATAAAGAAGAGTAAGTATATTTGGCAATCAATTAAGACAGCTAGAAGAAACTTATCAATTTCAACCCTTTCATCTGGCTCTTGAGAAAAAAGATATGTCCAGATGACAGGCATGCTTAAGCTATCCTTTCTTCCTGATATAGAAACTTAAGGTTTACAATATGTACTTGGGAAAAAAAAAAAAAATCTAGTTACAATCCCAGGCTAATGCGTGCAGTGAATCAGGTCTATCTTTCCAGAAGCTTTAATTTGTATGTCTGTTTTATGGAAACTTTCCTAGGTCAGCTACAAAAATGTTCCAGATTCTACTTGTGTGAATGCACATACAAGTAAAGGCCTCTTGGATCATAAAATTACTCCCGTACGCCAAATATACTCCTGTTAGAAGCCTCACCCCAGATTCTGATCTCACACCACTGTTACACCAACCCAACTGAGTGATCAGAAACAAGAACAAGAAATTACAAATTCCTTGTGTTTTGACAGTAAGTAACTTTTTAAAATTAATTCCACAAATCTCAATGGAAATTACCTTGATGGACAAGTTATTTATTGGCAAAACTGCATTATTTTATGGCCCTGATCCAGAGGAAGACTTAAGCATGTGCTTACTTTTTAGCATGAGAGTATCCTCACTGGTTTCAGTATAGCTTCACATATTTAAAGCTAAGCTGTATTTAAGTGCTTTGCTGGATTGTGGCCTGTTTCTTCTGTCAATAACAGGAACTTGATGGAGGTTATAGCTGCTATGAAGAGATGTGAAAAAGTTCAGACCACATAGGACTGTTGGGTTCTATCAACCCTGTATATATTTTAGATCACAGTACACTGACTCTTCTTAGAAATTGCAAGTACAAATTTCTTATTTACTGAAATTTATTTACTTCTTTGTCACAAGTATCCTGTATAGTCACTTCATTCGTAGGCACATCTGAACTGAACACATGTGACCATTGCCATTGTGGAATAGCTGTTCCTGGGCCAATCTTGTAACTGATGAGGATGGAAAGATTCAGAATGAGAACAATAGTTTTTATTTTCATATCACTTTATATAACAAAGTGACAATTTTCTACCTCCTCATTTACCTCCACAACACAGGAGTACACCAGATATCCAATATGCCTTACTAGTAAAAGAATACTTCTTGAGGAGATTTTTTCTGTCCGAGTTTCCTAGGATGAAGATTTAATAAATTAGCTTCTCAGCTGTCTTTCCCATGGTGACTGAGTGCTTTAAGCGTTTAGGTTGAGATTTGCAGCCTCAGATTTGCAGGTAGTATCTGTGTTATTAGGTGACTTTGTTCCTGTGGTCATACTGTTATCTCCTTTGAAGAAAGGCTTGGAGATGGACTGGTGAGTACTGGCAGATTACCATTATTATATTCTTTATTATAACATACTTTAAGATTACTAGAAAAGGCGACACCAATTCACTTAGACTTTCTACTTCATCTTCCCTATATTGTCTCCCAGGGACATTACAAATTGAAGCTGTACAGTTATATAAATGTCTATAAAGATGTATAAATTACTAGATACTATTATCTGCCATAACTAAGTTCCTGAAAAGACACATTCCTTTAATGATCATATTCATGAGACCTCAGAAAGATCATTGGATCCACACACCAAGAAGCACTTTATAGATAAGTAGAAAAATGCAGGTATCATTTCTGCTGGCTCACAGTAAATTTCTAAAGTAATATTACACCCTATATACCAGATGCAGGATATATGAGCCCATGCAAAGTACCTCTGCAGCACTGCTGTTCTGTT
The DNA here is from genome assembly GCF_030463565.1 of Pelecanus crispus. NCBI lineage: Eukaryota > Metazoa > Chordata > Aves > Pelecaniformes > Pelecanidae > Pelecanus > Pelecanus crispus. The sequence continues at coordinate 158,944,389 of NC_134644.1, read as the reverse complement.
TCCTCTACTCTACCGCCAGTCTATCTATGCATATATTTTATCAGGAAGGCTTTCCCTGTAGTCACCTGAATGCTGTCATACGCCAAAATATAGCACACTTTGAAATTATGTGCAACTGAGACACGACTACAGATATCTTATGTCTAATGAAAAAGCCTTCTGTGTCAAGCTTTTGAGGCATACAAGACTGGGTATGCCTGAAAAATTGGGCCACTATGTAGTCTGCCCAAACTACTGGCTACTGAACGTCTTGGGGCCAAATTTTTGTCACTGGATCATCAACTCAGGTGAGGAGTTTTCAGGTCTTGGCATCCTTATGACCAGACTGCAAAGCCATACCTTTGCTGTTGTGTCAATCCAAGTGTGGCATTCATCCATACATTGTTATGTTTCATGTGGACACATCACATAGCTCTTGTTCTGCTGCATTAAGATAAACATAATCCTGTTCACTGCTCAAGAAGTCTTCTGGGTCTCTGGGTGTGTGGGGCTGGACCTGTGAAAAGGCAGTGGAGAACTGTTACATCTCCATGCGTTTTTGCTGTGTTGTCATCAACAGTTTTGACAAGAGACACTGGGCTTTTAATATGTCCCCAATCATAAGTTGAAAACATTGCTAAACTAGTGTTTGGTGAAGTGAAAAATTAGTAGCAAATACCCGAGTCTAAGTTTACTCTGAAGTGAAATTAAGTGGAAGCTTAACTTTTGAGTTCTTTAGGGAAATGTTACCCCACCAGGCATCCAGGCCACCTGGCAAACATTGGCCCCTGAGTTCTTTTTTAATACTGAAAGCTATAACCATGCAAGATCTCTTTGTTGTCAACAAGGACAAAACAGATTCAGTGCAGCTTTTTATAGACTTTTCAACTTGGTGTGCTCCTGCTCCACAAATAAAACTGATGGTTTGATGAAAAATGTATTTTCAGTGTCTATAAATCTTATGTCACGAAACTGTTGATACAGATACAATTTAGGGATGGAACAGGAAACCTGGTAACTGAAATGTCCTTCTGACCTTCAATATTCAAATATCATATCTTTTTCATCATTCATACGAAACAATTCTTCTTTTGATATAACATATAATGGATGGAATTAATTTAAAAATACATACATTATAGATTATTTGTAAAAAAGCTAAAGCAATACTGCTGTATAGCTACCTGCAGGGCTTAACAACAAAGCAGCGTTTAAAGTTACAATAACTGTAATCAGGTATCATCATAACTTGATGGCTCAGGTAAAATAGGCAGAATAAACATCACAGTATCACAACTTGTTAATAAAGGCAGTGAGAAAACAGCTTGGCTATCTTTGTCTGTACTGAAAAAAACAGAACCAAATTCCAAAATACAGACCAAGAGTTACTACACTTAAGTGAGAATAGTCTTCTTATGTGGAATATATTCCACTCATGCCAGTATCAAGTGAGAACAAATGGGTTGTGCAATAAGCAGCAATAAGAAGAGCAAAAGGCAATGCGAAATATAATTTAGTTTTCTAGAAATATTCATGGTATGTATAACAAGCAAAGGAAAAGCAGTAATCTGCAAAAAGGGAATGAGAGCTTAAACTACATATGCACAAGTTTCTGACTCAAAAATAAATTTACTCTTTTCTTAAGAAAAGAAACTTTTAACAAAGCATTGCTGAATTCTGAATAGGAAACAAATACACATCTTAACGACTTTCCCTTCTATCCTTAATCTAGGAGCCACGATTTTCAAATGTATACAAATGTGATAAAATAATTCTTAAGCATCTTGCCAAAATTGTTTAGAGCAGACATTGAATAAAGTCCAAGAGTGGAGAAGATTCATTCAAGACATTGCTGAATTCTCCTGTTGGGAGCATTACCTACACATATTTGATAAACCAATGTAATGTGCAAAGTACTTGAAGATTGATTTGTACTAGTGTTAATGATTAATAAATCCTAGAGATTTAATACGTTATTGTAAAATATTACAGATGAGAAAGAACCAGTAACTCCACATTCCACATGCATCCTACTGCCTGAAGATAGTTTAAAATTTTCCTTGTTTCTGTTTTTGTTTTGATTAGTTGCTGACAAATGCAGAGATCTGGCTTATGAATAGTTCTTTGCAATGATTGCATGCCAAAATGCTGCGCCTTTTGCAGAAAATCTACACAGATCTTATGCTGGTGTCTGAAGTTTTTCTGAGAATATTGGCTTTTTAGGTTCTTGGCAGAGCTGAGCTGTGAGGTTTTCTGATGAAGAAATCAGAAGAAATTAAAAATCATTTTGTTTCCTTGGATGCTTTGCCTACCATCTTGATGCTTTCATGTACAGACTAAGAGACACTGGTAAAATTGGTAAGATGCTTTTAATAAATATGGTTTCCATGGTTGTTACTGTTGGTCAGTCAACCATACCCTTCTACTGATTAATGCAGAGGATTTTCTCCAAACTCCTCCCTATGTGCTGTGAAGTGCTGTTAAGAATGAGGTAGGAGATACTGACTTTTTGTTCATTCTTATCTTAGTGATAAATGAAACCCAACATAGTTTAAATGGCAGACTTTTAAGGCAACTGGTCTCTGATATAAATTATCTCTTCCCCTCTTTAGAATGAAACAAGATCGTTAATATAGTAAGGTGGTTCAGTTTTTCTTAAGAACATGTGGCCAAATGATTGGTGGAAAATTTCTGAATTTTTCTAGTTTTGCTTTTTTTGCATTCGGTAAATGACCAAACATCACTTCAAAAAATCGTAAGTCATTCTCCGTACTTTTTCATAATATAGTCCTCTCTACATCCTACAGGTGAAATATGTTGCAATTGTGTTTGAGTATTCCTTGAGCCTTATAAAATAATAATTTCTGGAATAAGAGAATATACAAAAAGAAAATCATTGGGAATAAATAGCAATCCTGTGTCCTTAGGAGACAAGTAATATTCAAAATAGGTCAGAAGAACTGTGCCTAGAACCATTACTTTTCTTTGTTGACTGGAGTCAAGAAGACTTTGTAAATGAAGAATAGGTATTTAGATCAAAAGTATACCTCTATTTTTCATCAAATGAATTCCACCCCCATCCTCTCTTTAAGTTCATGATTAAGGCAACTTGTAATCATAGATATTAATAGTCAAATACTTGATATTTTTTTATTCTTAGAAAATTTATGGTACAACTTTTGTTTGATAATCCTCCTAATTTGTCCCTGTTGCTGGGACATACTTGGATATATTGTTTGTAGGGTATGTCAAATGCTTTTAATCCTAAATATTGCATATATTGCTTCTGGGCAGATGCTATGTTGTCAGGATATTTTTCTCTCTTTCTTTTCTCTTCACTGTGGAAGTACATAGAATCATAGAATGCTTTGGGTTGGAAGGGACCTTTAGAGGTCATCTAGCCCAACCCCCCTGCAGTGAGCAGGGACAGCTTTAACCAGATCAGGTTGCTCAGAGCCCCGTCCAACCTGACCTTGAATGTTGCCAGGGATGAGGCCTCCACCACCTCTCTGGGCAACCTGTTCTAGTGCTTCACCACCCTCACTGTAAAACATTTCTTCCTTATATCCAGTCTATATCTACCCTCTTTTAGTTTAAATCCATTACTCCTTGTCCTGTCACAACAGGCCTTGCTAAAAAGATTGCCCCCATCCTTCTTGTTGGCCCCCTTTAAGTACTGAAAGGCCGCAATGAGGTCTCCTTGCAGCTTTCTCTTCTCTAGGCTGAACAACCCCAAGTCTCTCAGCTGGTCCTCATAGGAGAGGTGTTCCTGACCTCAGACCATTTTTGCAGCCCTCCTCTGGACCCGCTCCAGCAGGTCCATGTCCTTCTTGTGCTGAGGGCTTCAGAGCTGGACGCAGTGCTCCAGGTGGGGTCTCACCAGAGCAGAGTAGAGGGGCAGAATCTCCTCCCTGGACCTGCTGGCCACGCTTCTTTTGATGCAGCCCAGTATATGGTTGGCTTTCTGGGCTGCAAGCGCACATTGCCCGCTCATGTCCAGCTTTTCATCTACCAGTACCCCCAAGTCCTTCTCCGCAGGGCTGCTCTCAAACCCTTCATCCCCCAGCCTGTATTGATACCAGGGGTTGCCCCATCCCGGGTGCAGGACCTTGCACTTGGCCTTGTTGAACCTCATGAGGTTCACACAGGCCCACCTCTACCAGCTTGTCCAGGTCCCTTTGGATGACATCTCGTCCTTCTAGTGTGTCAACTGCACCACTCAGCTTGGTGTCGTCTACAAATTTGCTGAGGGTGCACTTGATCCCCCTGTCTATGTCATTGATGAAGATGTTAAATAGCACTGGTCCCAGTATGGACCCCTGAAGGACTCCACTTATCACTGGTCTCCATGTGGACATCGAGCCATTGACCACCACCCTCTGGAAGTGACCACGACCCTCTGGAAGTGACCATCCAGACAATTCCTTATCCCCCGAACAGTCCACCCATCAAACCTATATCTCCCCAATTTAGAGAGAAGGATGTTGTGGGGGACTGTGTCGAAGACTTTACGGAAGTCCAAATAGATGACATTCGTAGCGCTTCCTTTGTCCACTGATGCAGTCACTCCTTCATAGTAAGCCACTAGACTTGCCCTTGATAAAGCTGTGCTGGCTGTCTCAAATCACCCTTCTGTCCTCCATGTGCTTGAGCATAGCTTCTAGGAGGATCTGTTCCATGATCCTCCCAGGCACAGAGGTGAGGCTGACAGGTTGGTAGTTCCCAGGGTCCTCCTTTCTTCCCTTTTTAAAAATGGGCACAACATTCCCCTTCTTCCAGTCACCAGGGACTTCACGTGACTGCCATGACTTTTCAAATATCATGGAGATATGCTAAAACATGAAGGAGAAAAGAGAGGAACTAAGTGTAGAGAGCATGCCCTCTGAATGGATAGCCATGAGTCAGATGTGTTTCATGCAGAGTCTGCTGTTTATTTTATGATAACCTTATGACAGGAAAACAATTCCTCATGTATATACAATTCAATTATAGTAATTCTATGTTTGAACAATTCCTTTCAACCTAGTGGATATGGGGGTAGTCTACACTTGAATAGCCTACGTGAACAAAGAATGGCAAATGGTTGTGTGTAATTCAAGCATACTTAAAGGTCTAAAGAGCATTTCATCCTACTATGCTCACACACAGGATAAACAGAAACAAAAAACCTGACAGTGCTTAGTGAAAACTTTCCAGATCACCTTTCTTTTTTCTCATTTAGAAACTCATTTAAAAATCCACCTCTTCTCCTAGTTGTACCTGGAAGGGATGGAGAGGAGAGAAAAGAAGTGATTCTGGCAAAAATGCTAGTCTCACAAAAAAAAAAAAAAAAAAGCAACATTAAAAAGTGTTTCTCATTATAAAGCACTATACTGAATATCACACTGCCTCTTTGATACCAAAACAGCAGCACCTGCAGTGTGCTGTGACAGTCTGAGTAGGTAGGTAGGGAAATGTCAGTCTGTACTATGAGTTGAAGAGTCAGCTAGACTCTTAAGCGTACTTAAGGGGCTTGTACTATCTATTCACTGTCTTGGTTGTAACCTCAGTAGAGTCTGGTCTCAGAATAACCACACTTTTCCTTTAAGATGTGAAACCAAGAACTGGGATTGCAGGCTAGAGTAGGGTCATCTCTTCAGTAAGACTTTGGACATGAGCTTACAGCATCTAGTTTCCTTACATTTACCCTCCCAGCCATGATCTAGTTCTGAGAAGAGGCTTGGACCTGAGAAGAACTGACTCTGTGGGTACACCCTCACTCTCTCTGAAGTCCTAATTCTAATGATGTAGAGTAATATTTGCAAAAGTTTGAAAGACAAGTTATTCATGAGGGACAAGGGCCTGTCTAACTGGAGTGTTTGTGCAGACCCTATTAGGAGTCTGTTGTAATCTCTAGATTCCTAAATATCTTAGCAAAGATGTCCTTGACCAGTAATACTAAAAACAAGTGGTGATAATGTTATATTCTACATTTTCCAGAGGTGCAAAAGGAGTCTCTTTCTCAACTTTACAAGTTAGTGGTGATACTAGCAAAATTCAGAAATATGCCTGCTTAGCAATTTCCTGCCGTCAAAGAGCATATGACCTCGCTGAGGTTCAGAAAGTCATTAAAAAGGACTGTCTTAGGGTTTGTGGGTTTGGTTTAAGATAGCTGAAGCTGACATTAATCATTCAAGTTTTCAAGTTACATCTACAAGGACATAGGACCCACAAGAGTACTACCATCTCTCTTCTCTGCATTCAGCTGCTCTGAAAACCCATTCATTATTCCTTTACGATATGGATCTAAATGCTGCTGTTCTGTGTGCATAAAAACAACTCCATGAGGAGTTTCCAAACCTGTCCTGCCATTTTTGTCGGCCCTGTGCACAAATATATTCAGGCTGCTAAAACGCCTTCCGCTCCTCTCTCTGGAGAGAGCGAATTGCTGCTTCCATTATTAGCTATGAGAAAAACGGCAAAACTACAGCTAGTCCTGAATGCAGCATCATGTTCACTCACAGGACTGAGCAGCCATGCTCATATTACACCCCCCTGAGCCCTTCATGTTGGCTGCCCATAAACTAGAGGATTTATTTTAAGCGGTCCCTGCTGGTTTTCAAAGCTCTTAATGTTAAGGGACCTGGTTTTTGCAAGACTTCCTTCTTGAGCCTCCTCCCAGTGCGTATCCACAAGCTGACACCACATACTTCTGAGCTGCGCCACTTAGACTTGCTCACAACATTAGTATGAGCTTTACCTCCTGCTGCGATAGCTCAGAGAGCACGCATTTCACTTCTCCAGACTCTTTGTCTTATCCAATGTGATCAATAGTTGTCTCCATTTGCAGTTGTCCAGTTAATGCATCTCACTGTGAAATTAGATCCCCTAGAAGGAATCTCAGGCTGCGTATCTTGAACCCTGAGACACTTTAAATGGGTACTTAATTTTGGAAGTTTAGCAGAAGATCATATTTTATAGTTTATAATAGCACTATTCCTTTCATACTGTATGGCAACAAAAAGGTAAGCATATATATATATATATATATGTAAGCACCAAAAATACCACAGGGGGTCTTTCAAGAGAAAAAATATTAGTGTCCAATTTCCTATCACTAGTAAGAAGAGGAAAAAAACCAACTCTGAACACTCCCCAAAAGCTGCTGTATAGAGAAGAGCAATTTTTGGATAATAGTCCTGTAGCAGTGTTTGCTTTTACAGTTTACAATATGTGATTTAATCAGAAGAGGCATACCTGAAGGAAAGTGCTGGGAAAGCTCTGCAGACCTTACAGGCTGGTACACAGTCGGCTTCTCACATATTTACAACAACTGCACATTGTAAAACTTGATATACACTTGCAGCCAAACTGTAGACTTGCTGAGTAGATGGACATGAGTTTGGAATAATTCTGCAACTAAAATCAAGAAATACGTGGTGCTTTCCAAATCAGACTGTATTGGCACAACTGCAGAAGAGTGGAAGTCCCTCCTGTTTTCTGTTTCCCTATTTGTGCTCAGGTAGTCAGGTCAGAGCTATTAGCTGTGAAAGCCCTAAGAAAGTGTCACTATGGCATTAGTTTATTTGCATGCTGATAGTCCCAAGCTTTGGACTCTGGTCTTCTTTTTACTGCAGATTTAATTTCCACAGGTTCATGGAATTGGCCTCAGGGACAGTTACGCAAGACGAGCACACATCTCACTGTCAGATCCAGACTCCAGTATATTAACAAAGCTCTCACACCATTGCAAACGTTTGCTGTCCCTGATGGCTACATACAATGCTCACTCCATGCCTGTTTCAAAGTCCAAATGAAATTTGCCATTGAATTTAGTGGGAACAGAATCAGGCTCCTAAGCCTTTTAACCCATAGCCTGTCTGGGCTGCACTGAAGCCTCCTACATTCAAACAGCCTGGCAGCGCTCCATCCTAGGATCCCTGAAGCTTAAGATCACTTCATTTTTCCTCTCTTTGTGGATCAGATGTAATTGTTTTTGAATGTGTTTTTAGTAGGAAACTTTCCATAATATATTTTAAATTTATATACATCTATATATTTTTCTGCTGTATTTCCTTATACTGTAATACTCCTGAGGAAGCCTTCCAGTCCAAATTTCCTTTGGCTCTTCATCTTTGACATTTTTTCCTTTTTTCCCATTTCTTTAGCTTCTTCCTTTCACGTCCCCTGCTTCCCCCCATCTTGGTGCAAGATGTTTAAAAAGGGTGTTTTGTTTTGTTTTTAGCAAGAAAAAAACACCCCTGCTTACTTTCTCAGTACTTGACTAAGCTCAGCAACAAAAAGTCTGCTCAGCACACAAAAAAGAGCACTGAGATAAGTTTTGGAGAGCTCGCTTTAGATGGCCTCAAAGCAAAGAATAAGTAAAGATGTGCCAGGCTTGGATTACCCACTGCTACATCTACCCACAGACTACACAGACAAAAAGGCCTTCTTGTGCTTGCAGGTCACTGTATTAACCCACAAGATTCGCTCAGCAAACACGTGTCTTTTTCAAAAGCTGCCCTTTTCTCAAAGCTGTGGTTTCTCTATCTGTGGTTTTGCGCAAAGTAAGCAGAGCTCTCCGCCAGTATTTCAGGCTACCCATCACACTAAGACATCTTGTCAGAACTCAGCCATCTCTGTGGAGCTGGCGGGTACCTCACTGAATTTCACAGAAGGAGGTACAGTTTTTTTATTTTCTTAACCAAACCATAGATCACATCCCCGCTAGTGAGTTGGGACAAAACTTTCCTAGTTACTGTGTTTCTTTTTGCAAAGGGGAAAGGATTTTAAATGGAACCCCCTGCCAGGTCTCCTTACAGCTCTGTCCATAAGCCAGGAGTAGTACAATATCTGCTGCTAATCCAGAAGCAATATGCTGCAGTCATTAAGGTAGTTACTTACTACTGCACTGATGAATGCACAAAAAAGAACAGAAAGGAAATTTGGCAGAGCAGATGGTGGATAATGATAGTGACAGTGAACAAAAATACTGTCGAGTATTGTGTCTGTTGGGGGGCCCGTTCCCCAATGTAAATATAAAGTAAACATGACATAGGTATTAGGTAATTTTACAATCTACTGGTTTTGGCAGCTCATTTGGCACTGGTCATTGTGTCTATTTTGGGGATCAGCTGTACGTTCCCAGATTGCCATTTTTCCTCTGCCTTTCTTTCTCTTAAATTTCCTACAGTATATTATCACTTCATTTTAGTTTCACTTATTTCCTCTGACAGTAAGGCAGGCCAGGCACTGACTGCAGAGTCACTTCCTCCCTAAAACTCAATCTCTCTGAATGTTGCAAAAACTTTTCAGATGAAATGCTTTATTAAAACACATACATATTCAACAGTTCACCTTCTCAGACATTGTTTTCCCTTGGGTGCTGCATACACTAAGGATGCTTGCTCTGTTCCAAGGTGGAAGATCTTTCTCTCTTAACAGGTACCCTGCCTGGCATACAAGACAAAGCTGTGACACTTGGAAGTGCAGTTTGGCATTCAAAAAGAGCTGAATGCAGGCCTTTTTTGTGCATTTCTAGGAACTTGCATATTTTTTCCTCTCCCTGATTCCAGCCCATTTTGTTACATGTGCTTTTCTGACAGATATCAGCGGAGTTTTCAAATTAGATTAGGTCACATGGGTAAATGAAATTAACTTGGCATCAAAGGTTATCTGCTCTCCTTGTTTTTCACGCATTTTCCTCTCCTTCACTCCTTTTTAGTGCAAACTTTCTAAAGCCTTTTAAAGATAAAAGGACAAATCTCAGGAACAAGCTTTACTGAAGGTTTATACACCCACTGTTCAGGGAAAGTCTGCTTGCAACAAATTTTTTCAAGCTATTTTACACATCCCTAATTACAGGCTATTAGGGATCAAATTAACTAGGTCAATTAATGAATCCCAGAACTGAGTTATAATGCATTCATATATGGGGGTAGTAGCAGGGATTAATGAAGTGATTCTGTACTAAAAGCATCAGCAATTAGTATTTTATTTGGAGGCTGGGGGCTGAGGGGAGATTTGAGAAAAGCCAAGTAGTTCTACTGCTAGCTTGATGATTTAAAACAGAAGTGTCTGCACATAAAACTTAATGATTCTCTCACAAAAGGTAACCGAATGTGTCAGCTTTTCTCTGAATTTGCATAGATAGGTACATTTATATGTGTCTGTGTGTGCATAGTCATTCTATTCAATGGAATAGCCAAACCTTTTACATTATGTTAGCTGATTGATGTGATTTTTTTTTAATAATTGAGGTGATTTAAAGGAAATTTGACGAGACAACAGGACAGTGTCCTCGTTGCTTCTTAGCCCATGAACAAGCTCCATACATCAATGCCTGAATTATTTTCAGACGATTTAGTTTACTCCTAGACTCAGATTGTAAAGCAGAAGTGTAGCAGTGGAGGCCTTATGCAGCAGAAATGATCCATGGCCTCATGGGGCACATTAGGCCATCTAAGTTCATGGGTCTGGCTTGGACACCTTGCTGAGCTATTCAGCAGCAACCCACCTTGGGCAGAATAACCGTTTCCTCTGCGTTTCATCTGATGTATGGGGTGACTATGAAGGCTGATGTGAGGGCAACAAGAGATTAGCAAATACTTTCTTGTGAATCTTCTACGATCATCAAACCCACCCAGGTCTGGACAGAAAAATGCCAGCCATCTTTGGCTTCCTATAATATTTTTGGTGGCAAGGATTTAGACCTAGATAGTTTGGTAAACCAGACTCCCTCTTCTTGGAAATGAAGTGGAAATGGGCATTTCAACACTACACAGCAAGCTTCTCTAATGCATGCCAATTTTTTCTAGCATGATATTTGTTTTTAAATGCTTTCTTTTGAGAGAGACTTCACAGAATCAACATTTTCCATGATATTTATGAATTGGAAATAATTCTCTTAAGAAATAATAACTTTAAGAAATTATAATAACAGCTATTTCTTATAGCCATTGTGTCTTGAAACTAGATTTGTACTAATGTATGGTGAAATGAAATATGTTGTCTCAGATTTGGAGTTGATCCATATGCCAAGAATACATATTAGTTTTATTTAGGTTGTTTAAACCTTTGCTTCAGTGTTTCGTGACTGAATGTTTAACTATGCATTTTTCATAGTTTTCTCATTTTTCTCCCCTGAAATTCCCTAAGCCACTTAGACAGGCGATGGAGGAAATGAATAAATATCACAAAACTGATTGCCTATAAAACACCACTGGATTACTGATTCACACGTACCATAACTGTTCTTTCAAAATAGCACATAAAACTAGTAATCTGTTGGAGTACTCCTTCCTCATTCTGCAGCTGATGAAAGATGCATGCTCTCCAGTTGCAAACCTACAGAATTTGTAAGAATGCATTTGAATTTAGACCATGGATAGACAGCTGGACTTCAGTGTATTCATTTCCACATCCATACAGCTTTTGTGCAGTCCAGATTGCTTTGCAAAGGTGGGTAAATATGACTGGTTAGGTCATGGATAAATCATTATTGTTACTCAGTGACTGGAGTTAGTCTTAGTAAGCACAAAGATTTGAGGGGAACTGTAAGCAATGTTTTTTCAAAGTCAAAAGATCACATCCGACAACACCAGATGTTATAGCTGTGTTTCCAGCTATATCAGAAAGAACTTTTTAAAAAATTTCCAAACTGCCAAGTCATTCAATTTACTCAGTCTCTTTCTTTCAGTGATTCTTTCTTACTTGTCCTTGTAGCTAGAAGATGGGCAACATAAAAGAGAAAGGAGAGAAACAGAACAGGAAAAATAGAAAGTCCATAGACCAGAAAGGAAATGGACAACAGTGGTGATAAGAAGGAAAACAATTCCTTCTCAGTTCCTTCCTATTCCTGAGGAAGATAGCCTTCCCTTCTGAAGGGCCAGCCAGTTACCACTGACGCTGCACTCGGCAACCGCTTCAGCTGTTAAGGGACAGGTGACGTTACAGACCCTGGCAGTTTTTTACCCTTAACTTTGCTGACTTTCTCTACTTCTCTTTTCATACTGGGATTTCTTCATCTCATCACACTTACCTGCCTCTTTGGCCAGAGCATAGTGGTTTCCTCAGACTGCTGAGCGAGATGGCCAGGTCAGCTCCCCATGCCTGCCTCCCATGGTTTCTGTCACTGATGGACCTCACTGCCACACCACTTGTCCCTTTTTGCTCTTTCTTCCAGTTTAATTTTGTGACTGGAAGTTTCTCTTTCCCAATGGCCAATGCAATTTTCCCTAATCTGGCACTCCTCTGGTCTTCCCCAGACACAAATTGGAAAACAAGGACCAAAACCCTGGAAAAAATGAAGGTGCAGCTGGAGAATGGATAACAACTGATCACATGCACATAATATCATTGATTACTTATTTTTTTTCTAGTTAGACAATGCTATATCTTCCAAGTGCTTGTAAGTATCATATCAGAGAAAATGAAGAAATTGGAATTACTCATTACAGACTGAATTAAGAATAAACATTTTTGTTTTGTGGAAACTGTCTCCTTTTGTGGTTTTTTGGGGTTTTTTTTGTTGTTGTTGTTTTTGTTTTTTTCTTTTTTTTTTCTTTTTTTTTTTTAGTTTTAGGCTTTGGGGTTTTTTTAGGTTTATTTACAAAGTTTCCACTACTATTAAAAGATTTTTGCAGAAATACCACAATTTTTTTTTGTGATACTTACATTTGCTAACTTCTACAATTTGATTGTATTTGTAAGACTGCAGAAAATGACAGAATATAAAATTCCAAGTACAGTATAGAAATGAGACTGAGTAGGTGAGTGAGAACAGAGAATATTGAAATTTTGGAATCATCCATTTAAGCTGTGAAACTTAGGACATATAATTCTAGAGATGGTACATACTATTGACATGAATTTCAAGGAAGATAAAGTTTGGATTTTTCCATTTTATAACAGGTTCCAGGCTACTTCCTTTTAAAATTGCATGTTACAACTCTGACAAAAAGTCATATGTGGAAGCCTGACTATAATGCAGCATTATGTCAGCAAATTATACTAATACAGTATAAGATTTGACATAAATATCAGTTGCAAGCTTGTGCTCTGACAGATGAAACAAATCTAGAGTCCTTGACCTTCCTACAAAATTCTAGGGTGCAGAGAAGGTACAGAGAGGCTCTGTAGGAGAGTGATGGGGAGATGCTATTAATTGCCTCTGGGAAAAATAAGACTAGAGGGATGTGTGGTGTAAGATGAGGGAAAGTGTCAGATGGTTTGAGGATGAGGCAGGCTGGACTGAGAGGATAGTGGGAGAAAGACTTTGACATATGAATTGCTTACTGAAGTGAGTTAAGAGAGGTGTGTCTTCTCCCCCCACCCCCCCGCCCTGCTAAGAAATAGTTAGTTTGTTTAGTTTTCTGGAAATTCTGGTCAAATCCCAGCCTCTTCTTCCTGAAAGTTTACATCTAGAGAGTTTCAACCTGTGAAATTTCCACACAAATCTAATGATTTTTACATAAGCATATGAACTTTAGATTTGAAGATTTAGAAGACATGCATTAAAAAAAGCCATATAAGAAGTTCCTCACTGAGAAACAAGCTACTCAGCCAGGAAGAAGATAAATGAAAGTCACAGTGTTTGAACTGCACCAGACACAATTCTAGTGATAGGGATTTTTGCTGTAAAAAGCCTCCAGATAGGTCAGTGTGTAAACAAGAAATGTGTCATTCTTGAGTTTGGAGTAGGTGATACTAGGCTTTCAGACCTGGGAATTATAATATTTAACATATTTATGCTCTTTTAGGAATACACAAGTAGCAAGAATTATGGAGTCCAGTCACTACAAATGCTGGTGTCATGTCAGAGAATTTATTGCATAAGAACACTGAAGTTCTTGCTAAAAAACACAAAGTTAGTGGCTTTGTTTTCTCTGTCACTAGAAACCTTCTGTTAAGTTCCAGATAAAATTTTTTCTTAGTCAGTTTATTCCTCTTGTGTCAACTTTCATCAAAACCACTAGCCTTAAGAATCTAGCACTTCCTGATATTTAACCTACCTGTATTTGCATCACCTTTCAGTCTTTTTTTTGTTAACTTGGCAGTGCTCTTTTAGTCTCCATAATGCATGTGTCCCACTAGCTTGATCTTTTAGTACCTCTTCTCTACAATTGCTTAAGTTTTAATTCATAGTTCTTGAACATATGTAATGAGAAGTTTGAAAGTATTGCAAGATCTCATAAAGTATCCAGGCTCTTCTAGAAATAAATCTAATACAACCATAGACTGCTGGACTCTCTCCTAACTCTTCATTCTACTGGCAACTCATATAGTCCTGCAATTAGCTAGTCCACTTAGGTCCTTCTGCATCTTTTTCAGCTGATGAGCTCTCACCTTATAGCAGAATCTTCTGTTATGACCTGCTATCCTGTTACTCCTCAAGAACATCCAGCTCTTTTATATGTTATCCTAGTTGTCCTCTCCTGATAAAAGTACAAAGCTGAGAGGTATAAGCAAACTAGCATTTCACTCTCTTGCTTCCTGAGTAAAAACCAGATATCCCACTACTAATCATCACCTGTCTCAAGACTGAGCCTTGAAGAACTGTACCAGTAACTCATCTCCAGCTCCTATACCAATACTGCCTGACAGTTTCATCCTCACTTAACAGATTCTTCATACCTTTCTTTGATTTTAAATGACAAGCTTCTTAGTTGGCACTATTTCCTGAGGTCTTGATATATGAAATCTGGTGCACTTCCTTTGTCTAGAAAATCTGTCTAGGATGATCTACATTTGATTAAATCCTTGTTGTTTTACATCCTATTAAATTGTCTTTAAATATCTTTTCCTTCAAAATGTGTCCTAAAGCAATGTACAGAGTTACAGGCTTACAGATGCCTGATTACTTTCTCTTCTTTTAACTGTAGGCACAGCATTTGGTGTTCTACTGTCATACCAAATTTGACTTGAAAGGTGTGTTTAAAAATACTTCTTATAAATCCTGCAAGTGAGACCACCTAATCCCCCTGACTTGAGTGCATTAAGCCTTAAGACTTCTGTTTCCACTGCAGTTGAGATAACAAGGGTGTGGAAATGAAAGCTGCCATTAAACATTCTGCTTTTCCTCCCAATTCAACATAATTGTCCTTTTTGAAACCTGAGGCAAAGTTTGTTTCATTTTTTGGCCACACCTAGATTATCTTTAATCTCTGTTTTATCCTGAGTGCAAAGCCGCCCTACTTCTTCTTTCCTTGTGCCTTTTTGTTTCAATTTATGTGGCTCAAAAAGGAAATACCCAGTGGTTCAATATGGTCTTCAAGGACAAACTTAGATTCTGTTTTGACAATTTTAACTTTCATCTTTCATTTCTAGACTCGTAGCTTTTTCCCTATTAAATCTTTTTCTTAGGTGTCTCCTACTTATTTCTAATAGCCTTCTCGGGGTGATTATTCTGCAGGTCATTTGAGAGTTTGTTCAAAATTTTCTGTAGTTTGAGGTACAATGATCTGTAAGATTCAATACTTTTGACTTTGAAATTCCAGATTTCTTCCATGACCAAATCCCTTGGGATTCTCATCTTAATGGACTTTATTAAACAGTTCCATTAGTTCATCAAAGCTCGTCCTTTTGAATTGTAAATGTTTAGTGGAATATCTGGGGTTTTATTATTTTATCTTCAATGGAATCAGTTTCTATTTGTTTGATTCAAGTTCCTTTCCTATGACCAGCTTTTATATAAAATCCTAACTCACACAATGCGTCTAATAGAAAGTATTTTCAACTAGTTCTGCTTTTACATTATTTTTTTATTCTAGAAGACTTATTTTACCATCCTTCGATAAAATGATCCTGAGCCAAACAAGTTATTTCATTACTATTCTCCTTTATTTCTTTAACTTCCCACACACTGCATTTAGAGCTCCCATTTTTTTTGTTGTTTCTTTTTTTTTTTTTTTCTGGAAGACTGAGTCTCCTTGAATATCTGTGTTCCATTTGGAATTGCTGTTCTTTGGTATTTTTATGTCTATAACATTTGATTTCATCTCTAATGGGTGTAGCTCAAAATCCTCCCTCTCTCTGAGGAACATAAAATAATTTATAAGCATTCATTAGCTTCATAACATACCAATGAAATAACTAATTGCAATGGTGGAAGGTGCAAGTGCATTACATGTTGAGAAGGTTGGATGTAGAAACACCAAAATTCCATGGACAAGTCCACCCTTGTTCTATATAGATTCTTTTACTACACTTATCACCATAATATCTCAACAGCTTCACTGGTGTGGTAAGCAATATGACTAACATCTGACATTTGCACTTTGTTTTCTCTTTCTTTTATCTTTTCCCTCAGTGCTAAAGCATTTTGGTTTCAATTTTGAGTATTTTTATGTCTCTCTTATTCATATTTGTTGGACTGAATGGGCCATAAAGAATGTCATTTGCCACCTGTGCAAAGGAGAGAAGGTTTTAGCTACTGTGTTAGGCCAGTTCCAGGGTCCACTGGGCTTTAGTATCTTCTTAGACCACTGCCCTTTGGAAAAGTTTCTTATTTTGATTCTGACCCTAACAGAGGTATTGCAGCAAGGAAACTCACCTGCTGTTTGAGGATGCTATCCTAACTTTGATTGGCAGGTAAAAACTGGAGATTAATTCCTTGATGTGCTGCTTCTGCAGCAGCCCTAGGATCTTGCCAGCCTGCACAATAGAAGAAAGTCTAATGACCTGAAGCTATGTCTTTCATAATAAGCATTGGCATCATGCCAAAGTTCCTCATATCATGATTCCATACCCACTCTTTGCCAAAATTGCCCCTGTCTTTATACCTTACTACAGAAAGAAATCAGGCTTTCAGCCATTTCAGTGTGGTGATGGCTGAAGGAGGGAGATGAATAATGACACCGGTGTCTTTTGGTGTCATCTGTTGTATTGCATCCAATTCCAGTAGCAACTTTAGGAAAACAACTTTCTGGGTTAATCAGTGGCCCAACTGACTCTGTTAGGTTCTACCATTTGGTGGCTGATTAGGTGCAGAACAAATCCATTTGGTTTTGTTGTCATAAGGCAAGCAGAAGGGATGAAAGGATGCTGAGCAGAAATCAGGCTAGACGGTCTGAGAGACATTCAGGAGTTATCACTGAAAGTTTGTTTCCTTCAGCTGGCATTTGAGGGTTGGCAGCTAGCAAAGCCCCACTGAAGGGAAGGGACAGACAACTTTTCGAGAGGCTGATGCCTCCTTGGAACATCCCAATAGAGCCAAACCTGCAAAGCACAGTTCTGCATTCAGCCTGGCCTGTCCCTGACTCTTCCCTCTGAAACCCGTGCTGCAACTTTGCAGTGCTACTTTTATCACCTTGAAAAACTCTACCCTGAAGCTCTAAATAGAAATCACCTTACCCAGTGGCCACAGGTAGCCACCATGGGCTTTCACAAGGGACTGTCAAGATTTCTGGTGATGTTTCTAGTAAAGAGAGCACCAGAGTGAAACCTGGCATATTTTTGGAGGCATGATGAAGGCTTTTAAGGCATCTCATCTCTTAAATAGAGATAATTATACTGACTCTCTAAGAGTCAGAGATCTGTTACAGATAGAATGAACTACCATTGTATGAATAAGCAGATGTATTTGTAATCAGAGAACGTCTCTTTGCCACTGCAAGGGATCATAAATTCACCATTGTCTTGGTGTTTAATATGGTTCAGTGCCATCGTGAAAGCATTGCAGTGGTCGTAAGCAGTGTCGCCATTATTACTCTGTTGTCTTCTCTGCTCTGCCATGGACGTTCTCTTTGATCCTAATTTGCAGGGCAGAGTTTGGAAGATTTTTACCTTGCTGCTTCTCTCCTGATTCTTAATGTAGTGAAATAAATGAGCTACTTCTCTATTTTCTCTCCCTGACTAATAAGAAATATGATGATGTACCCAGACAGCTTTTGCTTGCTTGCTCTTGCTTTGCATGTCACAGGAGCACCATGAAGAACACTCCGTGATTAGACAGAAGAGCTGAAGAGCTCCAAGGGGGGCAAAGTAAAAGAGAAAAACCTCTAAGTGCAGGAAGAAGCATCTCAAAATAACCTTCCTGTAGCTAAAAAGTCAAAGGCTGAGACGTGTTAACTTGAAAAGGCAGATGAAGTTTTTGTGTACATTCAAAAAGCTACAACTCCAAGCGTGCTTTCAAGGTGAAATTTCAAAAAGCATCTGCCTGAGTTAGGGCCACAAACCTAACTGGAATCTGAGTATTTTAAAAATCTCATGCCACAATTACTTTAAAATAAAAATGTGCTGTAGACTTAAGGAGTAGTATTTAAAATATGACCATTTTTGTGCCCATAGTCCACATCTGCAAGTAATTATGGGTGCAAATGTGGATATGTCAACATCTACATACATTAATGTACCTGTTAATCTGATAGTTAAATATCTGTGTGTTATCAAATAACATACGCTACAAAACTCTGGCCACAGTTATTTGTGAGTGTAAGAAGGGAAGCTATGTTAAGATTTAACCCTTACAATTCTGTTGATCTTTTTATCACGCACGAATGGAAATCACATGAATATTAAAGATAAATATACATATTTGGGGAAGACATTAACACCTGCCCTCATTCCTATTTTATTGAGAACTGTATTTTCCACTTATATTGTTCTGATCATTCCTCTTTTTTCTTAGCGACAAATACATGAGGAACATGAACTTTAATGAATAGAATTGTCAGTGGTTAGTTTTTAAATACTTTCCAGTTTTAGAGGATAGGCTATGATCTTCCTGATTTTTTAAAATTATCACTTAAATAATCCTTTATACACTGAGGTGAAATTTAGATTTTAAAATATAATTTTGAACCCCTCTACACAAACCCCTTACACAATAAAAAGCCAGACTTGCATATTTACTGCCCACTCTAAGAGGAGGGATTTAACTTTTTTTTTTCTTTTTCTCTTACAGATTGCTTAGTTACTGTCCTGAGCTAAGAATTTTTCCTGACTAGATTGTCATCAAAATTTTTGCCTTACACACACACACAAAAAACCGTGGTTCCAGTGAACTGGCTTTCTAATAAGATTATTTTGCTGTGTTGAATGACAACCATTCTAATTACGAGCTACTTGCTCTCAGCTAGCTTTGTAGCTTTGAGGGTGGAGTTTTTCATTTCAGATGTCTGGCATGCACACGAAATTTTTTCCTGGGAAACTTCAGCCATCTTTGGGACTATGATTAAGAGGTTATATTGTTTTGCTGATTATTAAAGTGTAAACTACCAGCTACTCCGTTAAGGTCTGGCACGTTCAAACTCTGGCTCAAGAACTTGCTGGTTGAGAAAAGCTTAGCCTCAGTGCTGAAGAGGTGCTTAATGATATCCTTCTGAAAATCTTATCAAGCTAGTTGTAAACCTCTGAAAAATCACTTTTTGCTTGTGCCAAGAAGTTTGTCACAGCCTGGAAGTGAGCTCCTTTTAATAGCCTTTCTCCACCCCTAGAGAGCTCCTTAGAGGTCTTGCATCTGCAGCTAAGAGGACTTCTTGGATAGGTTTCCCCTACTGAAATCTGCTGTGGCTCCCAGTAATCACGCATCAAGGAAACAAACTTTCCTGCTTGCCTCTTGCCACCTTAAGAAGTTCAGTATTGTCCATACTTTGGCATTTTTGGCTTTTCCTTTGTTTATATAAACACACATAACATCCCCCCACCCCCCCAAGGCATTACATTTGAAGATAACACATTAAAAGAACATCATCCTTGATTCTTGCCTCCACCAGCCCTTTGTGTAAGCACTGTGATGCAGACTTTAATTACATGTATACATTCAATATTTTTTCCCCTGCCAGTGTCCTTACCTCACTCATAACACAGGATGGTCTGAGTTTGGGACTCAGTCAGGATGGTATAATGAATGGAGTTGTATTGTAAACAAACTTTCACAGGCCTCTTCCCCTATTTGTTGCAGAAGTTCAGAACACACACAGAAGGTGTGGGATCAAAACAAAAACACTGTGGGATTAAAAAAAAAAAAAGATGGTTGCCCAAGAAGACAGGTTCTACTACAGTCTTTGACACTGTGGGTATGTTTACACTGAAGTGTGTAATGTAGAGATAACTAACTGAGCAATTCAGGTATCAGGAACAATTCTGCAGCAGCACAAGGTAATTCACTCTTCTGAGTTAAGCTCAGGGCTGGCTGAAGCTTCTACAGCCAGACTGCTTCATGTAGCTGGGTTAGCTTGAGTAGATGACAGATTACAACGTAGAAAATACCTAGAGCTTTTCTGTGTTGCTTGGTTGCATACATCAGATTTTGCTAGGATGGTCGGTCAGTAATTTTGCATTCCATAACTCACAGTTTGGGATATTCATTTTGGATGTGGGCTCAGCATGCATAACAGCAAGCAGAACTGATGGGAGCCATACACTGAACTGAGTTGTTATAAATGCTAAGTGATCAGCAAGCAAACTAAATGTATTACTTTTTTAGAAATACATTAAACTAAGAATCTTTACAGGTAAATTCTTATGTAAAAACAAGGTGTCTCTATAACTTTCAATAGACATGTCTTTCAATGTCATCCTTAGACTGAAGCAGCAGCATAACAATCATAATCTACTTCACATCTGTGCAATAAGCTAAATGTTATTTTAAGGAGCACCATTAAAAATAAATAAAATAATTGAACATAGTAAGAGATTTAAATATGTAAGACAGAAGGAATGGGACCCTGAACCCAAGATTAAGCGAAAATGCAGTTGTTACCTAAATATACAGTAAGAAAGTTTGAGACAGTGAGAAAGTTTGAGACAAAGATTCTGTTTGTTGTGTACACTGAGGCTGCAAGAAGGCTACACAGCCAACTGCCATTTAAATGCCTCCTAAAGACTGAATGTTGGACTTCACAATGTTGGTGGGGTTTTGGGGTTGGTGGGGTTTTTTTGTTTTGGTTTTGTTTTTAATATGGATACTTTTAAAATGCAATCAACACTGTCTGCATGACGGAAATGAGAAGTAGCTGTACTCTGCTGCTTATTTTTCTAGCAGAGATGATTTTCATTCAGATCCTTTCTTTTTCAAGTTTTCCCAGCCTGCAGTCTATGTGAGGATTTTTGCCAAACTGCTCAGAAACCTTGCTGCCTTGAATACTGAAATCATGAAATACTGTATCTCTCTCTCTCTAGAAAGAAAAAGTAAATACCGGAGTGTTCTAACTGAGGTCATACTTTCTCCATGTCTAGACAACATTGGTAATCTCTCCCTTTTATAATACTGCTGTGCTTTCCATGTACTCAGCTGTGAGGAAAGTGCTTTGCACTTAGTTACGTAAAGTATGCCGAATTTCCAGACAATTTTCAGTACAGCATCTCAGATTGTTTGGGCTGGTGTGTGTGATCTTTTATGAAACCAGATTTTTTCCTCTGGAGGAGCTTTGCTTAGTAAATCAATGGCAAATTTGGAATAAAAATATGACTGATGTGGTTCCTTAATGCCCAGCTTGTTAAGCAAATGCTGTTGAATCCAGTCCCCAGTAAACAAGCTAAACTTCTTGTTCCACTAGAAATTTATTTTACTAAGAATCTTTGTAGATCATTCTTTATGCAAAAACTCATGTCTCAAGTGACGGTTTTGAGCAGAATAAAGCAAAGGTTTAATAAATTAAAACGTATGCTGAATCAGTGCTTGCCCTTATAGTTCCACTTTTTAAATATTAATACTCTTTTCTAACTCTTTGTACATAAATAATCTTTTAAGAGAGTAACAATGAAATATAGACAATCCACATCAAATGAATGTGAACTTTTGATGTAATTATCAAAGGTTTGTTGGATTGTGTTTAATTTTAATTAGTACTGGATTCTAACCAACAAATTCAGGTCTCACGTGGATTTTTAAAATCCAAACATTATGCCCTCTTGCATGAAGGATTTTAGCTTAATTTGGCCCATTATAAAGGTACCAGTTATTCATAAAATTATGTTGAAGTTCAGATTTTGAAAACTAACAAGCTGAGGATTTGCTTTAACATGGAGCAATGAACTAATTGGCCTATGCACTAGTTGAAACTCTTGTAAAGACTTTTGGGTCTGGGTTTTGGGTTTGTTTTTTTCTTCATTAGCTGTTGGACAAATACTTGAACATTTAAAAATAATATTCTAGCCTGAAATTCTTCCTGATGTATAAAATCTTAACCTAAGTAGATATGCAATAGTATCATGACTTTCACTATCTTGGAGAGCTTAAGCACAGAGATACTGCCTGTTGCAAACAACTATTACTATGATTGCTACATACCCATTTGCAACACGTTCCTATGTGCTTTTACTGCTTCCAGTCCTTTTTCCCTGGGGAGCACCAAATCACTTTTGAACAGGAAAAGAAACACAAAATTAATCAGACTAAGATTATCAGACCTACAGGGGCATCTGAGTTTTGCTAAGGGATTATAAATCAGCTTTTTTTTTTTTTTCCCCCCTCTAGACCTTTAACTAAGAAGGAAAGCCCAGTCAGGCAGTGCGGGGTAATTCATGGGCTCTGAAGTCAGAATGGACCACTATTGCCATTTAATCTCTTGCCATGGGACCCAAATTTTTTTTCCCCAGAAGGTCTTTACAGAGGGTGAGGCCAATGCCCAAGTGCTTGCAGCTGTGCCCTCAGGGTGGCTGCTAGCCCTCTTGTCCGCCCCAGCTGCTGTTGGGTGAGGAGTGTAGAGTGGATCCCAAAAGGGAGAGGGCTGGGTTTCTCCCTGAGTGGCCATGGTCAGGCACCTGCAGGATGGGGAATGGGCTTGAGGGTGATGGAAAGGGGTGGGCTGGCACCAGGAGCCACATTTCAGTAGTGCCCACCTCCCCGTCTCGCTGCCCCCTCTCTAACCTCATCTCTCCAAAGCTGCTCTGGCCCCTTGTACCTTCCTACAGGCTACAAATAATCCCCTCAGCCCTGTTCTTCATTCTCCAGGGCTTTCTCAAGCACCACCTTCAGACCCATACAACTTTATGTCACTTTGCCCAGTGTGAAAGATGAGGTCTCTCCCCTGCATCCACTTGGGATGAGTTTTTCATGCATCCAAAACCACACAGGTCCTTTTGCCTGGGGCCATGGGCTGGCAGCTCCACTCTGCAACACACTTTTGTTCCCTGTTCATGGCATTTGAGTGTGTTCAAACTCCTACACTGAATTCAAGTCACCTATCCAGGTGATTCAGCGATTCCGTAAGAGCTAACTCCTGATTACTTTTCACAGCATCAACTTTGGGTCCCCTGCAAACTGCGCTCATGGTTCAGATTGTTTTCAAAGAACGGTTTAAAATGGTTTAGGACCAAGGGTCTTGCAGCGTCTTGTTAGTAATGGCCCAGCTAATTAATGCCTTTCCATTAATGCATACATTTTGAGAGCTATCAGTCAAGTAGCTTTTAAATCATGTCATGTGTGTTCTATTAATTACATATAATGCAGGATTTTAAAACACAATATCATGTGTAGTATGTCAAATGCCTTGGAGAAAGTTAATTACACTGAAACAACACAGCTACCTTTATGAACCAGGCCTATAATCTTGTAAAAAAAAAACCTCAAGAAGATAATTTGACAAGAACTACTTTCTGTGAAACTGTGTTGAATGATATAGCTTTATTTTTAGCATGTAATTCCCTGTTGATGGAGTGCTGAATTTGTCTGGCTTGCTTTTTTTTTTCCCCTAAGATTAGTATCAGGATAACTGATCTATCATTTCCTGGGCCATTTTCTTTAAATGCTACAATTACTTTGGCAAGTCAGCAATTCTTTGAAATATCCCGTCTTTCCCAAGACTCAATAAAGAAAATTAACTCTAGTGGTCCAGAGAGCTTCTTGGCTAATTTTTTTACATTTCTCAGGTGAGAAGCATAAGGGTTTCAAGGTTTGAAATATTTTGTTTTAGCAGAAGATATTAACTATTCAGATGGACTAATTATTGGGTTTAATTCCCTTTAATCTTTTCCAGTTACTAGTTAATTTTATTTTTGTTTTTTAAGAACTCTGCTGGCCAATATAGCCATTCATTTATTTCTGAAAGGAAGAAATGCAGATATCAAGACCCCAGTGGGCCCTCCAGGGAGATACATGGCTGATACTCAGGTCTTGTTCTGACCTAAGTGTGGGAGTGCTGGGAACCTTTAGCAAGAGGCCAGAACAGCAGGTGAGTACATGAACTTGCGGATAAAAGTTCATCTCACGCTGAGCCAGTTAGGTAGCTGGATGACTTATCTTTGGTAAGCATACCCGGAGAGTCTTGAGAGAGTGGTTTAATGAAAAAGATGATGAATCTCCATTTATGCCAATTCTTTATCTGCTTCTTTCACTAGAAGTATTTTGCTGTCTACCTTTTCCTCATCATTCTGACCTGTCATGACACTTACTAAACCATATCATATCAAGGAATTTCTCCTTTCCTTTCTACTATACTTCATATAATACAGGAAGTCTTGAGGCCTAACAAGAACTGTGGATCTTCCCACAGTGAGGGCTGTCTGTATGGTGATAGGCCTGGGGAAAGCATTGCCTGGGGTGATCATCAAAGTACTTCTGAAGAATTGCCTGCCCTAGACAATACCACAGCTTTTCTTGTATCTGGTGGTTTACCAAGCATGACAACAGGTGTGGGTGACTTGTTGCTTTGTTGTTTGTTTGTTTGTTTGTTTTCATCTGAGATTTTCACATACTCGGAAGATGTTTTTGTCCTCCTGGTCTTTGAAAACTCTTCAAAATGTGCACCCTAGAGGTTGAAAACCTAGAGACAAACACAGAAGTTGAGATTTCATTGCCTGCAAAATCTAATTATTACACAAACCCATTGACTTTCTGGGATATACTGTCTTCAGACTTTGGGTCTGGAACAACTGACAAGTTCTAAATAATTATTTCAGGATTATTTCAGACCTACTGTTTCCAGAAAACTAGGAGTAGGTGTCTGGGAAAGGCTCACACTGTTTGTGCTGGCTTTCATCTTCTATCCATGAAAGGAGGTTGTAGTGTTGGTCTCTTCTTCCAAGTAACTAGCAATAGGACAAGAGGAAATGGCCTCAAGTTGTGTCAAAGGAGGTTTAGATTGGATATTAGGAAAAATTTCTTTACTGAAAGAGCGGTTAAGCATTGGAACAGGCTGCCCAGAGAGGTGGTGGAGTCACCATCCCTGGAGGTGTTCAAAAAATGTGTAGACACGGCACTTTGGGGCATGGTTTAGTAGGCATGGTGGTGTTGGGTTGATGGTTGGACTGATGATCTCAGAGGTCCTTTCCAATCTTAGTGATTCCTAGTTTTACTTTCATTAAAAAATAATCCATCCACCAAGCCAGGAAACATGAAATTAATTATTACTCTACCCTTAAATGGTTTAGTGGTGGACTTGGTAGTGTGGTAGTGCTATGCTAATGGTTGGACTTGATGTTCTTAAAGGTCTTTTCCAACCTGAACAATTCTATGATTCTATTCCATCACCAGATCCAGAGGTAAGGTACTGTGCTGCACAGATCTGTGGTGTGAACTAGTGTAACAGTTCTTAGTAATAAGGGGTTAGAAGAATCGTACACAGATAATTATTTATAAGGAAAGATCTAACAAGAAGATTATAAATGTAATGATTTTATTTGCAGAAATATGAAAATCAGAACTGAAGCTGTTGTTTATTGGTGACCCTGAATGCCAGAACCAAAAAATTTTACTCTATCGTTATTATTGAAATGGTGAACTTTTCAGAGTGGTTCATTCAGTCTTTGATGCAGATGAATTTAAAACTGATATGCATTATTTCCATTTTTTTGTTTTAGCACAACTTGTTGTTAAGAAGGACACTCAGTCAGTGCTTAACTGCAGTAACAGCTTCAATAAAATCCAGGCATTGGTACCTTGATCTCTATCCATTGCTCTTCAGCACATACTATGCCTATAAAAATACAGAGTATAAAAGCAAATAAAATCATGGAAAAACCATGTTAAAATGTGACTTAGTTAACCTGCACAATGAGCACCATTTGGAGAAAATGTAGCTCCAATTCCCTCTATCAATATTCTCTACAATGCAGGTGGCAGTTGCTTTCTTTGTTTAATCATGTCTTTGACCACAGCTCAAAAGTCAATATTCTGCTGTCAGATGCAGGCTTGCATGTGAAGAATAGGTAGGGAACTTAACTAGGAAGCTTTGTGAATAGGGAATTGAATTTGCATCTAATTCACTAAGCACACATGTTTACATGACCTTTAAAAAAGGGAATTAAAGCAGTTTGATCATGAGCTCTAGGCAATCTGACTTATTGAGGTGATTGAATCAAGAGGCTCAGGTACTTCTTACAAAACAGCTGAACTGGAAGAGAATTATTTTAATTTAAGTATAATTTCATATCAAATTCATAGCTGTGTTAGCATTATGAAATTAATCCAGAAGCACTGCAAATGATTGCCCAGAAGCTTCTAGGGTAGCAGCAAACGGTCTCAGGCTGACAGTTCAACTGGACTCCTTGCTACCTAACAGAACAGGAAGAGTATTGTAGAGATTTGGTGTCAGAAGATGGCAACAATCAGTTGTTTTATCACCAAAAAACCCCACCATTGGGAAAGGCAGACTATACCATGAACAGAAATACAAAACATTTGATAATGGCATCCTTGCCCAGCAAGATTTGAGCAAATATCTAATGTTTACTGAGGTAAAATATGTTTTAACATTAAATTCTCAGAGGAACACAAAGACTTGTTTAAATTATGTAGGAACATTTAATTTCTAGATTCTTTTAATGCTAAACTTTCATTAGACAACAAGTATGTGAAGCACAATTTTGATTAGATGAGCCAGACATCTCTGGCTCTGTGCAAGCACTACATGCCCCTATGGATCTAGAGCACTGGGGTTTGAAATATGCAGAGAAAAAAAATACTGTCGTAAAGAGAGAAGATACAAGAGTTTCTTATTTACTCTCCCAATGCTCAACAACACACTTTCTAGAACCGTGTCGAAACTTTGGCTCTCCGCAGCCCACGTGGGTATGGAAGGTGTGTGTCTCAGTATGCCTTACATTTCCAAGCAGGATAATACATTACTTACCAAGGCCAAAGGGAGGGTGGTAAAAACGGAGTGTCTACACAGTCTCTCCCAGAAAGCCATGAGCTTATTATGTCTGTGTTTCAAGCTGACTAGGAGCTTTGTGTGTGTGTCTGGCTTTGGTCAGTGTGGTGCTAAACCCGTTTAATAGACACTGTCCGTTGCCTTATTAGTCGAGCCTTGGACTAAGCTACCCACTAACACAACTATTTAGTCTTGTTTGACTTAGGAGTACAGGCGGAACTGCTCACAGCTACCTGCAAAAGCAGCTGCCAAGCTGTGCAGCTTAGGGGCTCTACGGGGAAGATTGAAATAGGTATTAGGATTACCTATTTAATGTCTGTGACAAATGTAAGGTTAACAAGCAAATATTCCTACCCCACATCCACTGAGATTTCACAGGATAATAAGCATGGAGGAGTAGAACAGGAATACAGGGTTTCCTCTTTTTTAATGGCTCATTAATACTGGTTATAAATGCTTAAAGGTTGATTACATCTTCATCTTGCACAATGCCCCCAAACATGTCTGTTAACACATGTTGCCCTTGTTCCATAGGTTACCTGGTTTATTGACTCTTCCATAATGCAAAGCTAGACCCAGCAAGGTGACCTCCCTTAGCCCTGCTCCTGAGGCTTTCCTAGCTGTCCTTCTTCAGCAAGGCAAGTTTCTTTCAGTTCAACATGCCAAGTCCAGTTCAAAGAATAGACTTTCTGGTTGTCTGCTCAGACATATAAGGGACATTTGAGATAGCGAATAGTGATATGAGATAGATATTTAATGATGGTAATCTCATCTGGGTTGTGGACAATTTTTAGGGAATCTTTTCCAGTTCATTCCCACACCAGATGAAAAGATCCTTTTTCTTTTCAGTTATCTGAACCACATTATCTGTAAGATTTTCTGAAAGTTTTAGTATTTTACATACTATTCTAAATCCTGCTAATTATAGCTACATGTGATTTTCCATCCTTGAATATCTATCTACTTGCCAGGTTATAACAATACTGAAGAAAAAATAGTTTGTGAAAATGTTGCGCATATATGTAGCGTGCAATTTTGATGAAGTTGGGCACAGACTGGGGACCAATTCTGTCTCTGTTACACGTAGTAGATTGAGGAAATCAAATGGTCTTAGCACCTGGGTTTTAATGCAGTCTAAGTAACAATATGGATCTTACTGCCAGACTGTATACAGCCCTGTAGTGGAAGAGCACAGTGGAAAGATACTGCAGACACCCCTATTTCTCCATTATCTTCCCATTCTGCATCTCAGATTGAAGGTCTAATAAGTATCTTACACTCCTTTAGTTCTCAATAATGGGAATTTATGGTTTATGGATTATGATTAAAGTACCCTTTAGTGTTTCTGTCTTTTTTTTTTTTTTAAATGTTGATGTTTTTGATGGAAAAGCAAGTTCATGGTTCTATCAGAGGACATGTGGTCTTGCTTAAGAGTCAAGCCAGCAGAGAAGAATGGAAATGTGAAGACCTCAGCCAGTGCTTCAGCTGCTTTTCAGAATCCAAGCCTTTATATTCTGGTTGCAAATTTGAAATTTTCCACTGACGGTTTCAGTGGAAACTCTTCTTTTTCTTTACATACATTGCACTTTTGTGAAAATTGCATTTTCCAAACTGATCTATAACACCATCCAGAACGTTTGCATGTCAATACTTCACTGAGTCTCTGATCATTTATATCTGCTACCTTCTGCTATAAGAGCCCCTGCCATCTGTTTCATGACAGTTACATTTCAGTGTAGCTGTCCTCACCTGAGACTTAAAGGAAGTTTTTGACACATTTAAAAACATTTCTGATTAGCTAAGGGGTATATGTGAGGGACAGGTTTCAGGTCTGGTCTCCACCAGCCATAGTGCCTGAGAGGATATATACGAGTGTTTTGACAGAGGTACAAAATTTACAGCGCTTGCATGAGAACATACAGACATTATACAATGTGCATGACTGGGACAAGCAGCTTTCTGAATAACTGAAAGGCAGATTTGCTAACTTTTTAGCTTTATTTGATCATTCTTTTCTGATAAATACTTCAAAATCCTGACCTTTTACAGCAAGTTTTCATCATGCAAAATAATCTGAAGTTGATGTCTTCACTTGGTCACAAGCACATGCTGCTTCTGTATCCACTCAGTTATTATTTGCTTTGGCTGAATCAGTAAGCCACACTATCAGGATCACAGCCTTTCTTAAAAAGAAATTTATTAGAATTTAGTACAATGATGGTGGTGTCCAAATACTTGTTGCTCTGTGTAAATAGTTCCATTTACAACTCTGCAGTGTTCAGGGACCTTACCAAGTTGTTCTCTTCCCAGCTGGTTTATTGAACACTCTGTACTCCTGCAGAAAATGGTTGAGTCTACATGCTCTGCTATGGATCTCAGCCTGTTGAGGAGGGGAACAGAAAGTCACACGTTCAATCTCCTCCCTTCCTTTCTCTGGCAGACCATGTGAACATTGCTCAACACCAGTCCTCAGTCTTCTCCAAGACCTTTATCAGCCAGCCAGAATCCTCCACAGAGGAAGAAGAATGAAAGATTCTCAAATCCTCTCACCCTGAAACTTGGCTCATTCTTTTCCTATTCACTTATTCCTTCACAGGCACAGGGATTTTTAACTCTAACTTTTAGGGCTTGTAGGTATTCCTGACTCCACCAGAAGGAAGTTTCTCTACCACTA
Organism: Pelecanus crispus; assembly: GCF_030463565.1. NCBI lineage: Eukaryota > Metazoa > Chordata > Aves > Pelecaniformes > Pelecanidae > Pelecanus > Pelecanus crispus. Next base: position 158,914,722 of record NC_134644.1, on the reverse strand, counting down.
TGTCCCCTGCAAGGACAAGATATCGTCTCTATTTCACCTAGGAAGATCCATGCTTTCTAAACAGCAGCTAACTTCTCATAAGCAGTCACCAAATACTGGGAGATGAGTTGTCCCTGCCAGTTCCCTATACAGCAAATATGCAATCAAGGGTCTTTAACAGATTTCCATCTCCTACTTTGTTGGATTTTCATTAATGGTGTAACAAACCCTGGCAGAAATCCTGAACAAGCTTCCCATCACTTGAATTGAGCCTTTCCTTGGTCTGATTTACTGTAAGGTCTGATGCAGTATGTTCAGTCTTTTCCCTCAAGCTATTTCATCTTGGAGAACCACTTGGTGTTTCTCTGATTCAGTGATGATAAAACCCAATCCATCTATCAAGATGAGTCAGCAGACCAGGTCTGCTCACGCCCCTCTCCCCACACACATACACAGCATTAAAATGCCAATAAGCTGCATGTTAAACATACATGCAGAATAGCTATGATAAGTTAGAACAATCATTAACTTATTCACAGTGCAATTCAAGTACATCTTGTACATGAGTTTCCAAAATTATTTTAATAACAATCATCTTTGACTACAGAGTTGAAGATAGTTGGATCATTTCCTGAAGGCACGTTCCCACAGTAATATCCATGGCACATCCATTACAGACAGTGCTGTTAGTTCTCATTAGCTAGGACAAACAAGGCAGTGAGTCACAATCTCCCTGAATAAAGGATCCCATTGTTTTAAACTGATAAACCAGAGATTCTGCTCTGTGCTGGTGTAAACCTGACATTGATTAAAGTTTTCTGGGATATTATAAAGGCAGCCTTTGAATGGATGTGGACCTGAGGTGTCAGGGAGAGATATCTGTTACAGTGATACAGCCTGTTTGTATCTTTTCCAACAAGAGTGACCTGGCTTCTCTCATTGTTGGGAGAACCTATTATATTTGCTGCAAGCATTTTTCCAAACTCCTTTAAGAAAACTAGGCTTCAACTAAATAGATTGTACCAAATGTTTCCAAAGTGTACCCAGTGAAATAGGATGTGTGTTTATACACTTTTCACTTAAAAGCCTATTTCTGGTAGGTGGCAATTGTTTCCAAAGTATGCTGAAGTGCATCTAATTTACACTACTATGCGAAACTATTCTTCCTCTTATGCTTTGCTCCTGTTTTGTTGTTAGGTTTTGTAAAATCTTAGCACTAATGGTGAAAGCCAAACACAGAAATATTTTTACCTGTACTTTGCCAGTAACATCAAAAGAGGTGCTATTATCTCAACAGCAATTTGGACTGGTTATCAAATGATAATCTTGGAATAAGTGAGTATGATTTGTGATGGTACTTATCTTTTGTAGGTGTGGTTGGCATTTATTAAAATGTTTTTTTTCCTGCTAGATAGCATGCCAAAGACTTCAGGCAATAAGTAATTATTCCATGTAAAATATTTATTCTCTGCCAGTCATATGTCTTTCTCAAAGATCTGACTTTGCAGCAACCATTTAAAACCATGTAAAAGCTTAAACAGGGGGCCAGAATGAAATCTGACGTAAGCAATGACAACAGAAATATCTGTTGTGTGTGCTCAGTAGCTCTTGTGAGTAGAGACCAGTTGTAATTATTTTCTGCATTTCTTTGGAACCTTAGGATTAGACTATCCAATATTGGGCACTCAATTTGTGTTCCAGCCACAAAACCTGTGACCCAGCTAGGAAGTCACTAAGGTTTCTGATGAAGATTTTTGTGTTTTAAAACTGCAAAATGAGACATCTTTCCCTTTTCATTCTGTTATATATTGTAGGTTATTCCTCTCCTGAAAATGTTTTCTGTGTGTGAAGGGAAAGCTCCAGAATACATGCACAATATAAAATCAGGTTGACCACAGCAGTTCCTAGCAGATGCTTTGCTTCTGAACCATCACTATGGCCCTGAGCTCCTCTGCAGTCACAACAGCTCATTCTGCACATGTGTACTGTGTTACTTCATGTACCAGAAAGGCTAAACTGAACACGTTGGAATATATTGTACTAGTCTGAACTTGCACTAATTTATTTAAAGTTTTATTTTCTCAAATCTAGTGCTAAGAACTGAACACATAACCTAAGACCTACTTCACCCTTCCATAATCATACAAAAGACACAATCAACAGAGCAAATAGGGTAATAAATGTGCATGTACAGTCTATATTATCTGCCTTCCAGATGAAAAAAATTCACTTAAATATTTACACGTCTACAACATTTACATCCTCTTTTCCTGACTCTGACTTCAGCACCTATACACAAAGCTGACTTTTTTTTCCTCTCTAATTCTTTGAGAGACTATGCAGCCAGCTGCTGCTGCATTGGTGCTTGCCTGCAGGACTGGCAGGTGGTTGTACTTCTGAGAGGTTTCAGGGCATGTCTCCCTCTTGAGAAATGTTGGAGGGCACAAACCTCTCCTCAAGTACAATGAAAAATCAAAGGAAGAAGCTTCAGGAGGTGAAATAAACGTCTGAAAGAGACAAAACTGTAAAGTAAACCACAGTTGCAGTAGCAGCAGACATTGCCGTTCACTGTTGTATCTCTTCAGTAAGCTACTCTCAATAGATAAGTGCATCTAAAATCCCTTTCTATTTATTTAAATTTTGCATTAAGGAGTTACTTTCTGTTAATGTTAGTGTAACTCCAGCTACTTACGAGTGTTACCTCTGGCATATGCCAGTGTGACAGGTAATTCAGACTCTTGGACATAACGTCAATGTTTGTTTGTCTCCTCTGTGGTGGTTATTCACCAACAATGAAATCTCTAGATAATTAGAAGCCAATCCCTGTCCTTATTGCACAGCTAACGTCTTGCTAAACTTTTAATATGCTATTGCATTTCAGCAAAATCTTTCTTCCAGTGCTGAAAAACACCCTGCATAAGTAATTCCCATTCATAACAATATATTGATACTAATTATTTACAAAATCCTTCTTCTTTGTAAATACAGCTACACTGTAAAAATGTCACCCTTAACTTTTCACTTTCTTAAATGTCTAGTTAATGTTTTTGGAGAGGACTGAGCTAAAATAGCACCTCAATCATGCAGTAACCTTGGCCATTCTTGGACCTCTTGTAAGACCCATCCTAAGATATTTTGCTACAGAGAGTGGCCAGTATCAGGCACTTCACAAGGTGGTAAAAGCCAGGGAAAGGGTGCATATATGGCACTTGCTCTCAGTATTTGTCCTGCAGAGAAGAGGTTCCTGTGATAGAATAATTATGGTTTCTAATAAACTTCTAAAAAATGTTGCTGCTGGAGCCTATTGATAAGTCTGGATATTCCTGACATTAATATAAACATTGAATGAGTCATTGCTGGTTTAATGACATTAAATTAACTGAATCTGGTGTGAAACTTTGTAGCTATTTGTGTCTGAAGTCATGTCCACCAATAGAAAGTAATAAAGGTTTTCTTCACAAAAACCCCAAACCGAACCAAACCAAAACAAAAAAAGTGAAAGGTTTGCTTTATTTTTATAGTGATACCTCTAATATCAAACAGACAAAAACTTTGTCTTTTTACGATTTTGCTCAGAAAATACTCAAAATCAGAACACCTGAAGAAGTTTCAGGATACAGCATACTCTGAAGACAAAGAAGAATCATTGGATAACATCCCTACTAGTTTGTTTACCATGCTCAGAATAAAAGTAATTGTTTATTCTTTAAATTTGTCAGATATTCAATGTTTCTCCAATGTAACTCCAGTAAAGACTAAACTAGAAAGTCAGGTTAGCAGAAAGGCTGGTGTAGAAGTTTTAATATGGTGTAAAAACACAGTGGCATGGCTTACTTTCATAATTTGACAAGCACATATTACACTGATCATCTTTTTAAACTGGTATCTATCTTGGAGATTTCACTGATATGTTAATAGCAGCTTCTGAAGTTAAGCTGATAATGTCATTTATACATTGGCACAAAAATGGTAGATCGACAAGACCTAAATCCTGAATTGCATATAAGTAACAGTGGCAAGACACAGCAAGACTTAGAGGGGAACAGAAGGAGTTGGAAACATGGTGAAAGAGAGGGATGGGAGGAGATCACACTGCGTCCTTGGTCTTATTAGAAGGATTATCTGTTAGCTTGTTGCTGAGCATGCAGCATTTACATGAAAAAAAAAAAAATTCTTGAACTTACTGCTACTATATTACAGAACTGAACACTTTATATCTGCTGCTAAATTGCAGACTTACAGTTTCCAACAACTTAAGCTACCTGACATATTGCTGCTTCAGATCCATTTTTGTACATATGAATGTAACAGGCCTGTGCTCGCTCAGGAACGTGAAGGACCTCCTGGATTTGTTCTTACCAGGAGGACATCCTGAATTTTTGTCAGTGTATGTGACTTAACCATCATGCTATTGTCACTGCTGGAGAATTCTACAAGGAAATGACACTTTCACAGATCAGTCTATATCTGATTTGGCCTGGAACCCCACTATTATCTCTCACTTCTGATCACTTGAATGTGGAAACATTTCTGGGCTCCGAACATTTTGAAAGGGATTACATATGAACACAAAAAGCAATATTCAAAGTGGAAAGTTTCAGCCTGACTTTTAAAAGTGTTTGGCAAGGGACATTCAGTGAGTTAAAAGGGTTGGGAGTTCCAGACGGAAGGAACAGGGTATGCAAATATTCAATTAGCAGCAGTACGAGGGTGAGACTTTGGAAGAAACAGAACAATCTAGAGACGAATCTCTGGGAGAATTGGCAGGAATGTAGGTGACAAGGAAGTCTTATAAATCATGTCATGAAAAAAGCATGGAATATTTGATAGCAAGGAATGAAATATCATATAAAAACAGTGCAGCACATTACCCAATTAGAAGCAAATGCAATGAGAACATTTCAGGGTAATGCAGGGATCAGCTTACTTCTAGGCAAGGGTCCAGTTCACACATTTTAGAATGGCTACCGTGGAAGCAAAGTGTGTATAGGAAAGTAGGCGTGAAGATGATTAAAATAACCAGGCCTGCTCATGATTGCATGGGATGAAGACAGTATAATTAACTTGGCTAAAGGAGTGTCTTATCCTTGCGATATATGTAAACTGATAAGAGGCTAAACAAGTGGAGGCAGCCGAAAATTGAATGAGATGGAAAGGAGACTTCAGAACAGCTCCAAGAAACTTGACTCATTGTGTTGCTGTAAAACATGTCCATTTGATCTGCAACATGGAAAGATCACTCAGCTTGGTCTCCATCCTGAAGCAAGTCACATTATAGTGATATTTGGGTAAAAGTAGGACTTTCACAATGTAGCTTTGTCTGTGCTCAGAGCCAAGTAAAGGTTAGTTTGTAACAGATTACCATGGAGTATTTGGCAAAATTTTCTTGCAAAAAAATGATTTTCCAGCAGACAGATAGGCGGGATGAAGACAGTAACACAGTGGTTAGAGGTGCAAAAAAATGTAAAGTACACATGCAGATCCTACTATCTGAACAGAAATGAAAACTCAATATTGATCCACTAATATAATTTTTAGAAAAGTTATAAGAAGCAGATGTAAGGAAATCAAATTTTATTTTTCCCTTCATTATCAATAATTCCATAGTGTATTGTTGCAGTTTCATTTGGTTTTTCCAAATGAAATTATACAACATGAGGAAAAAGATTCTAAAACTCAAGCTGACCCTTGAAATTCTGATGTACTGAAGATTAGAAGGAGTCTACAAAATAAAGAATAAAGACAATTGCCAAGAGTTTGAGGAAGAACTGAAGAAAGAACAGTTTAGGACACCCTGAATAACCTTTTTGTTTGTCTGACTGTTCAGCTGAATAAAAGAGTTGGTCTAAACAGAAATTTATTTGTGCTTCATATTTTCCGTCTAAAATGGAAAAAAACCCCACTACTAAACTTCAAACAAACAAACAAACAAAACCAGAATAGTTTGTTTTACACTGAGCAAAAGCTTTCATATGATCTGGAATGCAAGTTTTACTCTGATCACTTGTAATAAACATTAATGAAACTACACTTTCAAAGAAAGTCAAGTAGGGTATCAGCTGACCCTCTACACAATGCTCTCACCAGCTGAAGTACTCAAAAAAGTATTTTCAGTTATGAAGACCTGGCCGTCATAGCGTGACCTTTCTCATTCTTACCACGGTTCATAGCAATGTCTTGAATTTATGTGAAGAATTCTTTACAATAGAAACAGCCCAGCCAAACATCACGTTATGTCTCTAAAAATGCCTATAGAAACAGTGTATTTTGGTGTCCTTAGACTTTCAGTTAAAACTCCCAGTTAACAATAATCTAAATTATAAAAAGCTATTGTTTTAGGAGAAAATTTTTAGTCCTTTGAACGATTACTTAATGGGATGAAAGAGTAAGAAGTTACTTTGCTTTCGTGCAGATATATTAGATTTTACTTCCTATTTGTGTTCCCATCATTGGCTATTCTTTTCTCTGAAGAGCATATTTGATGATTTCATTTCAGAAGGCTTGTATCCTATGTTATGCTGACATACCAGGCTGAGAAAGTGAAGTATGTTTTTTCTCAGAGCAAGTCTGCAGTCCAAATCTTAAGGAGCGCTTTTATTTCATGACCCAACACAGCTGGTCCTTAGAATTTTTAAGGCTGTATAAGTGAAAATGAAACTACAGGACCTATCTCTTCAAAAACCAACACCTTAATTTCTGGTTTTAAAACTGAAGGACAGTATCCTTCCTTAGAACCACAATACAGAAGGGTTACAATCAAACTGATATCTTTGTTCTGGTAACAATAATACAGGTATTTTTCAGTAATAATGAGGTGTACTAGTGAAAGGATTAAAAACTGGGGAGTTCACACTACCCGTGCAAGACCAGCACAGATAAGCTTTCCAGAGTCCACTCCTCCAAGATACCAGCACTTTCCATTTCAATAGTACTGCTCGTGAGATACCCAGCATTACAAACTACAGAGATTTTCAATGGTTGTCAAGTTTCCTGACCATGAAAATCTACTGTGAGCTCTAAAAATTAATGTTTTTCTCTCAGACATTTAGATTAATTTCAATCAAGATTGCACATCATCCCCTTTTCATATTCTTTCTGGAAATGAAGCAAGGGGGGGTCAGGATCTTTCCTTGGGCTTTGTTTCAGAATTTTTATGTCAGCTACTGAATTACTTGGAGCTTTAAAGGAGTCAGTTTTCCAAAGCTGAGAACAAATACAGCCAAATCTATTGGGAGAAAGAATTTAAACAGAAAAATATGAATAATTAGGAACTCTTTAACAATATCTTACTAGATGTCCAAAAGCCACAATCAATAAAGAAGGACAACTGCTCTGGTAATAAGCCAATTTGGCTTAGAAAGGAAATGAAAGCCATTCTTAAAAATACACATATATACAATACTTATATGTCTCCGTGTGTATATATGCACATAAACTGACCAATACATATAAGGAGTAAAATGGGGAAAAGGGAATGAGTAGGCAATTGATAATGAAAGCAGAAGGACAAATATAAAGTGAATATCCAGAAAAGCTAAAATACAGTCAGAGGTGCTTTATAATACACAAAGTAACACTCCCCTGTGCTGAATAGAAATGGCATAAACCTGGAACACAGGGAAGGGGATGAGACAATGATAACCACACAGTTTCACTGGCTCAATAAATTGGGTACAAATGAAAAATATGGGGTTTCATATAGCCAAATATTAAGACATTCATCTCAGAATGAAGAACATAGGCTACAGGAGCATCCTCTAATTCTTGCTTTGACAGTGATGTCTGTCATAACAAATAAAATTATTAATTATAATAAGGGAAAGTACTTCCTTTCCCTTGTTACTATATTGCTAAGGTATCAGCCATTATTGTGGCTTGAAACATGTCCAAGCCTGGTACTCATAATTTAGAAGAGGTATTTATAAATTGGAAAGGCTTCTAAAAAGATCTATAGGAAAGATTAAAGGATTGGAAGATAGGGCAATACTGAAAGAACCAGAGTTCTCTTTCTTTAATTGAAAAGTGAAAAAGTTGATGGACAAAAAAGCTACAGTATATATATTTATAGACCTAGTTGTACACATGTGGTGGGTTAACTTGTTTATCCCTAGTTTCCATTCCATCTGCTCTTTCCCTTCCGCCAAAGAAGGTATAGTATACAGTATACCATAGCATTAATATTATACACTGGTTCAACTAGAGAAGTCAGGCTAAAGGCAAACAGAGTGGTTTCTTCCAGCTTTAAATCTGCAGCTGCAACATGAGTTCTGCCTGGGCTTCAGAATCATACTGGGAGAGAGGAGAACATCTGATCTGTAGGAGCGCAATGGAAATCCTCATGCAAGAACTGAAGCTATTTGTTGTCACCAGCTCTTTCATCTAAAAATGGACTGACTCAGGAATTTGTGTATCTGCACTGTGAACAAGATTGTGGAACTGATCAGGTTAAAATAAATCCAAGGCAAGGGGGGTGGTGGGGTGGGGAATACAATTTTCAATTTCCCCAAAAAAAGCACTCAGCCTGAAGAAGCAGGCCAGCACAGGTTGGGAATGCGCAGTCAGTGTCAAGGGAGGCTGGAGGGCTGGCAATGATGGTTACTTTCATGATGGAGACAGAGGTAAAAAAACTTATGTGGATGGTCTGTTCATGAATGGTTATTGATTAGGAAGAAGCTCTCTATACAGAAACATTTATCTTTTGCCAGATATCCCCAGGAAACTCATATTAGCTCCCTGTAGCCACAACCTCCAAGCTGAAAAACCAAATCTAAAACATTAATACATCAATAATAGACTATTTTAACTATAACAAAAAAGTAGCTTTTAAAATTCCCATCTCTGTTCTTAAAATGTGAGTTCTCTGGAGAAGCAATCAGTATTTTCTAACTACAGAAACCATCAGTAGTTACAGGCAAGCAACGCCACTCTCTCTGAAAATCCCTCTATATAACTTGCATTATTGCCATAACCAGCTTTTGTACCATTTTTTTTTTCCTTTTAGATTTAAAGGATAAAATTAATATTAAAACCTTGAGCTCAGGAATAGCATGATTATTCCTGTGAAGTACTGCATACCTTTAATTCTCAGCAAGGTCAATGAGAGTTCAGAGTTGGAAATATCTAACTGGTAAATAAAATGTCTATTCTATAGAAAGATTGAAAGTCTGGAGCAAAAGGTGCACATTTAGCAGCAAAAATATGTTATTTTTGAAACAAGAGATTGAAACATTTGAATTTGACAGACCTGGAAAATTATAATAATTGATTTTAAATTCAGTTTAAAAAAACACCAAAACCAAACATGAAACTTAAATTACTTATTCCATTATTATTCAGAGGACATTAAATTTTTATCAGAATTTTTTTCAATATCAACATAATACTGCAAAATATTTCAGTTTCATAGAAAGAACATCTGAATGGAAAATTGTTTCATAGGAAATTAATTGATCATTTCTGCCTCTCCCATGAAATGGTTATGCCACTTAAGTCAACTTTGACTACACTTTAAGAATTGTCATATTCCATGAATATTACAATATCAAAAACAGGGTACAAATTAAAAAAAAAAAATGCTAGTAAGCTATTTGAATTAAAACCTTCAGTAATTACTCAGTGTATTGGCCTACATATAAATCTTTAACTTTAGTTGACTCCTGTCATTCTACTTTTTCTCTCTGGCCAGATGTTATTTTCTATTTGCATAGTAGAACATAATCCAGAAGAAAGTGACTTTGAAGGTATTTCACACAAGAGAATTGTTGGTCTAATCAACTTGTGTGAAAGTGATTTATAGATGATCCATGTTAGAAGAGAGTCTGTTAGAATACTGGTGGCTCACGAGAAAGATACTTCAGCTGAATTTGATTCTGTAACTTTTCTTTCAGTTGTTACAGAAGGCAGGACTTCAGGACTCTTAGGATACAGGCAGCTTAACAACCGCAGGTCAACAATATTGCCTGTTTGCCTGTTTCTTCTTATGCTTAAGTCTGAAAAACCTGTGATTTTCATCTTTTCTGTAACTGAAGACAGGGCAAAAGAGGAATGAGTGTCCTGCAGCTGAATTTCATATGTAATTTGTAATTTAGAAGTTATATTTATAATTACTGTTACTATTGTTTATCATCCAATACTCAACATCATATGAGAAGAACCTAGCATCTGATTGAAAGCACTTGAAACCTAGTTGACTTTTACAACCATTAAACCATATAGGCATTCCAACCAGATATATTAGTACCAGTGATCATGATAATTTTCCTGTTTACAATAAGAATAACTGACCTGATACAACACAAAAAGTGGTGTAGTTGTCAGAAATTTCTTCAGCACTAGGACCAGAAAGCAACACCCTCTGGCCTTCTAAGTAAGGCAACAAGAAAACCAGCTAGAGCTACAGCCATTTGTCATGGTTCAGCCCCAGCCAGCAACTCAGCACCACGCAGCTGCTTGCTCACTCCCCCTGCCTCGGTGGGATGGGGGAGAGAATCGGAGGAGTAACAGTGAGAAACACTCCTGGGTTGAGATAAGAACAGTTTAATAATTGAAACAAAATAAAGTACAATAGTAGTAGTAATAACAACATCATAATAATAATATACAAAGCAAGTGATGCACAATGCAATTGCTCACCACCCGCCGACCGATACCCAGACAGTTCCCAAGCAGCGACCACTGCCCCCTGGCCAACCCCTCCCCCCCCCCCCCCCCCCAGTTTATATACCGAGCATGACGCATGACGTCATATGGTATGGAATAGCCCTTTGGTCAGTTTGGATCAACTCTTCTGGCTGTGCCCCCTCCCAGCTTCTTGTGCACCTGGCAGAGCATGGGAAGCTGAAAAGTCCTTGACTAGCATAAGCAGTACTCAGCAACAACTAAAACATCAGTGTGTTATCAACATTCTTCTCATACTAAATCCAAAACACAGCACTATGTGTGCTACTAGGAAGAAAATTAACTCTATCCCAGCTGAAACCAGGACACCATTGCATTCAGCAGCTTTTTCTTTAAAAGTTTCCTGTATTAAGTGTTCCTTTGAATCTGTATAGACAATAGATATGCAAACATGTATAATCTGAGATGCTAAGGTATCAGCATCAGGACATCAGCTCTTCCTTCCAATTCCCTCCTAGCAGTATTGCTGCTTCCTTCCAAACTGACATTGCTCAGTTTCTAACCATCCCAAAGTCTCAGCTATGCACACCCAGAGCTATTTCTTCATGTCTGCTAGAAGATATCACCGTGGGTCTAAGAAAATGAGAGAATGGTGTGGCTTGGGGTTTGTGGGTTGGAAAGAGCAGAGTCTGAAACTGAAAAAGATAAAAATGAAATAGATGGAGACTTCCGGAATAGAAAATAAACGTTAATTTTTGACCCCTGAATTCAGTTCAAAAATAAGGGCAGTCCTGAGAATTAACTTACACACCCTGTATTTTTCCGGTCTCCCTGCTACAAAGCCAGGAGTCTAGACTCCAAGTATCCCTGGTGGATTCTTGGAGTCAGTCTCAAATGTCCCTGAGTTTTGATGCTGGAGACAGGAGTCAGGAGCTGAGAACCTACCTGGTACTAACATGCAGTTCAGTTCTTGTGGCTTAGGAAGTCAAGAGACCAATTAACTTGTAAGCTAACACAATCCAGAAACAATGCTCCTGACAAGCAGTCTTCCAGGCAAACTGGTAAGAATCTGGGGAGTGAGCTGTCAAGAAACTTAGCGGTCTGAAAAGGTTCCAAATCAAAATCTATGTAGGATCAGAAATTTGTCAAAGGCAATGCATTTTGACAAACTCACATTTTCTGATGGAAAAGATTTTCATCAGGAGTTTTTCCAGCTCTTTCTAATATTGTACTAATTCAACTTACTTTTACATATTTCTCATACATACTATGCAATGATCTTTCAACAAGCAGACCTTCCCCCAAGACATTCTAATCCAAATCAGGTATTTTTTACCAGATGTAACTCAGTGTGCAACTACTGAGACAATTCCTCTGGTCCACCTCTTTCATCCATGCTCTTCCTCAGGTGATAACTTAGACATATGACCAGAACTTAATGAATTGTGTAGCAGCTTACTCCCAACTATAATATTTTCTGGGAGTCCAGAAACCTTCTTCATCATATGATAGATTCATAACTGCAAGGTTATATGGTATGACATTTCCAGTATCAACAAGTTAATGAAATTGAGCAATGTTATGGGTTTTTGGCTACCTTTCAATTCATTTAGTTTTCTTAAAATAAAAATCAAGAAGCTTACCTTTAAAGAGCTATTTTTTATATTAAAATCATACTGAAGTAAAGAGGATTTCATTGAATCACCACATTATTTGTATTACTTACCTAGTTTGACATCCTTTCTTCTTTTTTCACCACTAAGTGTAAATCCAAAAGATAAGTGGCTGAGATCATACCTTATAATAATCTTCCATTATTTATTACTTAGGACAGACTTTTTGATGAATTCGTCTATAACCTTCATCACTGGTATACACTTGCAATTCAGGCTGTAGTGGCTAAAATTTCTCTTGGAAGATTAGGCTCTTACAGGAGAGTCTAGGAGAAAGGAGTAGAAGATTTAATGCTAGAGGATATTCTTTTTGGGCAGACTGCTAGATAATGCTAACTGTGAATCTATGCTGGAGTCTGGAGGAAAGTGAAATCTTATTTGGAAAACCAGCAGAAAGTTGGAGAAGTCTTGGCAGGGAATATTTTAGTGTCTTTCTTTGCTGGCTTATGAAAAGTTCAATATTTGAAAAATAGGAATAAAACTATTAATTCTATTTCTATTAATTGAAAATATTGTGAAATGACTGGCATATACATTGAATTATAACAATTCAAAAGTGTTTAAACCCAAGTAGAAAAATGTTTGATACTGCCAGTGGCTTGCTTAGTCATACAACATAAGAAAAAGTGAAGTTCAGATGAAAAGACATTTATCTCATTTCTTGAAGGGAATACCTATTATCCCATGAACTCATCTTTAAAGTCAAGGGTGGCATCATCCTTACCTGGACTGCTGAGATCTAGACAACTAGGCAATACTGACAGTGAACAACTGGAACAAGCTCATGGGTATTTTCTGTATTTCCCTCATTCTACTATGATATACTCCAACATCGCAAATACCTCCTTACAAGCGGCAATTATTATAAAACTTAGTGTTAGGTAGACAGTTACCCTAGAGCTCACTCTGTCATGGATTGTCTAAGCAGAGAAGAGTTATTTCTCCAAGGGGGCAACTTACGTGGATTCCAGTGAAGCTAATCAATCTTCATCAAAGGGCTATATCTTTCAGAAATCTGGCTGAAACCAAACCTATTCAGAAACAGATGGCTTGGAATAAGGGTATTAAGTAATTTTTTATTCTCGTGATAACATTTGGAAGGCCATCTAGTCCTCAGGAATAGGTGATGAAGTCATATATGAATAATGGGAATTGTTATCGTATCGTGTAGCACACAAAATCGGAGCATTAGGCTGGAGGCTGGGCAATCACATAGGCTTGTTCAGACTCCTGTCTTCGGTAGCTACATTTCACTCATGCTAGTTGAATGACATATTAAGTGGCCAGTTGCAAAAAATACCACCCAAGGACCTTGAGCAGACGCAACCCTGCTAAGGGACTATATGATCTAAAAGACACTTGTACATCTTCTGTGGAGAAGCACCAGCAACAAACTTAACAGCACTGGACAAAGAAGTTGTCTCATGAAAATAGGTGATGGCTAAAGCATGTTTCTGGGAATAGGTAAGAGGCAAAGATCATGGGCATTACCTTGAAATAGAGAGCACTCTGAGCAAGGTGTTCATACTCTTTCCATTCCTGCTACTTCCAGTGAAACTGGGGTGTATGCATCTTCCTTTAACTGCCAGCGATCTCATCAAAGAAGTATCTAACCCCATCATTAAGCTTCTCTTCATGATATATAATTATTATTATTAACAGTAATATTTTTGCAGTAATACTCCGCTGTCTGTGTACTCCCTACTATTCCCAGAACAACTTTCCCCAGGTCCGTACATTCCAAGAGCACAACAAAATCAAGGGTATTCAGCACATCTGCCTTTCCCATGGCAGCTGGTGAGTGAGACATCTTTTCTCCCACTATGGTACAATCCACTTCATTATTTCATGCCTTTCAGATTTTAAAAAGTACCTCAGGAAAATAACGCTGCCTTAAGTAACCAGACTCCAGATGTCTAGCACCTACATGCAATGCAGGATCATAACCTATGCAAGTGCCAAAAGCAGTCAGCAAAATCATCACAAACTGAGTTTGATGCAGAGCAATGCCAGATCTGACAACAATAAAACCGCAAGTAATATATAACCTTATCAGCAGTGAAGCATTCAGTAGAGTCTACATCATCAAGAGCTGGCTGCATGCAGCTTTAGAAAGAAGCCTAGTATTTTAGCAATTTTGAATCACTGTTAATTTCCCCTTCCTCATTTGCTATTGGTCTGTTGTTGTCTGGTGTGCCTTTTTCTCAGCATATCTGCACTCACTGACACTCCTGTGCAACTCTCTGCAATCCTCTCAAACATGACATCGTGGCTCCCTTAGTAGTTATGATTAGCTATCTATCTGCTCCTACAATTTAGCCCCTGTTGTGATAGGTAGAGAAGGCTTGGAGCAGAAACCTGTAGGATTTAACACTAATACAATCAGCACTGACTGTCCTATCTTGCACAAGGAATAAGGTATTGTTGCAGGAAACAGTGTTGGGCAGGATGCAGGTTTTCCCTCCTCATGGCATCTGACTGTTGGTCATGTTTCTGCCATCCTGGGCACCAATGAGTCCTTTCAGAATACTAACCTTTTAAAATTGTAGATTTTGCTGCTATTTATACATTTGCCATTCCTTTTCTTTATATAGCCTTAAGTTTCTGAGTTCCTTAGGAAAAGCACCGGGTACAGAAGGGATGATTACAAACTGGACTGTCACTAGTATTTCAGTCCTGTTAATTATTCTTTTACTGTAGACAAGATAAAAGCACCCAAACCAAAACAAATAGGGTTTATCAGAATAGATGGAGAGTTCTTCCCTACTTACAGTATATTTATGACTCAAACTACACTAAAATTTAAGCGGTACAAAAGCAAAGCTTTACTAATTGACAAATTAGTGAATTGAACAATTGACAAATTAACTCCCAAGTGGGTCAACCAGCTGGCAGTCCTCACTCTCATCTTTGAGTTTCAGTTATTCTACAGCTTTTCTGAGAGTGTCCTATATGTGAGACATCAAGGGGTTTTTTTTCCAAAAAACTTCTTTTTGACAGACATGTCTATGTTAATACTCCTAGATACCTCTAGAAACACTTTGAAAGAGCTTGAGCCATTTCTCATGGACAAAACTGAACCAGTAACTCTATCCTCCCACCTAAAAATCTCTCATTTCTTGATTCTCAGTACATCCGTGCCTTGAGAATTAATGAAGCAATATGGATCACAGGATTAGTTAGAATCAAGACTACTTTTACATCTCCTCATTATGAAATACAAAAAGCAGTCTCTCCTGTACTCCCAACAGTGAACTAGACAAGCACCTTTCTAAAGAATAGATGCAATTCAAATATGGGTAGATGCAGACCTTGTCTAAATAGGAAAGGAAAGGAGGAAAAACTCTGTAGCTGCCAATGTCCCTCATAAAGTTGATTTTTACTATGTCCAGCACTGAGGAGGTGAGCAAACATCCCTTGGACTCTTCTCTCTCATTAGTGACCAGCTTAGATAAAAGAGTCAGAAAACTTCTCATTTAATTTTGTTGATTGCTTGTTGAATAACTGTAAGTATGAACATCCAATCAGACTGAGACATGGAAGACTCCCTTTAGTTGTTCCAGCAGAAAATGAAAATACATCAGTAATTCTTCTGTAACATCTCCTTAACCTAGGACTCCAAGCAAACCTCACTCAACAACTCCAACTCAGCCTTACTCCAGACGCTCAACAATCAGACAATCTGTCAGAAGAAATGACCTTGCATATTTGTGACTGGCTAAAAGATTGTTGCCAGCTATGAAAGAAAGATGTGGTAGCAATGATTCAAGATTACTATTTTCAGACTTAATATGAGCATTTAATACATTCTGATGAAAACAAATAATGACCAGTATCATAACAGACCTGAAAAGCTGAGGCTAACACAAAACTGTTTTAATGTTGGACTACTGAGATGCACCTGTGGGAAAGTTCATGAGGGATTTTTTTTTTTCATAGATAGACATCATATATATTTCTATGTCTCAGCTCATAAGCATTTCTTCAGAATCAGCAATGCCAAAACCCAGATCTATCTTTAAGAAGGGGCAAGTATATGGCAAGTAATAATGGTGGAGGGGAGGAAGAAGGGAAAAGGGAAGCAATAAAAGCAGCACTAGGTGAGAGTGGTACCCAATGCACCTATGGAACTGGACATGGCAGTCAAAACCAGCTGCAACCACTGTACAACAAAATAGAGCTTTGAGATAAAAAAAGTTTGATCTCTTCAGGAAAGATCATAGAATCATAGAATCATAGAATCATAGAATGCTTTGGGTTGGAAGGGACCTTTAGAGGTCATCTAGCCCAACCCCCCTGCAGTGAGCAGGGACAGCTTTAACCAGATCAGGTTGCTCAGAGCCCCGTCCAACCTGACCTTGAATGTTGCCAGGGATGGGGCCTCCACTACCTCTCTGGGCAACCTGTTCTAGTGCTTCACCACCCTCACTGTAAAACATTTCTTCCTTATATCCAGTCTATATCTACCCTCTTTTAGTTTAAATCCATTACTCCTTGTCCTGTCACAACAGGCCTTGCTAAAAAGATTGCCCCCATCCTTCCTGTAGGCCCCCTTCAAGTACTGGAAAGTCGCAATAAGGTCTCCTTGCAGCCTTCTCTTCTCCAGGCTGAACAACCCCAACTGTCTCAGCCTGAAATTAGATATTATTGCGAGTAACAGAAACATGGTAGAATAACGATCATCAATGGAACACAAACTGCAGAGGGAAAAGCTTTAAATAAATATAAAGGTAGAAAAGTGGAATTGTCTAACTTATATGACAGTCTGTAAAGAAGACAAGAAGGTGGAGTGCATAATAAGTCTGTTCATTTGATCATCCTTTTCAGAAGACTAATGAAATAGATTCTAGTAGACAATTCTCAGGGGCAAGGTTGTCAAGCTGTTACATGGGAAAGAGAAAGGCACATTCATCCAGAACCTTACCCCTTCCTGGCTAAAGCACCCTCTGGAGTTGAGGGCTGAAATTCCCATGAGCCCGGAGAGCCAAAACTGCAAGCTGAGATGCTGCTGTCTAAAATCTCTTGGGAGAAAAATCCACAAGGGCAAAAATATATTTTAACCATAAGGAAAATATAAATTGATGCTTGAAATGAGAAGAAGGTTTCTAGTCATCAGATCTTCAAACCAAAAGTAGAAACAAAAAGTGTGGTGAATTTTCAGAATTTTCCTTCTTATATCAAGTCTCCTTGCCTATTCCTCTCTCTTCCCCAGTGAGACATTAATTTTACTGCAACAGTGAATTTGGTGATCAAGAAGCACTCAGAATTTTTTTTTTTCCTGAAATCAAACACCTTAAAACCTGCTGCTTTCTGGGGAGTTTTGCTTTTAAAAGGTTCTCTTTCCAAACTTTCACTTTGGATGAAATTTACCCCACAAATTTTCTGTGGTATTAACTAAAAGTAGAAAGTAAATGGCATGTGAAAAGGGGCTAGCTAGTATCACTTGGTAATGATAAATTACTTCAGTGTTAGGAGAAATGATTGAGATGATAACAGCCATTTCAGTCTCTGCAGCGTTAACAAAGCAGCTCTTACAAGGGACTAGCTTGAAATAGATTCAAGTAAACATGATAAAAAATTAATTCCACTAAAAATAATGTTCCAAGTAACTGACACACCTTGAGATTTGGGGTATAATTTATCTAAGTATTCCCTTAGAGATCCTTTCTTCTCTGCAAGCAACATGAAAAATCACAGTGTCACTTAATGCCTTTTTTTACCTATAAAATATTTTATTGTTAGTTAGGTAGCATGTAATATATAGTGTAATTTGGTTCACATGGTAGTGACTATTCTGTTATTTTCAAATTGCAAAGACTCATTACCATGAAGCTAATGAAATATAAGCAGCTAGACCAGATTCTAAAATTGATGGATCCATATTCTCTCCCATTCTGGAGTCAACAGGAATTTTCTCAGCAACATCAGCAAGAAACAGATAGTTGGTTATTAGATTTTCTATTAGATTAGATGGCTGTCTTAGTGAGAATGAACCCATTCTGAAAGCAGAGCTCAGAGAACATGTCAGAAAAATTGGAAATTGGGGGGGGTGTGTGTGTGTGTGCGCGCGCGCGCAGAATTTCCCTTGTCTCTAGCATAGAAAGTATTAGCATAATTCCTCAAGAGCACACTATCTAAGATACCTGTGAGTTATTTATTAATAGTTAAAGAAGTTATTTGGCATCCAGCATCAAATATAATTCTTGAAAAGGGCTGACAGCAGAATACATTTGTTAACTAGAGACATGCCTAAACTTTGCCAAGAGAAATACTGAACTAAATGTGCACTCACTGAAGGAGAGTGTGTCTTTTTTAAGTTGAAGTCCCTGTTTATAAAGTTTCCTTTTTCATCTTGTCATATTTCTCTAAATTTAGAGCGATAATAGTAGCAATAGGAATAAGGTAAATTGGATTAAAGAAGACTTTTGCCTATTGCACCATTCAAAGCTTATCTCCTTCTGCAGCATTTTTTTTTATATTGCAGTAGAAGACCACCTTTGTGATACCCCGAAACCTTGACTTGTTTATATTTTGTTCATTTTCTTTAGTTTAATGAGGTGATAAATAAAAGCTTCTCAAGGAATAAGGGACTGTCAGTGCTAGAAACTGAAGTGCTCTGTTTATTCATAGGCCAGGTATGGATGCCAACAGGCACCACGAAAATATGTCTGTCAGTAATCATGCAGTTGGCCTGAGGGAACAAGACTGTTAAGTGGTGGTTATTAATGTAACTCCTTGCTGTTTCACATTTGGGACCCTTTCCTGAGCTGAGATGGTCAATGCTACTGACCCATGGTCAAGTATGTGGAATCCAGAGAGGCGAATCTAAGATAAGGATTGACGAGCAGACTGTTCTCTCACAAACCTCATGTACTTCTCTCTTCTAATGTATTTTCCTTATGAAATAAAAAACTAAAGTGAAATCTGATATCTGTGACATAGTGATTCATATAAAACTTATGGTATGGTAAAATCACTCAGGCAGAGCAGTCTCTGGAGCACCCTGAGCAGAGGCACTTTACACTGCTATTTAGATCCTCTCCCTTTGGCTGCCTCTCAGACAGACGGCTTCTCAATCAACCTGTAGGCTATTTATCTGGGCATACTTGGTAGGGAATTAATCTACCTGGCATGCTTGGACATGCAGGGTCCCATGTGCTTTTAAGGGTACCCTCCAGCATGTCTGAGCCCATGCTTACAAGATCACTGTCTAGTCTTGATGATGGTTTTGACTCCTGGAAAGGCCATCAAACAGCAACACAGATAGTCTCCTGGATGCCATCACTACTGAAGAACCTTGGAAGTATTCCTGCTGACAAACTAGCAGATGATCAAGAACTTTGAGATTTTTGTGTGAGTGAAATGCAAGTATCAAGATTTATTACGTATAATATGGCAAGGAAGAACAACATACTCAGGAAGTTTCACAAGATTTATCCTGGCTTTTAGATGCTGGGAAAATGCTTTAAAAACTTCTGAAGCAGCATCACTGATGTCAAAGGTCAATATTTTCAAATTGTATTCTCACAAATCAAATCAAATAGTCTATTTATTTTACTGTGACATCCAAATTTTTTTTTTTTTTTTTTTGCAAGTCTACTGACAGTAGATTGCATTTCAATTGTAACTGCTCTTTTGCTGGTGAAGAAAGGACATCCAGATTAGGAGGAATTCTGTGTGCACGCTCATGCACACACAACCGCATTCATCTTCTCCTTTATACATTTGTGTAAACATTTGTTTGTTTCTTCCTTAAAGATTAGCAGTCATTATAGCTGTGAGTGAAAAAGAAATCCAAGTATTGATGAAAATTTGTGCTTTATTTTAAATTTTAAAATTAAAAAAAGACCACTTGGAAATTTGGAGAATAGCAGTTCCATGGCCTTTTTTCCAGGACTGGGAATAGACATGCTACTTAGAATATTGCTAAGGCATTATAGGGGATAAAGGGAGACAAAATCCTAATTATATCTTTTGATATAAAGTTGTAATTCTTTCAATTCTATTTTATTCTGCAAACACTATAATTTACAGTGGCAACTCTCTACTAATCAGGTGTTGTTATTGTAGTGTTCTTTTTTACCAGGACATTTTAGTGTTAAAAATTATAAAAGATGTCAGTCAGTTTTGAGTGTAGTGCAATTATTTTTATGGCTGATAAACTGAATGAATAACTCCCTGTGTGCAACATAGGCAGAGCAGGTTTGAACAGTCCTTGGTCTGCTTTTGATTTACATGTCTATACAAAGATGTGCGACTCTTAAAAAATATGGTATTACTGCACAATAAAACAATCGGGTTAGAAGCAACCCTACTGAACATTTTTGCTGTCTTTCACATAACATTGAAGTTGCAAAAATATATACACACATTAGGTCAAACCATGTGTGCACTAAAATGCAGCTATTAAGGTTTCTTTTTTAAGATAAATGGGTGAGATTGCGAAGATTCTTGGAAAGATAACAAAAAAGGGGTGTGTTATGGCTGGTCTTGACGTCATTAAAAACAATGTGGGCAGATAACTTTTAGTTGGCACCTAAACCACTAAAAGTAAAGATAAAGAATCTTTGAATGACAAGAGGCAACTTCTCCTTTCCTGAACCAGGATTATCCTACAGAGCCTCAAGAAAACCCCAGGGTAAAGGTAAGGAAGAAACAGTTTTAGTGCAACATCCCTTAATTATATACAGATGTTTACTAAGAAATGTAGCTATATCATCTGCATGGCAGAGAAAAACAGGGATTTTATTCCTCTGTCTGTTATCAATTAAATCATCAAAACAAAATTATCATTCAAATTACAATGTATCATTTCACTTTTAGAATGTATGGGAGGAGGCAATCTATGAAGCAGAAATCTGCTAACCATCAAAGCAACAAAGAAACATTAAAGTTCAATGGACAGTTTGTTCATGCATGTTTTAATCTAGTTTTTTTTTTTAAAAAATGGAAACCACGTTCACGTGGTCAAAATAACACTTGCGTCAAAGAAGCCTTTGAGGTTCAATCCAGTGAGACAGTAATTTTTTCTTTCTTTCTTTATTTATTTGTTTGTTTGCAAAACCCCAAAATGTTTTCAAGAGGGGAATATGATCCCTGGAGATCCCAAGGTGGCACTGCTAGAGTTTCTATGTGGGAAAATATATCTGCTGTGAGGCAAGTTTGGCATGAGCATAGAATATCAAATGCTTAACTTCTAACTGTATTCCCTTGAAAAACGGTTGCAACTGGAAACTGGTTTCTATTAATACTTACATTCTATTGTCTTCCACCATACATGTGTTATACTTGCTCAGTGTTATGTTTTATGTTATCTATGTTTGAGAGCATTCATCTGACTTTAGAAAAGGGACATATTCCAATCATTACTTTTTACTGCACCTATATCTTGCATAAATTAATTAAATGCTAGGTAAGTAGTTTCCTTATTGTTTTTAAACTGGAAGAACTGAAACAGTAATGACACACTTTTTTTAATAAAACAGATATCTGGGGTTTTTTATAGGAACAGGTACGTTGGTGTGAAAAATTAAAATCCTCAACTAATAATCCACTTGGGATGTTAGATACTATCCCTGGGTGCTTCTGTTTTTTCCACTAGCAGTTATTTTCAGAAACTATTCCCTACAAAGATATTAATAATTTCTCTTGCTGTGAAATTTAAAACCTTTTTTCCTTCTAAAATTAAGCAACAGGTATGCCACTGTACTCCCTGATGCAATACTTACCTGGGACAAAGGGTCATATTCATAAAAAAGCTTTCTGTGGTCAGGGCTCTTTAATACTTTCCTTTTAAAGATGAAAATAAGGACACAGATGATTTTATTAGAGATACACTAAAAGTCATAATTATGTAGTCACAGAGATTAGCATCTCCTTAAGGTAACCTTTAAGCAAGGATGGATTTTTCCACCAAGTTCAAATGCAGGGACTGGAAAGAACCCTCTGCCTATCACCTGCGTGTGTGCACTGATAGCTGGTCTAGTAGCACAATTAGCAGCTGAATTCAAACTGAGCTTTGTTTAAGCTAGCATTTATACCTATCATTTTTGGCGCTCTGTCCAGAAGGACAAAACAGTCTAGAAAAGAGAATCATTCTCTAGTATGCAAATGCAATCTCCCCACTGTCAACTGTCGTTGTCCATCAGATCAGGCTGCCTAGCCCACATTTAGAGGTCTAGTTCAAATGTTTTACATGGGCATAACAATTACTAGACAAGTCATGAGCTTAGAAAAATAACTACGATGGGATTTATTATTACATTTTCTCTCAAAATGTAAGTGTATACCGCATTAAGTGTAGTTCAGGTTGTATGTATGTATTTGCTGTCTCTTCACTGCATGTAAACATGGATTTGTGAATTCAAATAGCTATAATTTCATGGCAGTATCTAAGTGCCTGGTAACAGCAGAGATAAACCTTTGTTTTCAAATTGTCTGTCCCTTCCAGCCACATTGGTATTGCAAAGAAAAACAAAAAAAATCCTCCAAAACAGGCTCGTAGGAAAAAAAAGAAAAAAGGCTAAAAACTCACAGAATTTGGGAGTTTCTTTGCTTTGAGTGCCCACAGCTTTCCATTTGCGCTGCATAGCCGAGCAGTGTATTACCTTCGGTAGGAATTATACAGCTGCGAGGCCACCAGAAAGATGTTGCCTTGCTGCCCAGCAGCCTTCCACTGCCCACTACTCCCAAAAGTAAGCATCAGTAGGATCATTTTAATTCAGGACCTACTTTCTGACACAACAGGCACCTTGTGCATACACTTAACTGCCACCCTAAAAAGTGACAGTGGTTTCTCACTAAGCAAGTATGAAATGCACCATCCAGTCTACTTTGTTCTGTAAAATGGCTCAGGAAGAGTTGCCACAAGAGATTGAAAGGAATTTATTGTTTTACTGATTTGGAAACAGTGTATATGTGAGTTGTGGAGGTAATGTGCTGCTGAGACAAGTGTGTATTCCAGCTGGCTCAAAGGCTAGACATGCCTCCTAACTTTTATGTTCCTTAACACTTAAATGTGCCAAGAGAAGCTCCTGGGCATCCTCAGGAGCAGGCCCAGTCCTTTGCCTGCCGACAGCATGTCTAAACCTGAACCTGGTCCTATTTTGAACACACTGGGAGCTTGAGAGCACACCTTGAGACTTAGCTTTTAAATCAAGCTTTCCAGAGACTGTCAGCTGCAAAGGCCTGGATGATAAGTCTACTGGAGAGGTTTGTGGGTTTTTGCTGAACTTAAAGCCTCAGGGTGGTAAGACAGTGTGGATTCTTGGCCCTTTCATCCTAACTATTAATTGATCTTCAAGTACCTCATGCAAGATACGCCAATATAGCTTCATGAAGGGTCATTAAAAATACTGGTTGCATTACCTGATAGATCTGTGCATTTTTCTGTGACACAATATGAACCCCAGCTCTTCACAAAGAATATTTAATTCCTGTTTACTTCAGTTAATCTTGCCTATTGTTCTATTTGCAGATTATGCCTGAAAACAGGTAGTTGCTTTCTCTTACATGTATTTACCACTCAAACTCTGAATAGCTGCTTCATTTGTATACAGACTAGAAGTACTTTTATAAGAAGCACCAAGTTATTTGAACTATTTTCACTGAAAATACACAGTAATCAAATTATCACAGCACTTAAAATCAGTCTCATGAGGTAAATACTCACAATTATGAATGTGAAGTTTTGCTTTCTGCACATGCTCTGCAGTGATGACTTGAAATGTGATGATGAATATAGCCACTATAAAGTCATTTTAGAATATTTAATATACTTACCGAGAGACAAACAGTGCTTTGTGAATTAAGAAAATGTCTTTTGAGTCACTCCACAACAAGGACAGAGCAAAACTCAGATTCTGGAAAACTGGGAAGCAAAGAGTTAAACGACATGGCCCTGCAGCCTAATTGTGCCCTCTGGAAGTTGCATTAGCTGCTGGGGATTCCCCGGGGTTTTTTCTGCAGAATTCAGTATATGACCTGTATGTGCAGAGATAGAAGGATAGGATGGAGCAGTGTGGCATGATGGTGACTGTGGTAAGAGATGACTGGGGAGCGGTTGTGTCTCTCTGGGTGTGTGTGTGAATCCCTGTGAGTGGCTCCTGCTTTCACAATCAAAGGGAAAAGATACTGATGCACCTGGGAAGAGCCTATATACCTCATTTCTGCACTGTCATGTGTATATTATGTTAGCGGTAGGGTGCTGAGATTGTCAGCAGCTAGATGGGAGATGTGTGTGGTCTGTGGGTTTACAGACTGGTAAGTGAAAGAAAAGTGTTAGACTGAGTCATCTGCGGAAGGATGAAGGCACTGTAACATTTTTTTTAAAAAAATCGTTGATGTGATGCTTTTTATATGGAGCTGAGTAAGTGTTTGGGTGTAGGGCAGATGGGGGTAGATTAAAACTTGAATTCCCCAGATTTCAGAAATTTAAACTGAGAGATTTGCCCATGCATTCCATGCTTTTCAGAAGCTTAGGATTTGCTACTCCTGATCCTCAGAAAGGGCACCAAATACCTCTAAGCAAACCTAAATCAGTTTTAACAAAGCTTTTTTTTGTTTGTTTTGCTTTGGTTTTTTCACTGGATCTACTTGGGCTGAGTTACTTTTTGTCATTTTTTAATGAAAGAGAAATTTTTCCATCAGGAATGCATGTTCATTTGGTGCAATTTTTCTTTTGAGCTTTATTACGTGGAGATAGTTTTAATCACTTGAATAATTTAGTGCATTTGTCTTGTCCTCTGGGCACTCTGGCCCACCCCACACAATTTTACCTCCTCTCACCATTTTACCTTCCTCTCTATCCATTTCCCTTTTCCTCTCATTACAGCACCTAAAAAAGATATTCCTAAATGTCTATCACACTCTGTTGTATGCATATAGGTTGAAACATTTCCAGCTTCACACACATACACAGAAACACACGATGCTCTCCAGCCCTCTGGGATTTCAATTCCTTTAATAGGAAGACCTGTGTTAGTGGCTCTCCCAGCTGGCTAATGCTATGCCACATCCTGCTTTCCTACCTCTAAGCAATTCTCTTCCAGCATACAGGGTAGTTCAATTTTCACTGAAATTGGCTGAAGGAAGGACAGAGTTGCTGGTTTCTTCATGAATCCTTTTGGCCACCCCACCTGAATGGAAATCACTCGTATCTGTGCAAGATAGTCCTTCCCAAACAAATATGCTGCTTTGCCAAAAACTCAACTGTAGTGAAACTCAACCCTCTTCCTTGGAAAAAAATGGGGAACTACACACTGATTGAGAAAAACACTGAGTGACTGAGGTCACTTAGGGCATAATTGTAGCTCCAGTGTGATCTTCACGTCTACATGCAGAGAAAAACACTGCTGAGAGTTTCTCTCCTTTTTTTTTTTTTTTTTTTTCCCCTTGGGGCCAAAGACGGTTAAATCTTTAGAAATTCTGACTCAAATAGCACTATGCTTAAAGCATTAACTGTATCCAGTAGTCCTATTATGTTTGTCTGAATTTCAGTCTGATTGGAAAATGCGCATAAGATTTAGGGGCACATAGATAAGTTAGAGAAAAAGGCATTTAGAGTCCTAGCTCTAACATAACTGCCATGTTTCTATAAAGAGTGAAACAACTATAAAAGTGAAAAAACCCTACAGCTGAAGGTATTGCATTTCTTTTTTGTAATACATCATGTCATAATCACGTGGGATGCTCAGCAGGACAAATAAAGACAGATTACCTGGCCAGAATAGCTTATAAAGTCCTGATATTTTAAACACTTTCATAGGGTGTGGTGTTTACACTACGAAGAGTGCCATTACCTGCACTGTAACTACTCCTGGAAGAAAGCAGTGTCACTGTCTTCAATGAGACTACTCATGGTAATAAGCACCGTGGCTAGTGGTAAGTGTCTGGAGACTATTATTATTACTAGTTACATGCTCTTCATCTTGCAGTAGCCTCTAGAAGCCAAGTCATGGACCTGGGTTCCACTGGGTTAATCGATATGGGGCCCAAATTTAAGAATTAGAATAACATGGACAGTGAAGAGGGTAAAACTAGGATGAAAGCGAGAAGAATGGGAAACAAGTGACATGGCATTGTTACTTGGCAAGTTGCTGCATATATTTCAGACTTAGAGTTTTAAAAAGCTAATAATGGCTGTGTTTAATCAGAGCCACATTCAGCACAAAAGTTATTTACATCTTTTAACAGACTCTGAAGGGCTCCTCCTATCCTGGCTCACTCACTTAACCCTTTTCTGCCCTTTTTCACCACGGTGAATTTTGCAAGCAGGATCCACAGCAATCTGTGCTTTCTACAGGAATGAAAATTAAGACACGCACATTTTGTTGTTGTGGTGGTGAAAAACTGTATAGAGGCTTTTTTTCTTGACTCCATTGTTTAAAACTTTGCCAGTTCCTTTTTTTTTCCTCACTTCCTCTTACTTGTATTTGTAGTGTCTGAGAGAGGTTAAATGGTTTCTGTGTTTGATCAGTTACAGACTGTGAGAGTACCCTGGAAATCAATGTTTTCTACAAGTTGAGTTTTGTGACTACGTGCATATGAATGTGTGAATAAGTGCATATGAGTAATTGCTGAGAATGTACAAGTGCGATGTGGTAATTCCTTTTCCTTCATTCGTGGCCTTTTCAAAGGAGAGAGGATTAAATTTATCTAGAGAAAAATGTATATAATGAAAATATCCTTAAAAACTGTAATTTCCTAAACCAAATACAGACCAGAATATGGTGGGGGGTGGGGGGTTAACAGTGCTGTAGCAGTTACAAAATTGAAAAAAAAGCATAATTCTTTACAAATACATGCAGTGTGGGAGGAAGGAAGGACTTGTGGTTTTGGCACTTGACTGGTGCTCACAAGGGCTAGATTCTGTTTCCAGCTCTGCCACAGAGTCTGTTCATAGATGTTATCACAGTGCAAATAACAAATAATAATAATGAGCACTTCTGCAAATTATTATCATCTCTCTCTGCTTGTAGAAAGGAAATAAGAACAGTACTTTCCTCCCAGTACATACTTTTTTAATGTACTGGTGTTGTAAGAAGACTAAAGATGTACAAAGCGGTGCTGTGCAGGGATCTTCTAGCAAGCTCAGATACCTGAAGCAGCATGTGGCATGTGAGCCCTGGTGCTTTGCCCAGCCCAGGTTGCTGTGTCTGAGGGATGTTTCATTTGGCTGTAGCTATGAGGCACAGTGTTATGGCAGGTTGACATCGGTTAAGTGATTAAACAACACGTATCACGATGGAAATTAATTTCTGAGAGGGTTCAAGTAATAATGCCTCTTTCTGAAATTTTAACGGATTGCAAAAAGAGTAATAGGTGATGTCGAATTGTATGTTAAAGTGCTCACTTCAGTGTTTTTAGTTTAAAATAGTTTCTGTGCTACTAAATGAATGGGGGATCTGATGCCATATGCTTCTTTCAACTATCTGGCTAGGCTTATTTTCCCTGATTCAAAGTGAACATACGAGCTAAAGAGGAAGAAAATTCCTCTTCACTGAAAGGAAGGGTAGGGATTTATAATAATTATCACAAAGAAAAACTTTGTGAATGATGGTAGTCGTCTACTACTGCACCATTAAACTTGAAAAGTTTTCAGGTAGTTGACACAAAAGGTTTAATTACCATAAACACTTCTCCCTGGCCTAGCTTTGCTTCCATTAAAGAACATTATTTCAAAAAAAGCACTCAGTTTTTCGACTGATTTCAGAAAGAACAACATTGGGCCAACAATGACTGCCCTTGAAATTTCTGCCCCAACGCTCCCCGTCTAGATCTCCATGGATTACTACTTCCTACTTTATCTTCAGTAAAATAGTTTGTTCTAAAACTTTTCCTGCCTTCATCTCATAGCAGATCATCCTCATTAAGAAAACATCATTTTATAAATGGCAGTGATGAAAAAAGTGCCAAGTGAATTACAATCTCTGAAGAAAAACTAAATTGTAATAAAAAAAGCATCGCCACTACTTTCCTGAAATTGAAGTTGATTTTTCTTTCCTTTGCTCACAAATGCTTTCTCAGCATTTGGAACTTGAAATTCCCTTGCATTCATCAGTTTTGTTTGATTTATTTTCTCTTTGGGTTTTTTTTTTTTGCAGAGATTGATGTAGAACTATTCCCTTTTTTGATTTTTGTTTGCTATAGGATATTGTCCACAGAGTCCATCAAAAGCTATTTGACTTTTAGTATCCTTGAAAACCAAGTGCTTAAATAATAGCCTAACTCTGAACTCTGGTGTCTAACTTTAACTACTTTAATAGCTGTAATGCTATTGTTATTACCATTACTATTATTTTTCATAGATGTTAAGTTCACACAAAATCACTGTGATATCTGCTTTCCTGCATAACTTAGACCATGCAGCTCTAGCCAGCTTATTCCTGCATCAGGCTTAAGGATTTATAATAGAATTGGAATATTCCTCTTAATAAGATATCCAGTCTTGACTTAAAGATCCCTAATTATGGAAAATTTACCACATCCCTTGGAATTCTGATTCACAGGATGATTACTCTCACTGTTATAAATGTGTCAGTTTGAACTTTGCCAGTTTCAGCATTTTTTTATTTATTATTCTAAGACCAGAGTCTAATATTCTAATGTACCTCGAAACAGCAACTTTCTCCAAGGGAAAAAAAAAAAAATGAAGAAGCCATCCTATTGCCAAATACACTATTTGTTGAGGAAGGTGGTATTCTGCAATAGGACTGGAATCCAAATTTAGCCTTACCGTGAATTTTAGATTATGGATGTGCCTGTCTCTGACAGATAAATAAAGTATAAGTCTACCGTCTTGTGGCCTGAGAAAAGACATAATATGACATGCTGCCTGGCAGAGTAGGTGAGGGACTGAGATGGGGGAGAGAAGCGATCTCATGTTCATTTCTGAAGTTACATGTTTTTGAATGCATACTATTGACTGCATTCTCGTTTGGCATATAATTTGTACAGTTTAACTTCCGTAGATTGGCATGGGAATGGTGGTCAGGGCTGAAGAGAGAGTGGAACTAATTCATATTCATCATAGACCTAACATGCTGAGCAGTGTCTGGTCTTTAATTTTGTAAAGACTCCTCATGATATTTGATATTAGGCTACAAGTCACGGAATGTACTGTTGTAACTTGTACAACATCCTAAATAATTTTGAATTGGCTTGTGTTCAGTTCTTATGATTTTTTGAGCTTCCTTTTTTCTAATGTACATAAATTATTCTTCCCAATCCCATTAATGTTAAATATGCTTGCTGAGTTGTCTTCCAAGAACATTTTCTTTAAACAGAGTCTACCTGAAATAAATTACTTTTTTTTTTTTTTAAACTTACAACACCTGAATAAAAAACCTTTGGGGCTTGCTGTCTTTCTATTATGATTTATTTGTTGATGTAAAAAGGATCTTGCTACGTAGCAGGTCTAGTTTTCTCCCTCGTGTACTAATACAGCTACTATTATCTGGCCACATACCGAGAAATCCTGCCCTGAACAGCTGAGAGCAGAATCCTGACCAGTTTCCTGTCCACCTCTTCAGATCCTGGTGCCAATCACAACACCTTGCAAAGACTCAGTTTCAGCTGGGATGACTTTTAAGAAGTGAGGGGGCTGCTAGGAATTTCAGTGCTTGCTCCCACGGTGGCAGTGACTGGAACCAGAAACACACCAGCTCTTCATCCATTTCCACCCCCTTATCTATGATGATTTTCAGGGAACTTGCTGCTGCAAAAGCA
This sequence comes from Pelecanus crispus, assembly GCF_030463565.1. NCBI lineage: Eukaryota > Metazoa > Chordata > Aves > Pelecaniformes > Pelecanidae > Pelecanus > Pelecanus crispus. Next base: position 158,884,726 of record NC_134644.1, on the reverse strand, counting down.
CCTTGGTCCTGTCTCTGCACACTATGGTATTTTATCAACACATACAGACAGTAAAAGCACCCAACAACAGTTGTTGGCCAACACCAGACCCTCCAGACCCTGCAGAGTGGCAGTGCTGGGGATGGGAAATACCAGCCATCCACCGTATAGAGGGTCTGTGGAATAGGGAGCTACAATCTTTCTTCTCCTCATACATGAGGCAAACCTGCTCCTTCCACAAAGAGAAACAATTCTTTCCCTGGAACTGCCCCCTGGATCATGTCTCCTTGATTCCCAGAGGAAGCAAATATCAAGGCATCATTTTCTGGTCAATGTTCTACTTTATTCTTTCAAAACTCCATTTGTATGGTTTGCTTTTGCCTCAGTGAGGATACTGTGTGAGCTTCAGGATTCAGGCTTTTGCAACTATAATTATTTTAGGATCACATGTCTTTAGCTCAATGTAGAAGATAACAGGAACACACAGTTTCTGAATATGGAGCTTCTGTGATAGACAGACCTTAAATACAGACTATGCATATGGTGATCTGAATATGTGTTAATCTCGGAGCCGAGCAGGTTTGTTTTTTTAATAAATCTGAATTAACATGATGTGCACTTTTTATATAGATCAGAGATGAGAGACTTTGTGGAAGAAGGTGGATTTAAGAAATACTTTTGGCAAACAGGGATGCAGTTACAAGTACAAGTAAAATATGTATGGAAAAGTTCTATCATCTATAGCTATATATTTAAATAAAACAGAAGGGAGAGCTCATAGGTTAGAAAATACAGAATAACATGGAATTTGAGACAGTAAAGACTTTCAAGCTAAAATTCTCAAAGGTTCATTTGTTCAGCAGTAAATCTGGACATGATCTGAACTCAGACAGGAGCGATCCTATGCCACATTCGCTATTGGTGATACACAGGCCAGTTCAAAGTGGTATGTTGCATGAGACAAAACTGAGAAGTCCCAGTAGATCCCACTGCTATGGTCACTACTGAGGCTGAAAGTTGCTGGGAGGTGGGAAAAAAAAGTCTGTGAACCCCTAGTGTTATTCTGCCCATCTCTAAGACAGAACAAGATTATTTATGATATCACAATTATTATTTTTCTGTCTGTAGTAGTTTTAAACTTCTCAAACAATAAGATTTGTAAATATAATTCATAGTTTTATGCAACAGTAGATTACTATTATTGCCTTGTAGATGGCTACCCAACCTGTAACACCGAATGTACATAGAGTTTTCACACATTCGAGTATGACTCCATGCAAGGCCTTTCTGCCTTGCTTCATAGTGGCTTTACTACCGTGGGGCCTCCTAAGTAACCTGAGTCCCCTCTGTGGAAAGAAGTGAACTGTGACCAACACCAGCAAATCACCTTTGGACCCCACGCTAGACAATTTACTCTGGTCCTGGGCCACTTGGGAAATGGTTCCCATCTCTCACCCATAAACAACGCTGAGAGTTTCCCCATCTACCAGGTCTTTGACAGAGGCTTTAAATGTCTTGTGGCTCTGGGTCATAAGAAGATTTTATCAGGTATCTTATCAGATGAGGAAAGCTGGCCACGTATGATTGAGTACAGTCTTTTGTAACAGTTACGTCAGGTATTATTTAGAAATGTATTTAATCCCTAAAAGGAGTTTGTCTCCACCTGAAGTGGCTGGTACTGAAGAATCTGCTATCAGGAAACTATTTTCTTTAAGAATGTGTAAGTTTTTTGACACTATGGATATTTAATGTCATAAAATAAGGGTCTCTTAGAGAACTGGGAAGGGAGGAAAGAGTGAGATGGAAAAATTGAGCAGACTCTATGTTACTAATCTTTAGGAGATACTTTTCATGCTGTCCTCACCCATCCAAAAGAATGTAGGTGTGGAGAACTAAATACTCTTTCACCTAGAAGATTAGATTAGAAGTTAAATCCTTAAATTATAACTGAAAATGTATATAATATATTTCTCTACAAGGTGTAGAAGCCATATAAAAGCTGTAAATTATAATCCTGTCCATTTCTAATGCAGCCATTAAAATACAGTTGGACTCCTTTTTTTTTTCCTCTCAACTGACTGCATAAATTACACGGCAGTAAAGGTATTGTCTTGATTTTTTTTAAATCTTATCGTATGTGAATTTCCATTAAATGTTCTTTCCTTAGTTACAGGAAGAAGCTTGGCTGCCTTTTCTGCCAGCTATACCATTAGGGTCTGCAATTTTTATCACCTGAAGATGTTTCTTCATCTTCTTGATACTTTGTCTCTTTTGATACATAGGGAGAGCAGAGTCTCCACCTAATGAGACAGAGGGGGACTGGATGAACAGGGTGAGGGAACTTTTTTTTTTTTTTTTTGGTTGCTGGTAAATCTTCTACCATTAATTACAGAAGAAAGAGATGGAAAAATTCTAATAGATCATCCAGCCTGACTCCTTCTCAGTGCAAGATGATTCCCTGTGCTACACTTCATATTTTTGCTCAGAAGAAAATTTGAAGGGTTTGCATTAGTTCCCATATGAGCTTATTTCATAGCACTGTTTCATGCTATAACTTCCACTCAGGGAATCCTAAATAATTTCTGTCCATCCTTTCCATTCTACCTGCCAGATATTCGTAGGGTGTTATGTTTTCCCTTAAGCCACTGTGTTGCCAGTTTTTCTCTCAATGGTATAGGTAGGGCTGTTAGACCCATCTACAATTACGGCTGCCCATCACTTCTTGTTTTAAAGTCTTGCTTCATTCTGCTAAGTCTAACTTTGATCATTCGGACAGAATTTTTACTTTCTACATGAATGGCTTGAGCTTATTTCTTTGGAGAATATTGAACAGCACAAGCCAGCCTTCTCTGAGACTGTGATTAAGGAGAGAAAATCCAGCACGAGAGAGAAAAAAATACATTCCTTTCTCTTGAGAAGCTGTAACAGACACATGCCTTGCAGCACACACTTGACTTTTGGTTTCTGGGGTGGATGACCCCTAGCACTAGGCCTATGCTTTTTGCCATCCCATGACATCCCTGTCAAACTATCCAATTCCAGGGGGAAGAAAAAAAATATCCACTACTTACACAGGTTTAACAGACCCTTGTTATGCTGATTACATTCTTCAAAATTTCTACCTTAATTCTGCAAGCTCAACAACAGCAGAGCTCTGACACAACTGTGCCTCCTCTTGAGTGACTGAGCTTGCTTTAAGAGGGCTGAAAGGGTAGAAAAAGCCTTTATTTTGTTCCAGCTGTTCATGCCTTTGTGGGCCTGAATATCATGTGTGAGAGCAGGAAATTGGGCTTTTCCGTGTTCTCAGCATTCCCCTTGCTAAGATGTTTGTAAGAGGTTAAGAAGAATGATCTGGCCAATGTGGAGAGATGAGGAAGGTGGGAAGTGCTAAGAGAAGACTAGAAGAAGGAAGAGGTATGAGCAAAAAGAGAGGCTCAAGGAGCAAGGATTACGGGCAAACAGAAGAAGTCTCAGGCAAAGGATGGGGGAGAGGATAAAAGATAGGGGAGGCAGGAGCTGTGGCAAGCAGAAGACCAAAACAGGGATCAGACAAGAGGAGGTAAACATGAGCCAGGATGTGAGTATGGAAAAATACATTGTTGATGGATCATACAGCTACAGGCTGTATCATCATGAATATTCACAAAGGGACTGCATTAAAATTGCACAGGCATTTCCTACCACTTGAATGCTTGATTTTGCAACCTGAACATGCTTTTAACATAGATTTTTAAATATAACTCTCTGTAGATATATAGTCCAGAGTTATGCATTTAGATTGTGTTGCATACATATAATCACACTTAGCTTCTTTGTAAGGAGATGCAATGGTACAACTTGCTATAGGCTCAAGCCTTGAGCTATTTTCACGTGTCCATAGCCTCAGTCTTATTTGATCAGTGTGTAATCACTTTTGTCACTCTTCTCTGAATTCCTTCTAAATTACTAAGGAGGTGACCAAGATTGAATATAATAATTTGTTCGTGGTCAGACCAGAGCTATAGGGAAATAAGCTTGGACTATAAGTCCCCTTGCATAGTTGATACTTCCGCCAGTTACACTCTTTTGCTGCCCCACTACACTACAAATTCACATCTAATTATATGTTCAGGATCATACCTCTGTTTCATTAGTACTTCCCTTGGTTTCTCCCTGCTGCCATGGTGTTTCTACATGGAAAACAATCCTCTGTGTGTGAAGGTGGGGTGGGGGTGGAAATAAACAGGAGAATACAAATAATAATTCAGAAGAAGCAGTAGAAGTTGATCTACTATTCCAGAAGTTGTTCTACTGGTTGAATCTACTGGTGGTTCCACCACTCCCCAAGTTGAAAAGGAAGTCTAGAGGATTAGAAAAACAGTCTGGCTTAAAGGGAAATTTAATCTTCTGTAAAGATTATGATAATATAAAATACTCCTCAATTTTTTTCCAGTGTGTATGTATCTAAAGCTGTCTAGCTGCTTATACAAAGAAACAGAAAGATGATAGCAGTGACAATAAATGAGTTAGGAAGTATACAAATTTGAGATGGAAAGCAAAAGAACTCAGGAAGAAAATGGGTCAGAGCACTTAAAAGGTAATAAAAAGAATGTGTTAGGAGTATTGAGGGCAAGTGGAATCAAAATGACAGTGTTGATTGATTACTAACAAAATCTGACCAATGAAGAAAGAACAAAAGTGCTAAATAAGTGTGTATGGTTTATGTTTGAAGGACAAATATGTGATAGTATTATGTATTAATGGAATACTTTCTCCTTTAAGAGTGAGGAAAAATGATGATAAACAGAGCTAATAGAATTAGACATTTTAAAATCAGCAAGTCCAAATAACACGTATATAACAACTTTTAAGGAGTTGGCTAGGGAACACTGGGAAAAAAGAGAAGATTAAAACAAAGCTAATACTGTAGTAACAAATCAGATTCTGCTGAGTCTTTGCAACCATCAGTTATCTTGGCCTGCTACTTAAAACACTTTTAACAATTTCTTGGGTGGGATATCAAAGTTATACATTTTAGATGGTGCAAAGATTGGAAGGAAGATAAATAACACAGAAGACAGGCCATTGGTACAGAATGACCTAGTAAGCTAGTTGTGGTGAACCAAAATGTTTCAGGATGGGAAAATGCAATGTTGTGAACACAAGAACAAGGAAAGTAATCCATAAAGAATTGAGGTCACGGTCTGAAAAGTCTTAGATGGTTGAGCTGGATAGTCAGCTTACTATGAGTTAGGACAGCAATGTTGCAGTCAAAAAGCCATTTTGGAAATCTTCGTTTGCCAAGGTTAAATTACCACTGCACTGGAATTACTGTGTCCAGCTCTGCTGCTCATGATTTAGTGGAGAGAAGAAGAGCTCAGGGTTCCTAGGGTATTAAGATATATGGGAGAACATAAAGAGTCTGATTTGATAGAAATATATATATATACAGATGAGAGCAAAAATTTGATAATAAAGGGTTTCTCAGTCTAGCAGACATAACACGATCTAATGGCTGGAAGGAGAGGCTAAACAAATTCCACGAGAAATATGGAACACGTTTTTAACATTAGAACAAAGTGCCAAGTGTTGTGGTATAGCTTCTATCACAGGAATTACTTTTATTGGGGTTGGACGCTTTACTAAACCACAGCTGTTGGAGATGAAGCAAGAATTAAATCAGAAAAAAATACTTAAGCCCATGTTGCCATTGTATATTAGATAATCACTTATTTAATGCTGTTCTTAAATTCTAGGAATATTTTACCCTAGATGCAAAAGTTTGAGTATTTCCAGGTTTAACATTTATAGGTGATTTCTGCTTTTGTGTCTCTGACTCTGGAAAGTGGTGACAGAGAATATTTGTACTCTTGTGACAACTCTGAGATGTAATTATTAAAACACCCTAATATAGGCATGATTCAGGCATATATCAGAAGGACTTTCCCAGCCCTTCGGAGGCCAGGTAGAGCTAAAAGTTTGAAATCTAGTCAAGTCTTTTTTTTAATTTTTAGTGTGTGCCTCTAAAGTTTCTCAGTTTCAAGACCTGATTGCTACCTCTTGTAGTTGCACGATTGCTTTTTAACATTTAAAATGTTTTTCTTTCCCACATATGAAAAAAATGTACTGGCTGAACTTCCAGTAGGGCAGTAAAACTGATGAGACTAAGCTTATCTGTAAATTTATATCCACATGTACTCCTGGGATGAAAATGCCCATAATTACACAGGAAGTACATTCACATAAACAAAGTAAACACATTGAAAATGTATTGAGAAATGTTTACATTTACTCTTTGAGGTATAATAATATTAGCTACAATGATTATAGGCAAACTCACATGTTATTCTCTTAATAAGCACATATACATAATTTGATACCCAGTAAATAGCAGCAGGAACCCATTCAAAAGTCTCTTTAACACAGGGTCATGTATATCAGACAGGCACATCACAGTGCTCCTCTGTGAAACCATGATCAGCTATTTCTTTTTGTGAGATGAAAAATCTCACAGTGTCTCTGTACCAATCTTCTTGTCTCTGTAGCATGCCCTTGTATCTTCTAGATGTTACAAAAAAAAAAAAAAAACAACCCACAACTAAAACATTTAAAATAACAAAAATTAGAGTAAGTGTAACCAATTCTCTATCCAATTCAGGTTTGACTATTCAGTTAAATAATACACAAGCTAAAACATTAGTGGCAGCAATGTACTGTATTTGACAAATGTAGGAATGTTCATATCAGCAGGACACTATAAATGTGCTTGTTCCAGGACATCTCTAGGAAACAAGAATCTAACAGAAGATTGATGATCCACTTAAATTAACCTGTGTGAAGCATACACAACAAACCAGTTATTTAACATGCTGTTGCTATTTTCTTCGATGTTGGATGCTGCATGGCCCTTACTAAGCTTGAGAAGTGAGCTCGTGTGAACCTCATGAGGTTCAACAAGGCCAAGTGCAAGGTCCTGCACCCGGGATGGGGCAACCCCTGGTATCAATACAGGCTGGGGGATGAAGGGTTTGAGAGCAGCTCTGCGGAGAAGGACTTGGGGGTGCTGGTAGATGAAAAGCTGGACATGAGCCAACAATGTGCGCTTGCAGCCCAGAAGGCCAACCGTATCCTGGGCTGCATCAAAAGAAGCGTGGCCAGCAGGTCGAGGGAGGTGATTCTGCCCCTCTGCTCTGCTCTGGTGAGGCCTCACCTGGAGCACTGCGTCCAGCTCTGAAGCCCTCAGCACAAGAAGGACATGGACCTGTTGGAGCGGGTCCAGAGGAGGGCCACAAAAATGATCCAAGGGCTGGAGCACCTCTCCTGTGAAGAAAGGCTGAGGGACTTGGGGTTATTCAGCCTGGAGAAGAGAAAGCTCTGGGGAAACCTTATTGTGGCCTTTCAGTGGTTAAAGGGGACCTATAAAAAAGATGGGGACAAACTTTTTTGCAGGGCCTGTAGCGATAGGACAAGGGGTAATGGTTTTAAACTCAAAGAGGGTAGATTTAGATTGGACATAAGGAAGAAATTTTTTACGATGAGGGTGGTGAAACACTGCATCAGGTTGCCCAGAGAGGTGGTAGATGCCCCATCCCTAGAAACATTCAAGGTCAGGTTGGATGGGGCTCTGAGCAACCTCATCTAGTTGAAGCTGTCCCTGCTCATTGCAGGAGGGTTGGGCTAGAAGACCTTTAAAGGTCCCTTCCAACCCAAATCATTCTGTGATTCTATGATTCTATCCTGAGCACTCCTGAGTGCAGATACATGTTCCACCCCTCTGAAAGACTGTGTGCCAACCCTGTTGGGGTGGGGCACCAGAGATAAGGATACTGCAACTTGAAAATGGTGATAGCTGCTGAGCTGGCTTCACACACTTGAGATGAGTGTCCAAAAGCAATTTATCAACCCTTTGCTCTTCATACTTAAAAATGTTTTAAGATGCTGTGATTAGACTCAGGTGTGTGCGCCCCAGATCTTTTAGGATTGTGGTTGTAAAACGGTTCTGGAGCACATTCAAGCATAGCTAATTTATAAGTGTAGAAGGTGGGGGCTACCAGCTGCTGGGCTGCTCTTTTTCTTTGCTGAGACAGATCCCAGGATGACTGTGCTGAGGTTTGTGCTTTTCCCCCAGTCTTCAGAAGAATGTGGCACATGACCACTGACCAAGGAATTTGCAAGTCCAGGCCCTCCTGCACTAACAGCCACTGGCCAGTTTCCTGTAAATCCTGAACAGAGCATAATCAGCACCTCACAACTGTATCTTTTGTGAAGGCTTTTACGAACTCATTCTCGTATCCCATGGAGGAGGTGAGATCCAATCTTTGCCTACGAGGAACCCAAGGCAGAGACCTAAATTTAGTCCTTTCACTCCCAGACCCAGGTTATTGCCCTCCCAGCATGGAGGGAAGTCCACAAACACACAAGCCTTCCCCAATTCCTACTCAGAAGCTGATGAGTGCTGGGTGGAACTGGCCACACAGCGGGTGCGGCCAAGGCGCCGACACAAAAGAAGCTGATTCAGCTCATTCCCAGATAATTTTCACTGTCTTTCCCTGCTGGAATTCGTGGGAGGGTTGCAGCGGCAACGGCAGCAGCATCAGATCTTCCTCCAGCTTGCCGGGTTGCAGTGAGTAGCACAGGGAGAGTGCTAACTCCTGCACCGGTGGGAGTGGTTTGGGGAGCTCTGCAGGAAGGATAAGTGCTAGAGCTGTTCTGGGAATGCTGGTCTCCCCCCCATGCTACTACGGTTACTCAGCTATTTCACAATGCTCCTAATGGTCTTGTCTCCTGAGGTTGGAGCGAGGTGGCAGCTACTTAGTGACCAGTCTAAATAGCAGTCTTGCACAGCTACAAATTAGATTAGAGGAGGCTCTGAAATGCCGACAGATCTGTGCCTATGGTCTCCAAGATTGGTCCTGACCATTCAGGGAATAAGCGACCGTGAATAATAACCTCTGGGAAAAATCAGTGCCAAAATTCCTACTGTTCATCTCTGTGTCAAGCAACCAGTTCCCAAGTTCTCTTCTACTTGGGTCTTAGGAAATCTGTGGGTAGCCCTGCTGCCTGAGAGTCATCTATGAGAAGGAAAGCCACAGTGAAGGTTGAAGTAAGGGCTAGATGGTACACAGCATGCATATGAAGATGCATTTGATTGGTTAATAGAGAAAGGTTAAGTCAAAAAGAAGGGGGTCAGAAGAAGCCGTTGATTATGCTAGCTCTGTACTCTAAGTGCCAAAACCAGAAGGGTTGACAAACTCTGAATCCAACCTATTTCTGTGAGTTGAGAGAAGATATATCAACACTGCAGATAAAGCAAGTAAAAACATGGCATGAAAATTAGACATGAAGAGGAAGTGTAAACAAGTGTAAGTGCAAAGTCCAGTATTTTGTGAGGCGGCTTTCTGAGGCAGGTAACAGGGGTCACAGTTTATGCAGTTCTTGCTGCTTTTCTTCTGGTTCTTTTGTACTTCTGTGCAGCAGAGGTTATCACGCTGTGCTTACAGACTCAGCTGCTTTGTCTCCTTTTTTCTTCTAGTTGCTAAACTGCATTTAAAAAAACAAAAACAACAGATAATAACTTGTCTTTTCCTTTGTATCGCTTGTCCATGTAAGCAACTGTTACAGTTTCTAAGGGATTGTTACACGGCTTTGAGTGGGAGATTATTTGCATGCTCATAAACAGGAAAACTAGGTCTAAAGGATTATTATTATTATTATTATTATTATTAAATGGTGACCTGCATGACAGCAAAATTCAGTAATACTACGTTATATAGCACATCTATATGTTCCTAGATAGTCCTACAGTGACTGTGCAGACCTTTTTTAGTTGAGAACTTTCTCAGTTCAAAAAGTTTGAAATTATCAGAGAAGCAAAGCTTCAGTATGTGGAAGACCTGTCAGTCCAGTCTAGCAGGAGTAAATGCATTAAATTATTTACGAGTAAACTCTGCTTCCTTCTAAAACAGGGGTGTGAGAATTGTTCCCAGAGGGAGTTTGTTTTCTAATTCCATTGCTTCAGTTAACATTAGTATATTGTCTCACATAAAACAGTAATTTACTGTATTTATTGCCTTCATTGTTTGCGAGGAGTTGTAACTTAGCTTTTTGTTTTGCTTTAAGCAGGTTGTGAGACAAAATATGCTTTTTGCCTTTTTAAAGTCAAAGAGCTGGTTGAAACACACACATTGTTTAAAATAAGTCACATTTTATATTTGACATTTAAACAATTTGATTTTTTTAAGTTTCTTAAGATGCTTGCCCAGACAAACAAACAAAAGCAGAAAAGCATGGAAATGAATGTGCCACCGAATGTGCCACTGTGCCAGCGTGGCACCCTCTTCAGCGATCAGACATCTGTATCTGTTCACTGGAAGTGTTGTCCATTTTGTCCTTTGTGTTTGAGAGCCCACTCCATCGCCTGCATACATGAATGCCTTTTGGGCTGGTGTGCTCTGTGGCGGACACCCACAGCTCCTGAATGCCCGGCCATCCCAGGAACCTCGTGCTCAATAAGGACCAAGGTGCCAAATACCTTCAATATCCAGTGGCTTCAAATTGGAACAAAAGTAGCTACTATATGCTGTGGAAAACCACGAGGAACTAGAAACATGCATTCAGTCAGCACCACCCAAGCCCCTTCTGTTGAGCATAGGTCCCAGACTGACGGGTTAACAACTGCTGTAGAGATGGCAGAGGCCTGGAATGAGACCTAGTGGCACAGTGACGTTCTTGTGGTTTTTGTGCCACCCACAGCTGAAGTTTCATGCTGTGGCACATTTCTGTTGGCAGTCAGATGTTGGAAGCCTACAAGGAGCCGGTCTGCGAACCATGGGGACGGCTGGGAAGCTGTCCTCCTTGCACCTTGGTCACCTGTCTCGGGTCTCCAGCAGAGTGGGCGCGCCAAGAGTGCTGGCCAGCAGCACAGGAAGGGGTGGCAATCTGCTGACACCGGGGCACAAACGGGTGCTCACTCTGTGAAGTACCTCAACATTCATGTGTGAGAGGAGTAAGTTCTGCCCCTATCAAACAGGCACTGCCCTGCAATGCCACACGCAGCGCCCTGTGAGTGCCCCAGGCAGCTGCAGACCTGCTCTTGCTGCAGCAAAGGGATGCATGGGCTGACTTTCTTGTTTCTTCCTTGCTTAGATTTCCCACTGTAAGCCTAGTTGACACAGGTGTCCTGGCTTTCAGGCTCTCTCTGTAAGAAAAGCTGTGCAACCCTTACCTTTGGCTCTTCAGAAGGGTAAATTACTTCAACTTGCTTTGGCTTGAGTGCAAAGAAAGATGTTCAAGATGCTGTCAGAAGTTTGTTATCACCTTAGAGGAACGGTTTCTCTTGCTGTTCAAATCTCCCCTCAGTCCCCCTCCCACCTGCCTATCTACCATATTCAAGACTAAATGCAGAGTGTAACAGCCACTAACCTAGTTAGTGCCTGCAGATTTGTCTTGTCCTGGGAATAGTTATTAGCTTGGCTTCATTTGAAAGATTATAACTTGGTGTCTCAGCAGGCAGAATCCTTCCTAGGAGCTTCTCGTTAAAGCCCAAGTAATAATAGCCAGTAAAAAATGTGACTCTGTACTATTTAGTGACATTGCTGCCCAGACTTATGACAGAAACTACAACTAATGACTGATTATTTCTTACCATTAGAATGGAAATCCTTTATTTTTAGGACCTCTAGTAAATTAGACTAGAGTGACTTTTGCCATGAGAAGTCTGAGGATGAAGTATGCTGTGCTTACTTCAGTAATTTTCAAAGTCTTGAAAGATTTTCTTCCAATTTCAACATATAAATCAAAGAAAACAAATCACAAAAAGCTTCTTATTGCTTTAACAAAAAAAGAAAGACAACCCCAAAGCACAAGTCAGTTTTCCAGAAAGAGTGAGAAGTGATTTTGAAACATTAATTGTTGATCTGGAAATACGTCTACATTAAAAAAAAAAAAAAAAAAAATTCCTGGGCATTTGCTAGGACAGATATTTTATGTTTATGTTAGTGATATACGAACCTCAAATACTTATGACATATAGATAAGCACTAAGGTTTGAAAGTTAACAGAATAACTCTAACCTTTGACCAGTGGTAGTGTCTCTACTTGAAAAAGTATTTAAATGCATGATGAAAGACTCAGAAAAAATAACTGAAATTATCCAGGATGAGAGATCAAGGAAACTTCATCTCCTTGCTTTATGGGAAAGAAGGGTAACTGGTGATGAAACTATGGTCTATAAGTCCATACATGGAAGAGAGGGTCTCATTTGGATCAAATAGATCAATAAAATAAAATAAAATAAAATAAAATAAAATTTTAAAAAGTAGAAATGGAAGTTGAAGTTATACTAAATCAGGTTAGGGACATTTTTAAGAATGATGGCAATTAAACACTGGAACAACTTACTTATGAGTGCAGTGAATCCTTCATCATTGGAAGTCTTTAAATCAAGACAGACAACTTCAGAAAGATATACTATCTTCACACTGTGGTTATAGCCCTGGCACAGCCAGCATTGAGCATTCTGTGGCCAGAATTATGCAGAAAGCAAACCAGAGTTTGTAATGGTTTCTTCTGGCTTTAAGCTCTATCTTTGTGAGTTATACTTTGCCTATTTTTAACATTTATTTAGCAAGTATCATTACAGTTACATGGCATATCAAGGCAAAGCTCATACTAAAATTTTAAAGCAGAAAGGTGGGGAGATTGTGATTAATCATGTAACTCTGGGTGTGTATTCATATCACATAAATAACATCCCCAGTTGCTTAAACTAAGAGGCTGGGCTTCTTCAGTAGTTAGGGATGATGAGAGAGAAACTCCTTCAAAGGGCAGCTGATGGTAGTCATCACTCTCCATCGCCCGCACAGGTGGCTCTGGAGACATGCCTCCAAAGGTTGGCTCTTGTTTCATGGCAAAGTCCCTACCAAAAAGGGAAGTCCCACCCTTTTCCCTATCCCAGATACCGTATTTTTGAACCGGCAATTAATAAAAGAGATAAAAGAGGTCATTTTGTACTGGATCCAGTTCCCTTTTATGGCTTGCAGTGCAGCTGCATGAATTTTGGCACAGCACGAGCAAAGGGATGTGGATACGTGGCTGGAGGAGAAGGACAGCATGGCAGGTCCGGCCTTTGGGCAACAGCTCAGACTTGGACGGTCACATACAGGTCCAGAAACTTCAGTCTTAGGCGCTCATGTCTGGAGGTGTGATAATGATTTCTCTTTACAGCTGAGGATTAGGTAGGGGTATAGAGCCATGCTCTTCCCACTAACTTCAGGGGGTTTTATCAGACCATAAAGGAGCATAACTTGCCAGCTTCATTTTCCAGTGGTCACCAGAGAATATCTTGCTTTTTGAGTTTCTTAAAGCACCCTGCGATCTGGGAACTTCCTGCAGTTTGAAAGGGCTGGAGACGTGGAAAGGAGGTGAGAGACGAATGCAGCCTCCATTGTTATCATATAATTTCCTGTGCTTAAGATATACCTTCATCAGGAATTAAAATAAAATTCCTGCTGCTCTGAAGAAGCTGATAGCAATATTTGTCTGGGAGTTTTAGAACAGATAAGATTCTTGAGGTTTCTGTGTCTTCTACGTCCATAAAGAGATGTAAGTGCCATCTCTCAATTGAAATTAATGAGAATTAGGCACCCAAATACCTTTGTGGATTTGAGCCCTCATGTTCTAATTACTGTGGCAATTAAATATGCTGAAAAACAGGTTCAGCTGCAGGAACCTTGTCTATACTAAGTCCTGGTGAAATATTTATGTAAATTTTCTTTCTAGACATGGCTTGAGTTTGCACTGATGACTGTGCAAAACCTCTCTGATTGTAGAGGACATGTACAATATGGAAAGCCCTGAAACTAAACCTGTGCACTTGGCTTAGAAAAGGTTATAACATACATATTCATGAACTGTGTGTCTTGCTGGGTGAGACAAGATAGTTACAAACAAAATAATAAAAGACAAAAATAACCAGCTCTTACATAATGCAGATAACAGAATATAGAAGCAGCTGATTTTTTCCTCAATTGCTTTCATAGTAGATCTTCATAAATCAGCTGATCTGCTCACGGTACTGATTTCTGAAGGCGACAGGACTGTGTAGCCAACATTTCATGTAATAGCATATACATCTAAATTCTTTTTTATTTCTTTCATAGAGAAAGAAGAAAAGAAAATAAAATGACTGCCTGTTTAATTTGTAGACTCTTAACTGTTTGGGGCCAATATAATTACCAATATTATTCTTATGCATATACACGCTGCTAAAGCACTAATGTTAAAGGAGACACCTTCATTCTGAGTTTTCTAGCATCAAAGTAATGAAATCCTTAACTTCAGTACCACAATAATGTACTTTTCAATGTTAAGCACCTAGTCCTAGTGTCAGTGTATAGAACAACCTTGGCCAAAAAAAGTCCAATTAGGCCATGTAAATGAAGTGTGTTTTCAGCCAGTCCTACTGGGAAAACCAGCTTTGTCTGAATGGTTGTAATTACAGTTGATGGGGAGGGGGGAAAACAAATCTTCTATGCATGAGCCCTTCCCAAGTAGCCTTTTTTTCTTCTAACGCTTCCATATCTCCAATAATGGCATTACAGAGGGATGGAAAAAAGGACTTTATGCTTACACAGATTGTGTTAAAATGCATCTCTTCAAGAGTCTGAATGATACTTGAAGTTTGCTATAGGAGAGGTGCTACTTTCTCTGATGCATCCTTTTGTTTACTTCTCTCTGCCTGACAGCCTCATTGGGCGGCTTGCCATAATTAGCAGCCTAGGCGTACACATCTCCCTAAAAGCTACCCTTCATAGCTTATTTCAGGCAGGCACTTCCATTTTTGTACTTGGGTCCCTTCTTTTGATTCACACCCTCAGCTAGGCCTGCGAAATTTAAATCAAAGTGTGACGTGCAGAATTCCAAGAAGTGTGTTTTTTCCAGACTTTCCAAGGTGTTACTCTCTCTTCTCCATGCCTGCCCTTGAGAACGCACACCCCATCGTTGGTCTGGATTCACTCCGTGTCTTGCATCACCTGCATTTACCAAAAAATAGGAGTTCATTTTTCAGCGCACTGAATTTACTCATCTGAATTGGCATCACAGTGTGCAGCTTGCTTGCTGCATCTCTGGATTGCTAGCTGGGCTGTCTCTAGCTCCTGACAAGGAGAAATAGGGCACCAGTACAATTACCTCCAGGGGTGCTTCCTATGTGCAAGCCATTCTGGCTTCTGTGACTAAGGGCTCATGAAGGTCACATAGCCCTTTCTTAGATACATCTTTCAAATTCTCCGTATTTGTTTTTACTGCTTTGATTCCTAAATAGTCCAGATTATTTTCTGCCCATATCCTACACCCCAGTCATTCAAAAAGATGCCTCTTTTCACAAATATAAAGCTATTAATCACAAATGTTCTATTTACAAGTCATTGTATGAGTGACTCTTTCATCTATTAGTCATAACATAGCACATAGCTTTATTTCCTTTATTTAAAAATAGCTAATGATCCTTAGTTCAATGTGTACGTTAACGTCAATAATATCTGTATTTTGCAATGCTAAACAACTAAGGCAGAAGAGATTGGTCAGGGATGAGTTACTTGTTTTGAGTTGTTTTTTTGTTTTGGTTTAGGTTTTTTTGTTCCATTGATGCCTACACTGAGTGGAAAAAAAATATAACATATACAGCAAAATTGCCCAAACTACCAGGTTTTTCACCAGCCTATTAAGGGTATTTCTGGCCATTGTTAAATAAGAAGTCTAACACATAAATATTTTAGTATGTCATAAGGTAACTGTCTGTTTTATGTGAGCAGTGAAAGGAACTAAAAGCAGTGGAGTCAGGAAGAAGGAAAAGAAAAAAAAAATTGAAGTAGTAAAGACCATTTTTTTGCCCTCTGTGGGATCAGTTTGTCCAGGCACTGAAGTAGACAAGGACACACATGGGTTTTGGGTCATGATCTGCACTTCACCACATCAAGATCCCAAGTGTAAATGAATGCTGATCCATCAGCATTATTTTTGACTGATTCATGCTGTGCTCAGTAAAACCTTGTGTATGGGCATCTTGTGATCCAGCTCCTGAAGAGTGAGAGGTATGAACAGAAATGGGGTTTCTAAGTGACAGAGCAGAACCAAGTGACCTAAGGCTGTTGCCACTTGTGTAGGTTGATGCTCTCTTTCCTAAAGGAATGACTACTTCCAAAGAAATCCTCTTTCAAGACTGATAACCTCTGAGGAAAATGAAGCAAGCTCTTGAATAAGTTTAAAGGATGCCTACAGTTGTTTCATGTTTTTCAACAAAGAGAGCGGCACTGCCATTTCACAACTGAAGGACGTAGTTTATATTAATTTTGGTGTCAACAAGCCTTAGTGTTAACCAAGGTGGCATTCTTGTTAGGCTACCTATTTCCAAAGACGAAGCATTGAAAGAGGTATCATATTTAAATTTCAGAGTTGTGGATGTGTATTTATTCTTATGCAGAGGTCAGACAGAAAGCGGATCAGGGTGTGCTTCTCAGATTAGAAAGCTCCTTCAAGTTGTCTCAGTGCAGGAACAAGTTATAGCAGTCATGTAGACTGCTGGAGAACTATGAAGTCTCCAAATGGAGGAACTGGGTCCTGGGCAACTGTCTGTAGGTGGCCCTGCTTGAGCAGGAGGATTGGACAAGATGACCTCCAGAGGCCCCTTCCAGCTTCAGCCATTCTGTGATTCATTTATTCTATGAACACGCTGACCTTTCTTTCTTTCGCTCTAAAAATCCCCCAGTCCAAGTTCAGGAGCTGATGCAAGGCAAATTTCTGCCTATCAGTAATCACTCCTGGCACACAGTGGTTCATCAGATAGTGTCTTTGCAGGATGGACTGGTTCATGATACAGAGAGTAAGGCCAGATTAAGGTCCAGCCCTTCCTTACACAAAGCATTACACACTTTGAAAGTCAGATACATTAGTTTGGTTGAATGTAGTTATTTGCATGTCCTTGTGTGTGCTTGCAAGAGCTTCATAGGAGACTGGCAGAGACCATTAAAGACCATGTGTTGCATTGCCATGTTTACCTTCATTGTATGACTTCCCTCCACTTGTAACTGGAAATAGTGACAGCATCTTGGTAATTTTACTAATGCGCTGCGTGTCTGAGATTCCCAATAGCTATTACTGCACCTCCTGGGCCATATATTGTGGGTATGCATTTGATGTTCATATTGGAATGGAAAGGGCACTTTTTTGCAAAGTGAAATATATACATATATTTGAAAGATATTTCCTTTTCCTAAACTTAATCTGAGACCTCACCTCAGTATCTATGTAAATAAATCTTTTCTGCAATAAAAACATGTTGCTTGTAGTCTGTCACATTAAAATAAAGATTTGAATACAGTGAGAAGTCATAAATGGAAAAGAAAAAACCATTTACAAGAAATCAGATGAAAGAAAACTCCTTTTGAACCAAACACCTCAATTGTACAGAACTGTTGCTTTATATTAGAAGATACTGTAGTGAGCTTTAGTATTGTTACGTCCAGAACACCGCAATTTCATAGCAAGAAACCTTAGGAATAAGACTGAAAAATACTTGCGTATAGGACCTAACGTAAAGATTACTAAACTCATTTACAGCTTTTTTTTTTTCCATTGACTTCAGTGCACTTTGAACCGATCCAGATTAACCTTCCCAGAAATGCTGGAAATGCTGGAGGGAAGATGAATATGGAACTGAGGCAGGGAGAGGTAGTGGCTCTGTCTGGCAGGGGGTGATGGCAGGACAGGGGGCTCAGGTTGTTTTGATTTGCTGAACTTGCGGTTGAAATGTGGGAAGAAACACTGCCACCTCTTTTATTGATATTTGTTGGGAGACACTCATTATATATTAATCCATATGTATGTGTATGTGCATGTGAGGTTTTTCAGAGCTTTGGATGAATGCCTTTTATATAGCATTTTTAAGATCAAAATCTATACAATTATGTGGATTCCTGCATGTAAATGATTTCAGGGAGTCTGGTGTTTTAGCAGTTTTAATTTTCTAGTAGATTTTACGATAGTGTAAAGTGATAAATTATCTTTTGCGGCTGCCAGAGTTATTTAACTATCTGCAGACACGCCATTAGTAGGAGCAGTCTATGCCCGGTCGGTGTTCCTCGTCCCCGCCCCGGGAGACCGCTCAGAGGGAAAAGGGTTTCCAGGCATTTCCGTGCAAGGCCCTTTTGCTGGCAGTGCCACCAGGGCGCTGGGGCATCCCGGCCAGCCGTGGCACGCCACGGTCAGGAGGACGTTTTTCTACCATGCAGCGGAGAAAGCTACCAAACAAGCATCGGATATTCTTGACTTTCCATTACTACTGGCCTGTGTTAAAACCAGTGACATAGAAGAGAAAGGTTCCATTTCCCATTACCAGATATCCAATCCCCCTAGAAAACATCTGTTGAATCTGGGATGATGCCATGGTATTAGCTCTTCTGTTGCATGCTGTTTCATTGGCTGTTCTCAGCGCTGCCCTGTCTATCACAACGCATAGTCTCTTTTCAGAGACATTTCAACAACATCGTTAAGGTCCCCAGGCCCGCTTCTTTGAAAATCGGTGGTAGTTTTTCGCCTTTGGCGCACAACTTGGAGTTTAGAAACATGACTCTGTGCAGGGAAAGGGAACAAAAGTTGCCCGATGATTTCATGTCACAAAAGTTGTGCAAGGAAAAGAAGCGGGTCTGCAGAAATCCTGCAAATTGCCGCGTTTATATCCCCAAGAAACTCACACTGGAGTGCCTCAGACACATAACTAAATGCTCCTCAAAATGCTCATTATTGAAGACAGTATAAGAAAATGGTCTTTGGAATTCATGTGATATACTACCAACTGGAGGGAGAATAATACCGAAATACTTTTTTGATGATGTGTGCTAAAGCAGCAGGCATTTAAGAGCAATGGATGTCAATCTCTGAGGTTTTTGTAAAGAATTGCAATTTATGACGTGTTAGGGTAAACAGTTGGATTATATTTCTGAAATGCATGTTCCATCAGGTAAAATCATTGTGATTATAGGCTCTAGTACTTTAAGTAAGTAAGTAAGTTATGCACTAAAAGGCTGAAATTGTAAAACAAGTATGCTTATGCTTAACTGTTAATCCCTCTTTGTATCTACGCTGAGTAAACTACAAGAAAAGAGAAACTGCATTAAACAATAAAGGCATAAATGGCATGTTATGTCATCTTGATAAACAATGACTGTTATACTGTTTTCCTTCAAGAAGCAACTGTGACTGGTCTCTGTATTCTCCCTCAATGGAGAATGTGCCTGAGTGTAAAAAAAAAATGGAGGATTATTTAGAAGTTACTCTGTTCATGCCTCTCGGTGAAAGCAGCACTTTCTCTGCATCTTCTCACTTTGCTGCTTTTCCTTCATTTCCTCAGGTCTTATCTATTACAGAAAGCCGGATTTGTTATTTCAACAACCTACTATCATGCACGCTGAGTTTCGAATAAAGTGAAATCAAACTTGCTTTAAGTGGTTTTGAAAATGTTTGACAGCAGAAGATAATAAATGAAAATAAATCCCCAATATTTCTCCTAATGCAATTTGTGGCATGTCAACGTCAAAGGATTCTAACAACAAATCAACAAATATTTGAATGAAAACAATATACATAACTTATTTTTCTATATTAGAAACAACTGTCAAACAATTACTGTATGACTTCATGAATTAGTTTCTTGTTTTGAAATATTCCTGCTAGGAGAAAAAAAAAAAAAGAAGGGGGAAAAAAAAAAGGGCTATACGGGCCTTTGAGCCTGAACATATTGTGTCAATCATAAGCATATGCAATGTATCTAAGCCATGAGGTAAAAATTTTCTTTGTAAATTATTTCATAAATAAATAATTTGCCTGAAAAACTTTATGAAAATATTTTTGCCTTTATTAAGTTCTCTACAGTTCTTTTGTGGTGAATATAAACAGATTGATATTGACGTCTTCTCGATCTGCTTTATTTTAACTTGAAATGCAGAACGTATCATGCAAGCATTTTTTACAAAGATACGGTAACAAACTTTTTTCTGAGATACAGTATTTTATTGGCGTTGTCTGCTTGAAACTATGAAGACATATTTTGTCCTCATCTTTGCTTATAAACGGCTTTTGCGGTTTCATTTTAAAAGCATATGCAAAGAGAGGCTCATGTCTTTTAAAAATACATCTCTCTAATATTGTTCTACAGGTGAAAAAAGGTGTGTTTGCTATCAAGGTTTACACGTGTTGAAACCTGTGCTTTCATTGTTATTGATCTTCTTCACAGTTCGTCTGTCATAATGCAAATAAAATCTGGGAAAGCTGCAGCCACACATACAAACTGGCTGGGATTTAAGGTGTGGGGGGCATCATTTCCTGGTTTAAAATAAAAAGACATTAATAGGTCTCACTAGAGCAGAGAAGCAAAGGGGAATAACCCTTGTTTAAATATTTTCCACTCAAGCCCTGCTTGTAAGATGCTTAGCCAAGTCATCAGACAAAATACCTGCTGATTTTAACCCTTCATATGCAAGACATCTGCCAAGTGAACAGTCACTCGGGGATGACATACTCAGTAACAACAAAGTCTAAATTGCAGAGAAGAACGTGTTTGAATAGGAGCGAATGGGACAAAAATACTTGCTTTTCAGAATTCTGCACTCACTAAAATTCATGAAAGTGGTTTGCCTCTTCAACTGTGATTCAGCGATGGCATTTGCAGCTTGAGAAGAAGTAAAGGTTTACGAAGTCAGGAAAGGTTCTCTGTGCGAGTATTAGTGAGGTGCCACCGAGCGTGGCCCCGGTACTAAAGTAGCGAGGCAGAATTTGTAACAAATTTTCAATTCTGATATTCCTTTTCTTCTCATTCCATATATAAACATCTCCACTGCTCCGAACTGACTTTCTGATGATGGGCATAGAGGGAGTCCCACACATAATCTGTCAGTTCTCCTCTCCCAGTCTCGGGGATCCTACTGTGTGCCTCATCATGCAACTATATTTTACCTTCCATTTTCAACATGACAAGTTCACCTCTTGCATGTGAATTATTGCTTTTCTATTCATAAAGCGCTTTATCAGACAATCCTACGAAAGAACGTAAGGGGGAAACGTGTTACTGGGTGATTTACATGAGCAATTACTTTACAAATCTGCCAGCGGATTATACTAAACATGTATGAAGAATGTTTAAGTTTGGAGAGGGCTGTGAAGGCCATACGATTTACAGTAGGGCTTCATTTGCGTCAGCGTGTATCTCTGAAGATTTTACGCTTTACATTTCACCACGTATTTGAGAACAAAATTAGAAGGAAAAAGTTATGTGGCTTCAAACATTTGGGGGGAAGCAGCTTCATCTCTTGCACTGTAATGATTTAACTCTTTTCCAGCTTCTCCCTCGAATAACGTGTCAGCAGTTGCAAGCAACCAGAACGCATCTATTTTAACGTGAAATCAGTTTAAAACGACTTGCATGGGAGGAAAAGCACGCCATATAAAGTCACCTAACTGCAGAAAAATTGTGTCCAAACGCCCAACAAATGTTTACATAGTTTTTAACGCCTACTATATTTGGGGTTTTAAAACCCTTTCACAGGAGCCTTTTATGTACTGCTTGTCCTCAGAGAGTGTTTTTACATTAACATGCAGACCTCTGGCAATTTGTAGCATGGGAGAAATGGGAGTATTTGGAATTGAAAAGGTTGCGCACAAGCAGGAAAAGTTGTGAGGGTTTTCTCAGCGCGCTTCGGGGCTGGCATCGAAGAGCGGGCAGTACCGGGGCATATTCACCCCCAAACCTGGGAAGTGTCTGTCCATCCGCCCCAACACCCGCGCAGAAACGGGGCCGGGGCGGGGGCGGGGGGAAGGGACGACAGAGATGACACCGAGCCTACGTTTCCCCGCGCGACCCTCCGTGCCCCGCGCGGAGCTGGGGTCTCCCGCGGGAGGCGGCTACTGCCGCCCGTGGGTCGCGCCGTTCCCCCCCCGCCGGACAGCGGTCGGTCCGAGCGGCGGCGGAAGGCAGAGCAGCCTCCCGCGGGCCGCGCTCGGGGTGCGGCCGTGGCCTGCGGCCGATTCCTGCAGCAACTTCGCCCAAGTCCCCGCGGCGGCGGGGCGACGCGCCCCCGCCGCGGCCTCCGCTCGCCCGCCCGCCCGCCTCGGCCGCGCTCAGGCGCGGGCGGCGCGCGCCCGTGGCCGTGGCCCGGCGGCGGAGGCCGCGTCGCGTCGCGGCGGGCGGAGGCGGGGGGCGGCGCGGGCCGCGCGGCGGGGCCGCCTGCACTGTCTCTTTAAGGGCGCTCCGTCTGGGGTGGCGCTTTCCTCCGCGAAGGCTTCTTTGATATTAATAGTGTTGGTGTCTTGAAACTGACGTAATGCGGGGAGACGGAGGTCCTGACAAGCGATAACAGTCCTGATAACGCGCCGGCCGCCCCGCGCTCCCAGGCCGCCGCCTCGCCGCCGGCGGGGCCGCCGCGCCGTGCCCCGGCCCGCGCCCCCCGCCCCGCCGCGCCCCCGCCCCCGCCCCGCACCGCACCGCCCGCCGGCGGCCGGCGGGCCCGTCGCCCCCTCCCCGCCGAGCGGGGCCGAGGGGGGAGGCAGCGGCGCCGCGGCCCCCCGCCCCCCCCCCCCCCCCTCCCCGGCCACCGCCACATAATCCGCGGCCAACTCCGCCGGCAGCAGGAGACGGTTCATGGCTCGCGCCGCGGCTCCACCATCTTCCAGGCTGCCGGGGCTGTTGCTGACGGTTAATCAACAGGTAAGGCGCGGGGGGGCGCGGGCGGGGGCGGCCCGGCGGCGGGGAGGGCGCCGCGGCCGGCGGGCCGGGAGGGGGCGGCGCGGCGGCGGGCGCGGGGGGGGGGGGGGGGGGGGCGCCGTGCGGGGCGGGGGCGCGGCGCCCGCGGCGGCGCGGCGTGTGCCCGGGGGGGGGGGGGGGGCGGCGCGGGTGCACACCCCCCCTCCCCAAAATACACCCCCCCCCCCAAAAAAAAATAAACAACAACAAAAGCGGGGGGTGGGCGTAATCACGGGGAGCTGCTCGGATTTCACGGGCTTTTTTTGGTGCATCCCCCCCCCCCCCCCCCGCGCGCGCCCCCCCCCCTCCCCCCCGCCGGTGGGTCAAAGCCATGTGTGATGGCTGGAAATTGGCGACTTCAAAACCGCGGTAGCCCCGCTGGAGTCGGGAGGGTCAAGTTCAGCGGCGGCGGCGGGCAGGGGGAGCAGCCCCCCGGCCCGGAGGCGGGGAGGGGAGCGGCGGCGGCGGCCGCGGGCTGGTGCGGCTCTGCCCTCCCCTCCGCGCCGCTCCGCGCCTTATCTCCGCGGCCGCCGATTCCCCGGCACCGGGGCGCTCCGGGGGGAGGGGAAGGGAGACGCGGGGGGTGGAAGTAGAAGACGAGCAAAGAGGGTTTGCATCCGATGAGCTGCAGTCGCACAGTCCTGCCGCTCCTGCCGCTGCTGGAAGTTTTAATGGGGATCATGACAAGCGGGGCGCAGAGGCACCATCATGAAGAGTAGTAAGTTTGGGAAAAACTTTTTTTTTTTTTTACCTCTTTTTTTTTTTTTTTTTTTTTTTTTTTTTGTCCCCTTCCCCTTTTTCTCCTCCTTGCCCGGGGACACACCGGGGGAGGCCGGGCGCGGAGCTGTGCTGCGCCGGGAGGGGGGCTCGGGGTCCCTCCCGGTCACATCGGGGGAAAAGGCGACATGGTGGTGGTGGCGATTTTTTTTTTTTTTTCGGTTTGTTTTGTTTTGTTTTTTTTAAATCAGAGCGCAGAGAGACGTAAAACTTTTCCCTCTTAAAGGCGAAGCTCTGCTCTCAGCGCTGCGTCCCCGCGCTCGGCTCTCCCCTGCCTGCCACAGCTCCGTGGAGCGGCGCCCCCCCCCCGCCCCCCCCGCCCCCGTCCCCGCCGCCCGGGGGGTGCCGGCGGGGGGCTGCCCCCCGCTTCAGTCATCCGCGCGTTTGCTTTTGGGAAGGGCGGAATGAATGGAGGCGAGGCCGGGGCCGGAGGGGCTGCGGGAGGGCTGGCGCGGCCGGGGCCGGGGGTGAGCGGCCGCGGGGCCGGGGCCGGGGCCGGGGCCGGGGCCGGGGCCGGGGCCGGGCAGGGTAGGGTCGGCCCGGGGGTGCTGCCCGCCGCCGCGCTGCCGCGGGACGCGGGCGGCTCCCCGCGGGGGCTTGACATTTCGGGGGCTTTGTTTGTCTGCCTCTCTGCTGCAAATCAAGGCGTCCCGGCACTCCTACGCGGTTTCTAGTGGGGCCCGCTAGCCTCCTTTATGTTTTCTCTTTTTTTTTTTTTTTTTTTTTTTCCTTCTTCACAATCGGGTGTGTTTTCTGTCTGCAAATGGCAAACTTCTCAAGTGCCCCGAGTGAGCTGTGGGGGTAGGTGATGAGTTGGGGAGCCGTCTCCCCTCCATCACCCCTTCCTCCGGCGGTGCGAGTACCTTGGCTGGCAGGGCTGGAGCCAGGGGCACCTCAGCCCATTGGGGAGCCAGGGGCACCTCAGCCCTTTGGGGAACCAGGGGCACCTCAGCCCATTGGGGAACCAAGGCGACAGATCCCCTGCGAGGGGAACATTTTTTTTCTAGTAAAAAGAGTGTAAGCTACCATGCGGACCGTGCCGCCTTGGCTTGCTTTTACAGCACGCAGCGCGTTTTGAATGTTGATTGAAACGAACAATAATTTAATACGCTTCAGGTTTTATTTAATGGAGTTCAGCGAGGCTCTCAAGGAAGCGTCAAACTTCTTTGCCATTCAGGCAGTCGTCTTCAGCTGCGCCACTGAATCCTATGGATGTTGGTGGCATCATGTTACTTTCCTGTTGGTTTTAGGAAAAGTTGAACATTTCGAAAAGACTGCCAGAGTTAAAAATGCAAGGGGCAGCAAAGGAAAGTAGTGGTAAGAGCCAGTTCCTGACGTGGACAAAATGAGAATAAAAGTTACAGTAGGCTTCTGAGCTGCAGTTTGTGTTTGCCTCATGTTCACAATATGTGCGTTAGGTTAGGCAGCCTTCTCAGATATTCCACCAGAGTGACATTTAAAGAAAGCCCTCCAAAAGAGTGAGGAATTTTTTTTTTTTTTTATATGTACTCTGGGTCTATGAGTAAATACAGGGTTTGTTTGAGAACATCAACTATTTCCTGTAAATTGTGATGCTGACAAGACTGTCTGGAAATGATACCAACACTTTGAAAGATTTTCTTTTTTTTCCCCTTTTTTAACCGCTGAATGAAAGTTTGTTAATAACGTGGTCCAAGCAAACAAGTGGAACCTTTCTCTGTGGAGGGGGAGGGGAAAGACTTTTTCTTCTTTACTCTTGAAAACTGTATATACCTGCTTGAGGTTTGCCACATAGAATCAGTAAGGCTGGCGTTCAGCAGTGCATCAGTGCCTATACAGAAGTTAATCCCCAGGCTGTTTGTGACAACAGAAGTCTGCTTCACCTTTTTAAGACCAAGAGAGATTAGATACGAGAAGAGTAGTCGGATCATAATCCACCCTGTTCTGTCTGATTATCGCTTTTTTTTTTTTTTTGTTATATGTAATAACTTTTCTCTGTTTGAAACTTTGCATATTACGTAGTCACAACAAAGTAAGTAAAGGGCAAAGTTGCATCAGCTTTTAAGTTTACATGTTTTGCCTGTGATCCTCTAAAACAGGCTCTTAAATAACACTGGGCGATCTTTGTGTGTGAGAGTATGGCTTTATTTTTTTCTTTATTTCATGGTTATGTTAATAAAGGAAAAAAAATGTAAATGACAGCTTCAGAGATCTGAGACTTCTTTGGGCATCAAACACTTACGATGCAGCCAGGTTATCCTCTTATATTTTTAATGCATTTTTAGCGTAATTTATCTGATAGCTTTGTGGGTTGCCTTATGTTTTTATCGGTGACCGAGTAAATTCAGTATTATTTTATGAATCCCTAGCAGGATTATTTTTCCATCACGTGTTGTCTATCGTAAACTTCCATGGTACACACTATTATCGTGCACGCTCTGGCTGTGTGTGTGAAGAATATTATTATTCACATACGGTGATTGTGCATTAATAACAGCGTAGTACTAATGCCTGTGTGTGGACTCGAGTGTCTGTGAGATGCAATGGTTGCCTGTTAAATCTCTGTATTTCAATCATACTATATTTTAATGGTAGTTGACACATAGGGTTTTATATTTTCAAAGCATTGTGCAAACAATGACTAATTACTTTCTGTTCATGCGAATTACCTCTTTTAGCACTCTATCAGGCAGTTGCTTTGAAACAAAACTATTTTACATTACAGTGTGAAAGAGTTAAAAAATTAGCAAAGATGTTTAGGAAAAACCCAAAATTTTAATTACAAACAGGCAGCTTTGGGTATGTATTCAAATTTTTCTTTTTATGTGGAACTTTCCTTCTGAGTTGGGGGGGGGCGTGTGTGTATGAATATTTATGTCTCTTACAAACTCTTGACAATATTTTAATGTAATAATCTTAATAGAAACATTCTCAGATCTCAACTGCAGCCACACTGGCAGTATCGCTTTAATAAAGGTTTGTGGGTAACACCAAATATAACATTGTGAGAAAGTTTATGGTTAAATATTTTTGAACATGACAGGCTGGGAATCTGACAACCCTTTTTGTTAGGTGAAAGTGAAGTGGAAATAAATTACATTTTTAATACAGTTTCAGTTAAAACAAACTGCCACCTGGTAGTAAAAGTATTGGCCTCGAACAGAAACATATTCTGATTAAGGTATTCTAACTGGTGTGTAAAATGAAGCCATTCATTCAGTAAACTGACAACTTTCCAGTTGGTGTTTGCCCTTGCTTAATTTAGTTTCCTCAGCACAACTAGTGAGGTAGTCTGGGTCTGGTTTTGGCAGTCCCGGGCGACTGTAAGCTCGGGCATTTTTGTCCCAAATATTACACCTCACAAGTTAAAAAGCACTTGGTTAAAAAGAATAGCAGGCGGGTATGAGGAAGAAAGAAAGAAGTTTCTTTTTTGTGTCTGAAACTTTCTAAAGTTCTTACCTAGTAAGAAAACGATGCTATTTTCAAATACTGGTGATTAATGCTATAACCAGCGTAGTCTGCATCCATCTATTGTATAAATACCATTGCCTGTTGACCTTTGGATACATTAATTACAGCATATCTGGTCTAGGTTCTACTATTTTTGTCTGTTCACAAGATAAATAAAAGTGCCCTTTCCAGTCCTCCTGGAGAAGAAGAACTTTTTTTTCTTGGTACTGTCATGAATTATGGAGCTCTTTTTCCTACCCTGTGCCAATGAAGTTCTCTTTTGACTTTAGAAAGATAAGCCTGCATCCAAAGAGAGAGTATTTGATTACTTTAAGACTATTTTCGCTTCAGTTTTTATGGTACGTACAGACTTTCTGGGCTTTGCTTTTTTTGGATTGTCTGTTTGCTAATTAAAAGAAAAACACATAATGAGTTATATCAGATGATGTGAAGGATTAAAGTACAATTACACCATTAAATAGTAAATGTTTACAAGGGCAAGACATGCAACTATGTTTTTCAGATTATGCTTATTATTCACTTCTTGATGCTGTTTTACACCTAATCAATAAAGGGCCTTCCAGAACGCGGCTCCTTAGCCAGTTGTATACGTGCCCAGAACATAAGAAACGCTGCTGGGGCAGAGGAGCACGGGGGGGAGAGAAGCGGTGGCATATTATTCTGACTTCTTGTTGTGCGGACCAAGGCTCAAATGAAACATGGAGCAATGGGAGAATAACTACCGTGGTCTCGGTTGAAGTCCCCGGTGGACGTTTTGTCACACCCCAAAAGCGTTGCACAACTGAACACCATGCCACTTGATGTGTCGTCCGGAGTCAGAGGAGTCTCTGATTTGGCGTCACGGGGTTTAGAAGACTGTGATTTAGGTGAACTGGCATAGCTGCGTGTAAGAAACTTTGTTTAATAGCTGTCTATGTTTTATTCATGTTCTGTGCTATCGGGTTCTTATTTTCTAGTACCTTTAAAGTGGTTCTTTAAAATTTAATAATAACAGCACCAGTGGAAAATACATCTAAAATTTAATAGAAATTGCTAATCTTCCTATCAGTGACTTTTATTACGGTCCTGCCGCATTAACTACAGAATCTTACTCCTGCTGTGGATCTCTACGTGGATTTAGAAAAGCTGTAGAGAGAATATTCTTCGTTAAATTGCATAGCTGCCACGAGTGGCACTCCATAAGATGCTCCTACAGAACCCAGCTGGTTCCATCCCGTAAAGTTCGGTGGAACTTTTCCATGCTCATAGGGGATGTGTGTGAGTACAGCGGCTACAATAGGATTATTTCTGCCCTGAAAATAGAATTATTTTGAATCACAAGGTTTAGTCCTAATAGTCGTTTTTACTTCTTAGCTGCGCAGTTCACGCATGTCTAATTTCTCGTAGTCTGCTTTTTTTCCAGGCTCAGATCGGCTTTTTTTTTCCCCCCCCTTAAATTTATTTTAAAATATTTAATTTTTAAAATGTTACTAGCCCTTTAAAAACCTGTAATAAATGCTTTACAAGTGGCTAGACACCTTCCCTGGTGGTTTAATTTATAGAAGCAGGAAACTTTCTCTCCTTCTTTCTCTCTCTCTTTCTTGTTTTCTTTAAATCAACTGACGTAATGCCAAACTTTGCTTTAAAAGAACAGACAGAAGTAATTGGTAGCTTTTAACTTTTAATAATGTTCTGGATTGGTTTTAGTGGCCAAACTGCCATTTTTTTAAAATTCAAGTAAAAACGGGCTTGTGGCCTGAGGAAGAAAGGCCCTGTTGATGCAGTTATTTTTATTCTTGTTTTTCAATCTGTTATTAAAAATCTTTCCTGCTGAGCTCTGCTGGATTTCTCCAATTGCTCTTTGTGATGGCTGGTGCATTTCAGGTTACGGTAACTTAAACTGTTTTCTGATTTTTATTTTTTTTTTCCCATGGGCATTTTGAGGTGCTTTAGCCTTTTTATTTTTTTGGTTTGACCCCCCCTGACACCCCTTCTCTCTCGCCCGGCACCTGAAGCCTTATTTTGATTCCGAGTGGAATAATATGTTAAAACATACCTTTGGTGGCAGTTCAGTGAATATTATTTTCCTAGTATGAGAGCATTTTACACCTGTTAGTGACGCTGATTGGGAAGATACTCACTGCCCATTGCAGAAGACAGGAGAGATTCTGGCTTGCAGAGCGGCCACTTTCTGTGTGCTCTCCATCTCATATTTTAAAGCTAAACCAGATTATTTTAAAATATGTTTAGCAATAGTCTCTAGTGATCTATATCTAGCTGATACTAGAAACAAGAAAAGCCAGCAAAAGCATTTTTTTTCTTTTTTTTTAAATTAACGATACTTGAGGAAATCCAGTCTACTGTCTTGTCTTTTCTTTTCTTTTCTTTCCTAATTTCTTTATTTTGTTTAGAGTTTTCTGGCTTATTTCCTTAATTTCTCTTCTACATCTGCTGGGGTTTTGAACACAAGCAAGCTTTCTACGGTAAAAGACAGAATTGGGCAACAGACTTTCTTGACGAAGTTGACGTCAGGACGACTTCATAAGTTGGCAAGTAGGGAAATCGTTCAAAGACCAAGTTGGCTTGTGCCAGTTTTCCCTTCCTTTAGGGGAGACACTCCACCCAGTAGGAGGTTACCCCACCCAATGTGGAGAGCTATAATTCAGTGGCAACACTTTAAATGTCAATCCTCCCTAGGGTTTAAACCCCAGACTTGTCTTGCCTCAATCTTTATATTTAATCTAACATTCAATCTGTTGAAGTAACATCTCCTCTTCATAAGCACTTTTTGGGCCTGATCCTGCAATTCTCATTCTTGAAAAATACTCATTGACGTCAGGGGGACTTTTAAATTCAGTAAAGGCTGTAGGATTGGCCTCTGCAGAGTTGTGTGTGTCTGTGTCTGTCTGTAAGTAAGACTGTGTCTGCCTGATGAATATTGTATAATTTGTGTTGTTAAAGATGAAATTGTAAAAAGCTTCCTTTGTAGTCTTAAAAATCTGAAGAAGTCCTGGAGTTGTAATGCTGTGAAACAGATTTTCCTCAATAAGTGAAGTGTACTTATTTTTATTTAGCATTTTTGCAAATTCAAATGAGCTTAAGAAGTTCCAGCTCTGCAGAATTTCAGGCTTTTCTGCCATTTGTCTCTATTTCTTGATATCATGCTGTGGACATATTTTTGAAGGCTGCTTTTGGCAATTTTTTCATCTCTAATGCAAAATGAATATCGCAGCCTGTAGCTTAGTGCCCGCAACAACCCTTTGGGTACTTGGATAAGATTGAGAACTCCCAAGGAAAAATGTAGTTTTGGGGTATTCTCAAAGTCAGCATGTAATTTTTATAGGTGCATTTCACTTCATCGTGGCGTCTGTTCTCAAGCATCCTTTTCAGATCCCCCATTACGTTTAGCGAGGCTGATAATGCAGGAGGGAATATATAATTTGATATTGTAAAAATGTTATAGAAAAAGCACTGGTGTGTTCATCTCTCTGCATTTTGAAAATATGCCAGCACTTTTAGTTTATTAATATATCTGGAAAAAAGCAAAGTCCGTAAAAGATGATGTTAAAAATCATCAATGCACTTATGTTTCTCAGCAAGATTTACTTCAACAGTATGCTTCAGTTTTGCCTCAAACCATTTCAAGCCACCTCTGGTCCAAGAATGTACCAGTTCTTGGTTCCTGGAAGATTAAGCATGACAGTTTCTATTATATAATGAACAGCAGTATTGTTTGAACAAAGGTAACATATTTTGATTTGTGTACTTTTTTTTGGCAGCTGGCACTAGTGTAGGTCTAAAATGAGTGGTGATCTAACAGTGTAAATATCCGAATGTTCTTGAAACACACAGTATAGATGTAATGTGTTTAAATCATTGAATCAATCTATATTATATAGAATGTGTACATATGTGTATATACAAAGCCGTAAATGGTGTGTTCTGCTATCTGTAGCCTTCAAATGTGTATCCTTCGGGTATTCCTGACCTACTTTGCAAAGTCTCAAAGTCTAAAATCCATAATGTAACTTAAAAAATTAAACTTACAGCTTGGTGGTTCACAAAAAAAGCAGGGGGGATTTTTTGCTAGTAATGAATTAAAAAAAAAAAAAAAAAGATAGCATAGTCTGCCTAGGCAGATACCTTGCAGACTGTTTTTGGATATCCCAGTGACTTTACTGGGATTATTTTAAAAAACAACTTCTCAACTGCTCTAAAAAAAGTTTGAAGTAGATACTGAAGTTAAGTATCGCCTAAAATTCCTATGTGCAGATGTGGTTTAATGTTTAATGGAAGTTAAATGAGTTAGGATAAAGCAATTTTCTTTGGGGGTTGAAGGTTTTCAGTGTTTCCAAAGTATGATTCTTTTTAACTTTCTCACACACCACTCTCCAAGCAAATGCTGCAAGTTATGTGGAACATCATCCAAAACTTACTATGCAGATGAAACGTTGTTTCATGAATCCAGTTAATGAAAGAAAGATACCTCCAATTTCAGCTTCCCAATCTGAACATAGTTTGCTTTTCTATTTAGTGTTTTCTCTTTTAGGTGTATTAAGTACACTCATCAGATGTTCTCCAGCTGCAGTTACAGAGTATAAACCAAAAATGCAATACATGCCGACCGTTGCCGAGCTTTCTCCTCCTGCACACGTAGATATGGACATGCATGCACACACACAATTAATAAAGTAAACCTTGCCCCAAATACCTGAGGCAAAAGCTTGTGAAAATAGATTAGCCTTACCATGTGCCTTGCAGGTAAACAGTATCTGACTCTGCTAGAGAAATGGGAGAGGAGAGCTCCCGAGCGGAGGCTGCCTGCCCGCGCCGCCCTGGCACCCAGCTCTGGATGCTCGGGTCTGGGGGCTGTCGGTAAAAATCCCACATCCCATTTCAGCTGTCCCACTGGTAGGAAGGAAAGAAACAGTAACTCAGGTCTCCCATCTGCTGTATGGACTGTTTTCTTTCTGTGGCGTGCTACAGACTTCTGGAATTTATGCCACCTAATTATTCTCCTTCCACATTCTTCAGATCTGGAATTTTCTTTAGAACTAAACTCCTATTTGCATGCTATGTCTATCACGGAAAAAAATAATAGTATAATGGACTAAATTAATCCTGCAATAGTTGTTTGAGCATACTGTAGGTATATAAATAATTGTGTGTCACTGAGCTCATATTTCCAGTGTTATGGGGGGGTAAGATCAGAAGTTATCAACAACATATATCTGAGTCATTCAGCTACAATAAATCTTCTAACAAATACCCACCCTTTGCACACCCAGAGATACTCTCCAAGACTGTTGAAATTCTGCACACACCTGTATCTTATGTGTAAGTCCGTAAGCATGTATAGTAGATGTCTCTTCAGCTACAGTCAGGTAGTATGTTAGGCTACAGCAGCGGCTATCAAAGTAGTCCATGAACAAAAAATTAGATTGCCACTCGATTGCTGCTGGCTGTGTGGCTCTCAAGGTTGTCTTCTCCCTGGAAAAAGTCCTGAGGAATTGTTAATTGAAAAGAAATGTAGGGTATGGCTCTGACTCCGGCTCTGACACAGTTCAGGATACAAAGCATTAAGTGCTTCATTTATATCAGGTCAGAAGTGATTGTGCGTAATCCACTTTTATCTAGGTATCATTCTGTCATACGTAAGGTATGCTCTACCTTGTTGTCTCTGTTACTCTGCCTCTCCGTTTCTCTCTCACGCCTATCGGTCTCTCTTTGGCTGCTATATGCACATACATACATTCTAAAAATACATGGAAATGGAAGTCCATCTGTGTTGCATAATTTTTTTACAAAAACACCAGTGTTTGTATTGTTCTTTCTCTGAGCCCTTAATGAGTTTAAAGAATTTAATGTGACTTAATGAGGGTTCTTATTCTATTTCTGACACAGAGACTAATGAGGGAAAAGTAGAACAAATTGAAAACCAACTTTTACTTGTGGTTAGTTTCATGATGTCATCAAGTGCAGGATGTTACAACTCCTGGAAAAGTTTACAAATCTAGGCAAGAATCCATTTTGCATCACTGCCCTTCAGTTGTTTACGACACAAAGTTTGCTAGCGAGAAACCAAAGTTTAGCGTAACTTGATTTCTTTTTTTATGTTTGGGCTGGTTTGATTTTTAGGCGAATGATTTTTATGGAGGTGAATCTAACCTGCTTTGCCTGCCAACCTGGGGGAAACAGATACAACCGAAGATTGATTGCACCCTTCTGATTACGGCCCTGATCTCCCCCTGTACTTGCAAGGGACACAACGCATGCTAGCTTCATCTGGAGTAA
Source organism: Pelecanus crispus (assembly GCF_030463565.1). Classification (NCBI taxonomy): domain Eukaryota; kingdom Metazoa; phylum Chordata; class Aves; order Pelecaniformes; family Pelecanidae; genus Pelecanus; species Pelecanus crispus. The sequence continues at coordinate 158,851,479 of NC_134644.1, read as the reverse complement.
GATCTGATCCTCATCAGGAAAATGCCTAATTATGTTGCAGCTTACTGAGAGGGAACTGTGGTTTTGGGGATCCATGTTACACTTTCTTAGAGTTTGCTACTGTAAAGCAACTTCCCTGGGCTCAGGACATAGCAACAACATTTTGTAACAACATCTTGCATTTTTGCTGCCCTGCTCAGGGTGGTCAAGTGGTGGCTTGATGGTGCCGCCCTTCAGTCGGACCCTGGTTTGGTCTGTCAGCTTTAAAAGTGATTCTTTTGGTTTGAAGGCAGTTCAATTCCCAAAGGGGAATGAAAATAGAAAGTAGCTTTAGGTAGTGCACCTGCTGCTGAGCCCTGCTGCTGCCCACTGGCTTCACGGCCACGCTTTCTTCTTGTTCCTCACCAGCTATGCTCCGAAAGGCTTGTAGAAAGAGCAGTGGAGTGACTGAAGCTCCAATATTACACATATATCCATGTAAGCAGGCTGTAATGCCATCATAGGCTGTATGCCACATCATGGGCATCAGGATATTTTTGACAGGCCAAGGGAAGTAGTGACTCTCATTGTCCAAAACGCGTTTTTGATATAACCAAACTGCAAAAAGTTGCAGCATAGTAAATAAACGCTTTTCTGTACCATCTGATTTTTTTCCAGCAGTTGTTCATATTTTTAACGGTAGCAGATAAATCGCACAATGGGGTGATCGCTTAGGTTGACGTTAACCCTTGGCTCTTCTGCTGTTGCTCAGCATATCATGTCTGAACTGTCATGGATTTTATTGCTTTGCATTTTATTTTTTTTGCAATTAGTTGTTGGTTTCATGTTGTTGACTGCAACATAAGCTGGTTCAAATAAATGAATAAGAATTTGAATTGGAAATAGGGGCATTTTTAACCAACTTTCTTGAGCATTATCATGCAAACAGAAAAAGAGTAAGTTGGTTGGTTGGTTTTTATGTATGTATATATGTGTGTTTGTGGTTTGTTTTTTTCTTAATGAAGGTTTCTATAATTTGGTAGTTCAGCAAACATGAGTATGAGCTGAAAATAGTTCTCACAGATGGCAGGTCTGAGTCGATAGCTTTTAGGTAGACAGTTTTGCTACAACATACGGAGTCTAGAGCTGAAAAACTGTTTTCTGGAGTTTTAAAGCCATTGGAAAGTAAGATTTATTGGATCTTAAATATCCCAGTGGTGCAAATTTATTTGGTGTTCATGGCAGTCTCAGCTTAACTTTCCTTAGAGATTTGCTGTGGTACTGCATTATCTAAGGAACATTTAAAATGGGTTTGTCTAACTTTTTTTTTTCCTTCAGTAATTTCTCAGTTTTTATTTGCACATATAAAATCTTTGCTAACCAAGGTGACCTGGCAGCTCTGCTGAACTTTCTGATGCAAAACATTTTACCTGAACGGGACAAAACTGAGAATCTGAAAAGCTGGCATTTTTTAAAGATTTTTGTTTCAATAGCGGAGTGTGACAGTGGATAGTTGTCAATGGGAAGGAGCTTAAAAAATAGTCACACGAGAAAGAAAAAGCAGCTGTGGAATTTATTTTACTGGGTGAAAGGAGACTCATGGTTAAGCAAGCTTTACCTTCTTGGGTTTTCAGAATTTATTGCCGAAAAGACACATGCCTGAATAGAAAGAGAACTAGAATATTGTAAAATCCACTATGACATGAAGTGCTCTTACTGCATATGAATACAATTTACTTATTTTTTCTCTCCAGCAAACTGTGACTCCCTTTGTCTTGTCAGAAGGAATTTCAGATGAGACCTTACCAGAGTAATGGTGCCATAAACCTCGCACTCCTCAGCTGTAGCTCTGTGCAGCGCGATACGGTCCGTGGTAGTTTCCTCCCAGCTACTGTGCTGCTTTCAGTCAGGAATGGGACTGCACTGGCTTTACTTTTGTAGAAAAAGTACGTTTTCTTAGAAAATGCACTACATGAAAGAAGGAAGGGCAAGAAGGAGAGCAGAGAGAGCGCTCTGATATATGAGCTGAGATTATGGATGTTGTAATGCCATTTATTGTAGGATACTACAGAAAAGTCACATTGGGACCAAAGTTCCCGTGGATTACCATGCAATATTTATTACCATTTTCCTGTGTTTTCCCTGGTTAGGATCTAATCCTTCAGTGTCTGGAGCTGCGTGGAGTTAAGAATTTGTCCATTCAGAGAGGAAAACCTTGCCAGCTACGGGATTTCACTATTTCACTACCTGTATTTATTTATTCCCCTCCTAAAATTTCCCAGAGCGACGGGGTTGAGAGCAGAAGGGAGAGATGGGGGATAGGTAAGCTGAGGGAATAGCAGGGGCACATATCTGCTCAGTAAATAGTATTTACTGATTACTGTTTACTGTCAAGCAGATTACTGCAGTTGTGTTTCTGTGAAGCAACCCGCACGCAGACAGTATGAAGGAATGAAGCAAAGTCGTGTGCAATTCTGAGGTGACTAAAAGATGTGCTTGTGACATACTTCTAGCAAAAGCCATTTTCGGTTGCCTGGTACCCTGCCCAAACGCTGTAATTTTGTGAGTGACACATTAGATTATGAGCAGCCATCAAAACGCTCATAGGCATCTTGTTTGAAAGAAGAATGTGCTTGAATTAAATATTTGCAGGTCAGAGAAGTACATTGATTTGTTCTTTTAATTTGTTCTTCAGCTTCCTGCCCTTTTTCAATTTGTTCGATAGTTATTCAATTTTGGAGTTTGTTTAAAGGAGATGATAAAGCATACGCTTGTGCATTCCTTACTTGGGCAGAGCTTCCATTTGCTTCCTTGGGAGAGTTGGTCTGAGCAAGAGCTGCTGCCTGCTTTTGCCTTGGTGTGGAGAGGATGTGGTTGGTAGGGGGGTCCCCTCAGCCTCAAAGCTGCCTTACTGTGATGAGCTCTTTGCTTCCTGGGGAAGAGATTTTCAATCCGATTTTCAATCCCTTCTGTCAAGTTTTAGGGAACAGTATGAACTGTCTTATTAGAGCTGGCAGCGAGGAAAAGGAATGGAATCTGGGCACATCTCACCTCTGTATTAGGGGGAACAAGGTATAAAAAGCCTCTGCCGAGCTTGCCTGGTAATTCTTTGGTTATCATCTTCTCGGGATCGAATATGCACGTAGAAAAAACACAGAAGTTAATGTTTACTTTTTGGATGCTTTATCGTGAAGCAAAGAGAACTGACAGTTTCATGGTTAAGTGCCTAAAGTTGTTTTTGGCTTTGCAGTTGTTGAATTAATCACTGCAAAGCTAACTAATTGTGTACCTTTTAAAGCACCACCCCCCCCCCCCCTTTTAATGAAAGTGGGATATTTCACTCTTTCTGACTCCGGAGTCGGGTTATCCCATTAACTACCAGCAGCAAGCTCTTCAGCTTTTACTTTCTTGAGTTATCTCAGGAATCATTCTTCTAGTAGATGGTGAATTTACTTACTGATCCAGTTATTTATGGCTTTCAGTGCCCATGCTGTAGAATAGGCACTTTTTAACACTTTTTAAAATTGTATAGAAAACGTTGGCTCCTTAATTCTGAGTTTACAGATGTTACTACTTGCTGCTGTTTCGATTCGTGAGACATTATCTTGGTGTCTTGCTGAGATGTTTCTTAGCCAGAATTTAGAGTTTCAAGGGAATTTTTTTTTCCTTTTAATTTTTTTTTCCTCCTTAAATGTTAGACATGGGCAAAAAATGACAGGGATCTCATCTTTATAGCGTGCTGTGCATCAGGGTTGATAGAACTGCAGTCTAGTTACTCCCTGGTTTTAAAAAAAAAAGATGAAAAAGTCCTTGTGAAGATTAACTTTATTTCTGGCAACATTTTCATAGAATTTTATTATGGCAAAGACAGAATCAAAGGATGAATGGACAAAGTTGGGATTTTTGCCACTTGGTTGTTTTTTCTGAGGCTGTGTAAGCTTTTTTTTTTTTTTTTAAATAAAAAATTAATGTAGAATGCAGTGTTTCCCACAAGAGCACCTTCACAGATTTAGCATAAAGAAAGTGCATTTTAATTCAAAGACACTGGTACGTTTCTTATGGCTTTGAAAGCAGTAAACCAACAGGTATATAAAGCTGTAATGATAAATATGATGACTATTTGTATCTAGCATTGTTAAAATACATCCTTTATTTTAGTGCGTGTTCAGATTAATGTTATTTATTTAAGATATCCAACTTATTCTGCATTTGAAATACAAGTTGCTTGGCTTCTCAGTTTGCTTTTTTTTTATGTCAGCTGGCTCATTTTAACTCATAAACAAAGGTTTCACTTCAAGAACTTTTTACAATTTAAAAAAAATCTCTAATTGCAGTTGGTAATTTTGTATATGTAACTAAACTAACAAGTCTGTGTATTGTATGGGAGAGGCTCTAGCGATATTATTTATCTTAGGGTCCACATTATTGAAGGCAGGACTAACGACAGTGAATCGTGCACAGTGTATATTAATGTAGTCCACTTTCAGCACTATATAAATAGTATTGTAAATACACACCTGCAAAGTGTCTGCAGTTACATGGGCATGGCACAGAGTCCCTCTGTGCTCTCCTAAGTACATATCTCTGCGTGTATCACATCTTACTAACCGAGGCAGCATACTGCAGCTGCTGTTCTTCTCGAGGAGGTGTCTATAAAATGAACGCTGCGAAACCAAAATTTTGGGATCGCCTTTATGCAGAACACATGGGTGTGCTGTTACTCGGTCTTTTAGTACCCGCCCGGTCCTTTTCCCTTTTTCCCTCGCCGCACAAGGTGAGCTGGGTGTCGATGTGAAATGGGGGCTGGTCCTACATTTAGGGGCAGAAGACAAGATAAGGTTTAAATCCACGGGAGGCTTCTGGGCTTTCCCAGAGGGGGACGTAGAGAAAGGCTAGTCAGAAAAAGCCAGTATTTCTATCAAACATCTAAAACTGTGGCAACTACACTAGCAGCAGGTTCTTTAATTTTCATCCGCTGCAGTAACAAGGCCCTCGTCCTAAACTTCCTTCTCAAACTTTTCCTTTATTTCAGCAGGCAGCCACGCCGATGCTGTCGATTCCCCCGTTGTGTTTGCATACGCCCATACGGGGTAGCCCAAAATCTAAATACGTGCTGCTGGGTGCCCGCGGTAGCCGAAGCTCTTTCCCTGCGCTGCGCCTTGGAGCCTGTTCAAGCCCCTGGTAGGAATCCAGGGCTGCTTGTAGGGCCCGATCCTTCCATGGGGCTAGAGAGGCTGCTGGCTCAGGGGCCACCCGCGCGTCCCCGGGCCACCTTCACAGAGGTGGCTCGTCGCCCCGAGCAGCGCCTGCCCCTCCGCGGTGGCCCTGCAGTGTCCTGTGGACAACTCGGGCTGGCTCCCATGGCAGGGACGCTCCTTTGGGTTTGCCGGTGGCAGCTACCGCGCGTCCAGGAGCGTGGCTGGGAGCTGGGTGCTCAGGCGCCCGATGGATGTGCAAAGGCGGGGCGAGTGCCCGGTTTGGGGCCCCCCACCCCCTCTCTGCAGCGGGGGTGCAGGTGGATCCCGTGTTTTGGGCTGATGCTGGCTCCGTGGTGTCCCTGGGGAGGGAGGGGAGCCCCTGTCTAGCACCTGGAATGGCGGAGGACAAGAGAGACAGGGATCTCCTTTTTAAAAGGAGGGTTTTTTTTTCTCACCCCTATTCTTTATTCATAAACCTAACGCAGTTCCACAATTCCCAGACATGTAAAGCTGCAGGGCTTTTTTTGTTTTGTTTAAATCTTTCTGAACCAGCCAAATTTTTGGGGTTGGCACGAGGTGCAGCCAGTACCCATGGCCTTCCAGGGCTTGCTTGGTCTAGAAGTCTGCAGATGTTTTCTGCTGGATCTGGCTCTTAATGAACAAAAAAGATTTTGGCATGCTTATTTATTTATTTATTTTCAAGGGGAAAATGTGGTTTAAAACGTTGATAATTATGTTTTACGTGAACTACTCAGACTTTGTGCGACTGTATGGGAAAATGAATACTCATCAATTTAAAAAATTTTTCTTTATTCATAAAGCATTCATATTTAAAATGATCTGTCTTTTTTTTTTCTCCCCTCCTTAATGAAAACAGGGTTTGAGGAGCATTACAAATAATTATTTTTTTAATTACATATAGTTCTGCATCAGAGTTCTTAAAGATGGCCCACTGTGATCCTCTGGTGAAAATACCAGGGCTTTTCAAAAGCTTTTTAATTATCCATTCTCACTGCTCCTCTCTTTGCAATATACACATAGTAACTGAAAAAAGAAAATATTCCAGGAGGGATCCACCTACAGGTGTGCATAGGTCAAGCATATACTACTCATTCAGAATGATTATTTTTCTTCTGCAGCCGTCAGGTAGTACTTGCCACCGTCAAAACGCAGCTCGCGCGCTCTTTCAGGGGGAATACTTATCACAAAGCTGCACTGCATTTTAATCAAGGCTCCCAGAGTATTTTGCAAGCAGTAATTGCCTCTTAAGGACAGGATGAAGTATTATACCCATTGTACTGACGGGTGAGCCAAGGCGCAGGGAATCTAAATAACTGCAGTGTTAGAGTGAGCCAGTGGCAAAGCTGCAAACAGAGCTTTGGTGCCTTCACTCCTGGTGCTGCTAAGAGACCTCCCCGTCCACCCGCCGGTTTTCCTCTCTTTTCTTAAATCACAATTTTTCAGACATTGACTTTCTTCTTACATATTCTATGACAAGTGCTGTACTTGCTCGGAGGTTGAGGTAAACCTGTGTGTGAATGCGCTCGTTTTATGTGTTTGCGCAGTGCGAAGGTCTGTGTGGCGGGACTTCCATTTCATTCTGAACCTTAATGTTTTGCTGCTGCCCTCTGTGGCTCCGGTAGGCCATTGGATCATCCCCAAAATAGCTCCCGTTGTGTTTGCTACTGATGGATCACCGCGCCGTGAGTGACAGAAAGAATTCCACTTTTCAGCACAACAGTTCGCTCACTAAATGATTCCCCAGCATGATACATGCTCTGTCTTGTATTTAATTATCTTGTAATTATCAAAGCAGTAATGAAGTTGTGCATGAGAAGTGTATGGATCAATAAAAACAAGTCAAAATTATGAAGGAGCACTGACAGGCTAGGAGCCCGGCCATTCTTCGGACGTTTATTTCCATTTTTCTGCAAAGCTTTTGACTTTTTTTTAAAACAACATCAGAAAAAAAGTTTTCAAAGTTCTTACTGTTTATTCCTAACTGATGATGATCATGCATACATTCTCGGCGCTTTGCGAGAGAGGCAGTGTAAGTGCTAATGAAAGTTTGTATTGGAGTGGCCCCTAAGAATATGATCATTGTTACAAATTTATTAACACCATGAAAGATTTCCTGTCCTAAAAAGTCTGCCAGCAAACGTCATAATCCTGAGTGGGCAGAGCCATGTGGTAGGTTTGACTGAGCCCCTTTGACAATTATATCATTTATTTAACTGTCTGTCTTTAGAAGTTGGGAGGCTAAGCTTTGGTTTCAGAGGCATGCCGAAACTCTCGCGCTGCATGCATGGTGAGGGCAATGGAATACCAGAGCGCTCGCTTGGGCTTTAACTGCTAAATAATGTGGTTGCACATGACACAACAAGAACAGAGGTATAATCCTGCCCTGTGAAGCAGGTCACATGTTTCAGGTTCTCTCTGTAATGTATGCAAAGTAGCTGCTTAAATCATTACGAGTGTGTAAATCATCTTCTTCATAAACAATACCATCAAGGTACAGTCAGGCAACATGTCTCTTGTGGGTTGACTGGAGCTGGAATTTCTTTCAGATGTTGAGGAGGTACGTCAATACATGTGAAGCAGATCCATCTGTTGCTGCAGTGTGGTCTCTGCAACGTTTTGGATTTCTAGGATGAATATTGCTAAGGCTGTCTTCTTCACATTGAAGTGCAGTGAAAGGAGGAGGATGTGAATGAGGCAAACACAGTCTATGTGATCCGAGGCTTCCATGAAAAATTTGTTCCTTCTTTTTCCTCTGGCTTTGTAAGTCACGCAACAGATACCCATTTATTCCTCTGCATGTGTTTAGTAAGTACTCAGAGCTCCTGTTACTATGTATGCCGTGCATTTGGGGAGGAAAACGTTTGTTGAGCAGCGTGTTAGACTTGCGTCTTCTGTTTTAGCCATCATTTCCCTATATAGGTTTTGATACTGTTTTTTCCGTCTGTCTTTAACATGCCGATGTACTTTCTGTAACTTGTATGTAACGCTCCACACCTCTTTAACGCAGTCCTCAAAGCTGACTAGTTCAGTGGTGAGTGAAACTGAAAGCGAGACATAATCTTAAGAACCCTGCTGTACTTCTGGATGAAGTATAAATATGAGCCATTGTTATTACTACTAATAATAATTATTGGAGTTTGTGTTTTCTTGGGGGGTGGGGAGGGGTAGGTACACTGTATGGTCATCTCCCCACCCCCAAATGTTGTATTTTGAATTACTTTAAATAGTTGTTTGGAACGTATTTATTACGGTGAATCATGTTTTTAATATCTGCTTTAAACACACGTGTGAGTTCATACTAAGGCAATGGAAGCCCTCTCTCATTTGCTGTCATGTAACGCTTCTGCAGCATGTAAAATGCCCCCGGTTTATAAATAGGGATAGACCTTTTATGCCAAAATCCTTTCCCTCAAATGTGTAAGGGCCAGATAGTTTTGGTTAAAAAGTGAATGCAAAGATGGTGACTCCATAAATGCAGTATATACTCCTTTCGCTCAGAGGTGCTGGCTCTGAGTTACAATTATCCAGCATCAATTTTAGAAGAAATACCGGTGAAATGGCACCGGTAGATGTACTGGGTAGAACTACAGATGCTGGCAGCGGCCATCTGGTCTATAAGCGCTACTGAAACATCACATTCCCTGCTTCCCTATATCTGTGCCGTGTCCTTTAATGGTGGGAAGAAAAACACAACCAGCACTCATCAACTTTCAGCACATGTGGAAACAAAGCTGAAAGAGCAGGGGCATCCCCAATGCATTGGCAATTTGCTAAGCGCCCGAGGGCTGCATCTCATTTGCATTAAAAACGCATAGATCGCTCCTGCCTTTATCTTGGCTACCAGGACGCGGCTAGTGGAGGCAGCAGGGCCCAATATGGCATGTTTTACCTGGATCCAAGTGGTTTGGATCTGGCTGGAGCTCCTCATGCCGGGACACGCCGTCGCCCAGGGGGCTGCCGCGCTGCCTGGGCGCAGCTGCACGGCGCTGCCCAGCGCAGCCCCCCGGCCCCGGCCCCGGCCCCTCCGGGCTTCCACGGGTGACTGGCTTACGGTACCCGCTCCTGCCAGTTAACGTGGAAGCTAGATGGGCCGGTTTGCGCCGGTGCTTTTCCAGGCCTGGATGCAATACTGCTCCGCGGTGCGAGGAGGCTGCCTGTTCTCCTCGTTGTGGGGCTCTGCAGAGGGCTGGGTGAATCAGTGCCCTGCACAGAACCCCTTTTTTGGTTTTTAACCAGTTTAGTAATGAAAGGCAAATTAAAAAAAAAAAAAGGAGGGGGGGTGGGGTGGGGGAAACAACCCAGCTTGTGCCTTTTCAGTAGAGATAACTGTTATCTCTTATAAAAGTCTACATAAGTGTAAGTAATTGCCTGCACTTGGCTCTGGGACAGTGGAAAAGCTGTGATCAGCAAACTCTGAGCTGCGCTGTGCATGTAAGGGGAAGTTATCGGATGATACGGGGACGTGTTGGCGTTAATGCCTGTGCTTCTGTCTCCCCTACCTTATTTACGCGGCTTCGCACGTCTGTGAAGACGTAGCAGTGCCTTACACCACGCTGGCGGCGAGCGAAGAAAGTTTCGCTGGGATCGCCCTTAAAAAAAAAAAAAAAAAAAAAAAAAAAAGACAGACAGACAAACCCGGGCGTACTGCCGTATGGGTTCGGCTTCCTTTGTTCAGCGTTTCAGTTCTGGGTCCGTGTCGTGAGCGAGCATCGCCGACAAGCGCCGGCGGCGGGGCACGGCGCGGCACCGGGGGGCTCCCGCCGGCTCTGCCCGCCGCCGCGCTGCGCAGGGAGGGAACCGGGGGTGGGGGGGGGGGGGGTGGGGGTTCCCCGTCCCGCCCGGCTCTGGGCACCGCCGACAGCGCGTTTGGCGAGAGCTGAAAGGCCTCCGTGTGCCCGCCCGCCTGCGCGCCGCGGTTGCAGCCGCACGGAGCTTTACGCCGCGTCGCGGCCGTGTGTCCGCGGCCGTGTGTCGTGCCAGCGCTGCCGCCTTATCGCAGGAAGCGTTGCGGAAAGCAGTTGCTCCCTCTCTCTGCCCGCTTCCCAGAACGCGGTGATTAACGACTCTTCCCCCCCGCGCTGTCACTCAAGAGCTGGGCAGAAAACGGCAGTCACGGCCGTCCCACTCGGCCTCAGGACAGTCCTCGCTCACTCCCCCCTCCAGGAGCTCAGATAAAGCCCTTAGAATGAATACAGTATTTTTTTTTTTTTTCTTTTTTTCCCCTTCTTCGCCTTTCCTTCTGAACGCCTTCATATATATCTATATGCACATATATATGAAACATAATTTTGGTTTATACTGTAAATATATATTAAAAAATAATATATATATGTGCGTATATATAAACCCCCAAACTCTGTTCCACGTTCTGCCGCGATAAGGCTGACCTGAAGCAAGCAGAGCTTTTCCTGTTCATAGGCTGGTCCTTTCTAGGGCACCTTTGGAAATCACTCCGTTGACCTCACTTTATGGGTACTTTATTATCAAGAGGATGCGAGTCTGGTCAGTTCGCTTGGAAGAAAAACAAACCCAGCAATCTAGATCGAGAGGGAGATAATCAGAATCATAGAATAAAGGAATATTTTTTTTTTCATACAATCATCTTGGAATTGGCTCATGACATTTCATGAAAAAAATCCCGTCTCAAACTGGTATTTTTCACTTGTACTATTAAAACCTGATAGAATGGAGGTTTTAAGATATTTGCACGCTAAGGTACTGTGTAGCATCCCAGTATGTAGAATAAGTATTCCCAGAAGCCCAGAGACTAGCATTCCCTTTGGAAAATTAATCCTTTAATATATTTGTTTCCAAGTTGTGGTCTGCAAACACATATAATCATGGTGTGATACTGATCTGCAGTATCATATCATCCATTTAGGGGTTTTAATTAAAAGTTTGATGTGAAGGCTGCCTAGTGGTTCCCTGTTACGTTTGAAGTTTGACAGTGGCCCATGATCCAAAAACGTAGGAACATTCGTTCAGGAGAGCTATGGTCCTAGATCATTACATTTTGCTTTCATTTCATCCTGTAATTTTTTTTTTTTTCTCTCCTTTCAAACACGATTAAAACCAACGAGAAAGGAAATATTTGAAGTGATTTGCAAAGTTATTTGATTTTTATAAAATTACATGGTGTGATGCGCTGTATGTGCCAAACTGCAGACAGACTTTCAGCTCATAAATTAAGTACACTTTTTTGTTCTGGTTGAAGCCCATTGAGACTTCTGCCAGTTAGGTTTTTCTCTTCTGTGATCATCATGCATAATAGTCTGATGTTGCAGATACTTGCAGGAGCATAGCGAAACTGGTAGCATCATGTATGTGGTTTGATTTTTAATGTGTAGCATATTAAAGCATATTTTCTATCCCTAAAGATGTTATATGAAACTACTGCAGTATATATTAAAACAGTCACTGGACTCCTAACAAATCTAATATGAATAACAAAGGTACGTAATAATTAATGCTTAAGGAAAAAAAAATCCTTTTTAAAAATAGAAAAACCCATATTTAAAAAAAAGACTTAACTATTTACCGTTTAAAAACAAGACTTTCAGATTTTGATCTGCGTTAAGGTCTAAGTCTATAGAGCTTGAAGTACTGTTTGATTGTGTTCACTTACCTATTTGCTGCCAAAGTTTGAAGTGAAGTCACACCACAGTCCTGGTGGAAATGGCTAGCTAAACACCTGGAACCAGTTTGTGGAAGTGATTAAACTGGCTTTTGCCAGAGGCTTCCTCTGCTGGTGCAGTGACACTATTTTCTCCATTTTACATTCTGCTCAGTGACTCTCATTTTCAAAACTAAGATTACCAGGAACTGGGGGGGGGGGTGGGGGGGAAGGCAGAAGAAAGCTTGTTTTCCTTTTCCATTCTATGGATGAAAATAGAGCGCGAGATGATGAAATCGGTTACTTCTAGAATGTGATAAACCAAAACAATTGGATGAACAATTGTACAGTGAACAAATCACATATGTAATTCTTTGTTTAAATTAGTTTTAAATGCAAAACAGGTTTTGTAAACGTCTTTTTTTTTCTTTCTTGTATACCTCAGGCATCACTGAAATGATGAGCAATACTTTAAAGAGGTTTTTAATGATTTTTAATTTAATTTCAGCTTTCATAAACCATAAAAAAACCTTATTATCTAGTACATAGAAAACATGGAATGAAATCTGTAACATGCATCAACACAAAAACGTGTAAACACAAAAGATTACGTTGAGCTGTGTAACTGCTTAATTACGTGCATATAGATACGATGTATACAAGTTACTATCCAAAGGAAGACTCCTTCCTTTGATAAAACAACTACACTTAGTTACAGCTGACATCTTTTAATAATTATTTCCTGAGTTGTCACTTTTCAGAAATAGAGTGAAAACATAAATAATTTCTTTTAACCTCATTGTATGTGTATGTTGAAGCTTTGGCCTGCCAATTTGAATCATCATTAAAACTGGTGACATATAAGTTGCTGTGATTAAAGTCTATATCTGTGTAAATAAACATGAGTGCAACTAGTGCAATGAATTTGAAATATGCCGCGTACCTGTTTCTCTTTGCTTTTTGAGGAATTTGGCACAAAACCATATTATTTCATTGAATCAGTATTGTTTTGCATCTATTGGATGGTGTGCAGCAGAAATGCTAAGTGCTTTTTTCAGATTACGTAAATGTTTTTGTATTTTCCAGATAGTTGGGGTATTATATTAAGACAAGTCGATAATATCTTCTTCCTTTCTCATTCTGAAAGTCTGAGCATATTTTTGATCCTGATCTACAAATTCTGGGACCTGCAGAGGGTCAGACAAAATTATTTATGTAACATGAGTGAAAATACTGGGAAGGATTGAGTCCAGCCTGGAGCTGTTAATATCTTGAGCAAAGGCTGTGGAAATAAGGATGTATGTTCATATTTGTTAATTACAGAGCATTAAGAAAATAAGGCCAAATCTAGTAATTAATCACGGTTTTTGCTGGAATAAAACCCACCTCTGACTTCTCCAGCGCCTCTTGCAATAAAGGGTGGTAGATACTGTCGGACTGAATGACCAAAGCTTTGTGCTTAGTCCACCCACGGGGTAAACCAGTGCCAGATGAAGACCCCCAACTACCGAGAACAAGTATTCAGCTGAGAACTATTAAAAGAAAAAAAACTCGAAGTTGTCACAGCTGTGTCCTTTTAAGGTCAACACCAAAAAGACTCTTGTCAAGTTGATGGAGGGAGATGACTTACTGATGTAACCCAGGGCAAAAGAGATAAGCAATAAAAATAGTGTTACATTTCTGTTTGATAGAGTGACTTCTCCTGACAGCTTAGAGAACCCAGCAAAAAAATGCACTGACTTAGTTACTGTGACAGTGAAGCTGATAAATCACATGGAAGTTTGATTGTGCCAATTCCACTGGGTTTTGGAGCTTGCATTTTGCTTTTTTTGATAAGGACCCAGATAAATTGGTCAAAATACACCCAAACTTAATTTCACTGAAATAAAGCTCCTTGAACTACCGCATAAAAAGGTAAATGGAAACTGGCAGTTAATTTCTAATAGTGTTGTTCTTTTTGTTTCATTCAGATGTGGGCATGGGGAAAAAAATAATTGGTTAGACTTTCAGCATGCAAGCAGGCCTTTATTTTTAGAGAAAAACTTGCCAAAGATAGGATTCCCACTCGCAGAAGGAGGTTCCCGGGTGGAAGGGAAATGTGTCGCTCGGTGTGGACCAGTTCACCATCTTTACATCTGGTTTCTGTATGGTATGGCCAGTTTTTGTGTGCATGTTAAACATGTTTATAGTCAATGTGAACTAATAACTGCTTTTCTAGCCTGAACTCCTGTGGAACACGGTGCACCAAATTCTACTCGGAGCGTAGCTTCTGCTGTGTAATACAAAAGCTGAATATCATTAGCATATCTTACAGAAGTATAGTTTCAAAGCATTTTAATGACAAGGAAGGCATTAGAATCCTCCCCTGCATATTATTTAATGAATCGGTTTGCTTGCAATAATGATTTTACTTTTCTGAAGGCAGCGCTTCCATTTCCTGGCAGATAGAGATTGTTTTCTCTTGAAATAATGCCTCCCCCCCGCCCCCCCCCCCTTAAAAAAAGTCTTTTTAACCACTCCCTCCTTTATGGTATGGCTTCTTTCCACTCACCCACCCCGTTTCTGATGGTTTTGCTTTCCCCGCGCGCTGGCAGGGAGGGCTGCAGACGTGCAGGAGCCTGGTTGCATGGGTGGGCGGCAGCTCCTGGACCGCGCGCGGCCTCCCCGCCGTCAGGCAGGCGAGCCGTACGGCCGCTGGCCGAGGCCGATCAGCACGGTGAACTGCCTGGTAGTGCTTCTGGGGTGAGGAGCAGGTGATGGTTTGATTTGGACTCTGCTGGAGGTTTTGCAGGTGTGTGGCCCGTCGCTGGTTTGCATGGGACGAGTGCTGGTACGCTGTCAGCGTTGGTTGAATTTGTAAAGGCGGGTGCGGAGACGGGAGTGGGGCTGGAGATGTGCTGGGGAATGCTCTCCGGAGAAGTGAGGGTTTTTAATCCAAGCCTGAGCTGCCACTGAAAGGGACAGTCCGACCGGCCTCCTGCCAGCCCTGGGGCGCGAGCAGGGCGTTTTTGGCCAGGGCGTGGGCGCAGGCGCGGGGCAGGGCCTGGGCACGCAGGCGGCGGGTGAAGGGAAGGGCAGGGCTCCTTCAGGACCGACACGGCTTAAGCCCATCGTGAAACTGCACTCTCGGATCCTGGCTACTGGATCTGCCTGTGGCACCCTCCACTCGACTGGGTGACAGCCCTGCTCCCACCGAGAAATGTCACCAAGCTTTACTTTGAACTCTGTCAGGGTTGACCTCTCCTCCGCACTGTACCTACGTAGTGACGGAAATCTTGAGACTCCACGTCTTTCGCCAGCAGAAGCAAAAACTCCAATACATTACCAGGGAAAAAAAAGCTTCATGTGGTATGTCAGGCAGAAGTGAGATGCCGGAAGGGCCTGCCAAATTGCGTATTATCGAAGAACCCTGGTTATAGCAAACGGTGCGTACCATAAATAAATAAATACACGTTTAAATGCATTTCACTGTAGCGGAAAGTAAAAAAGCAATAGTGGTACATCATGCTATTGTGGAACAAGAAGAAACTTAGAGCAAATGGCCTGGTGTTTACACAGCTAAACCAAAATAATGTGTGAAGGCTGGTCAGGCCCAAACGAACCCCATGAAAAGCTTTTGAGGAATTTTAAGGGTTGCGTTGGTCAGTTTGACCACATAAGGCTTCTCTGCTTAGCCATCTGTTGCCATCTTTGTTTTTGCATTGTGAATTACGTGAAAACAGGGGTGTTGCAACAAGCTAGAGATGGGGGGTGGCTCCAAGAGTGAGCAGGGAGATGGGTAGCATTCTGTTCCCGTTGAATCAGAAAAAGTTTCCATTTTCTTCAGTAGAGAGAGCAGCAGGCATCACCTTTTATCTATTTGGTTTCATCCAAATAGATTAAATTCAGTTGAAAACCGCAACATTCAGAATTTTAATAAGTATTTTGTCTTACAAAAAAAAAAACCCAAAACAATCTTTTAATCCTTTTTTGATGACTAGCAAGGTGTAGTCTCAAACTGCCTGCAGTCTGTCTAGGTGCATCTTGTCTGTAGACCTCTGTCCCACTCAGACTTTGTGTACGATTTACTGAAAGTAACTCTACCTAGGGTTTGGTTTTTTTTTTCCCACAGTTAGTGTAGCTCTGGTTAGGTTGTCCTGGCAAAGCAGTGTGGGTAACTCTGGTTATGTCTTTTGTGAACCTATGTAGAGGGCTCAAGAATTGCCTTCTCATTGCCTTACTAATGACTAAACTGTCTTTAAAATACAAAAAGAATTGTACAATGCCTGTTTGGTGTCTGGCACAGTCACACATATAAATGACTAGCAGGACAGATAGTAAGGGTGGAAGTGGCTTCTTTTTGACAAAAGCTTTGATACTGGTAATGTTACAGTTAATTCCTTCTACTCAAGCAAGAAAAATTACATATCTTGTATTTTCTTTGGAGGTGGATGATATTGTCTTTTTAATACTGTTGGCTTTAAGGGAAATGCAGAAAGTCACTATGAAAATAAATACATTTTTTAAAAAGGATAGTGACAAAGAATAGCCTTTTCCCCATCTGCTTTTGAGGAACCAGTGCCCTTGGCACATGCATTTTTAAGGAATAGTGGTAAGGCTCTGCATACCCTGAAAAAGTGGCTTTGTGTACGTTGTTCTGAAGTTCTGTGGGAATTGTGAGCAGTGGGTAGCGCTTTGAACATCAACCACCGTATGTAATCCCTTTTATAAAGTGACCCACCTTCATCCTAAAATTAGGTAGGGTTTTTTTTGCTCTGACTGCGTCTGGAGGAAGGATGTTTCATAGCCTCACTGCTTTGTCAGTTAAAACCCTTCCTTCTCATTTTCGGCCCAAAGTTAATCATGGCTAGTCTATTTGTTCTTATGCCAACATGATCCCAAGCTTTTCCCTCCCTAATGTTTACCTTCTGCTAGCAATTGTGTTGCTAGTTTAGAGGAGTTGCACTTCACTTGTTCATATAAAAGAGAGTCCCATCTTCCATATCTTCATTAATTTCAGTTAAAATTAATCTTTCTGGAACATTATAAATAGTTTTCTTAATACAGTGACACCTGTGACATACAGTGACATTACTACTTACCTGTTTCTGCCAGAAGTCTTGTGTGGGATGTAAGGCCCTGTGAAGTGTGATTTAGATTGGTTTATTATTCCCTTCTTATATCATTTAGAGTTAATAAGGTCCCAGGGGTTGTTATTTCAGAGCATGCTCTCTTTCTTACTAATTTTCATTCCAACTCATAATACAACTTTCGATAGTTTTCTGTATGGTATCTCAGTACTTCTCTAGATTGAAGATACCACAAAACTTTGTCATTATCCAGTTTCTTTAGTACTTTCTGTATAAACTCACTCGAGTATATGTCTTGTTAGATCATCTGTGATGCAGTTGTTTGAAATGAGACTTTAGACCCTGATGGACTAGTTCAAATGGGAAGAAGTGGCTTGAGAATAAAGCAGTAGAGTTTCAGTCTCTGCCTTGTCATTTGGCCTCAAGACCAGGCTCACTTCTTGATGAGTGTTACGAAAACAGTATAAACATAGCCATGATATGGCTGTTTTGGAGTGGGAGCGGTTAGCGTATGATGCTGCTTTTCTGAGGACACAAAGGAAATTAAGAGACGGTTCCCAGTCCTTGGCTACTCGTCTAACCATAGGACTGCCCCTCCTCTCTTTTAATGAGCTACTATTTTATTTAGGGAAAGAAAAAAGGTGAAATAATAATGAAAAAAGGCTTTATAAACCAGAGCAGAAAGCGTCTCTTTAATATTGCTGAAATGCGGAGTGCTTATAGGAAGCATAAGCCAGCAACGAGCAGTTGCTGTATCTCTCTTGCAGGTCGGGCAACTGCAATCCTGATCTGCTGGATGGCGCATGTTGCACTTCATCTGTTCGCTTGGGTTTCTACTGATGGAGTCCAAAGTGCGTAGGAGAATGGTGCCAAACCAGATTTTCTGATGTGTAGTCAGGATGTTGCCAGGGTGTGCATTTGGAGCTGGGAGCTGCAGAAGTGTATCCCACAGTTTAGATGTAGCCACGATCTGATGTTGGATTCGTCTCATGTAGCAAAGCAAGTAAACGCCAGGCTGTCTACTTCAGAAGTGCTGTGTTGCCACAGTATCTTACGCTGATAGACTGTCGTTGATTAATCTTTTGAGTATTCTTTGGGAATTCATTTTCTGTCAGTGCATTTTAATAATTTTCTCACTTTAACCCTTCTATATTTATAATTACAGGAAGCAGTTCAGCTGACAGTGAAAAGAAATCCCTGCCTAGTGCTTTCTTGTGGGTTCACTGTTTCCAGCTTGCACAGCATCACTGTGGCGGTGTGAGCTTGCACAATGGTCTTCCTTTTGCTCATCTCGATGCCTAAACCATTGACATTTCCTCACTTCTTCAATCTCAGTTACAGTGTTCAAATGCCAGCTCCAGCACAGTCTAAGACGTATTTCCGAAAAAGGGGCAAAAGCCCCATTCAAGGACCTAATTGACTTGTGGTGCTATTAATTCAGGGCAAAATGTAGGGATTTGCAGAAAGTGATAAGCAGCTGGTTACTGATATAAAGGGCACAGGTTAATTCGAAGGGCCTGCATATACAATTAAATGTGCGTACTTGCCACATGAACAGAAGTCCTACACTTCGCACACTCTTGCTGTAGCTAAATCAAAAGGTGGTGTCTTTTCTGTTTTCTCAAACCTTTTGTAGTAAATGTGAGCAAAATCAACAGGTACAACAATGTTCCTATTGTTTCTGTTCCCCACACCTGTCTTTAAAGAAAAGAAAAAAGAAAAAAAGATGTTTCTTTAACTCCAAACAAGTCTTAACTCTCTCTACCTGTGATGAGTGAAACACTGGGTCTGAAGCACGTAATCTTTATTCTGCTACCCGCTGTAGACTTGCTGTTTCTCAGAGTTTTATATGATGTTTTTGTTGCTGATTTTAGTATTTTCAGGAAATTTCTGAAGTCCAGCCTGTCTATAATGCATCCTCTCCCCACCCAAAAAAAATCTTATGTCTCATTCTTCTTCTGTATTTCCAGTGATTTACAGTCATGATTCAAATCGAAACATAATGACACATTAGGCATCGATATGTCAAGCTGTTAGAAAGGCGCAAGGGAGATGGTAATTTTCGGTAATTTTAGAGTCTAATCAAGTGTGTGTGTGTTGCCCAGATTAGCGTGTACTGTGGAATTACATACCTACCCTTTAGCTCAGATGCCAGTAGTGTTCTAGGTAGACAAAGTTCAGTTTGGGCTAAAGAAGCCAGATTTTTTTTTCTTCTGGGATCTGCAGTTTCCAAGCCTCCACTGCTTCCCGCATTTGAGCCTGGGAAGTGAGAACCGGCTGGTTTGTGCGTACACAGCATTGCAGGCACCGCAGCGCAGGCGTACCTGCGGCACTGCTGGTGCCATTGCTGGTGTGGGAGCGCGTTGCTCTGCTCACTAACAGAGCTACCACCTCTGTGCCCAGCCTTTAATTATCCCTGATGCTGTGAGCGTAATACAGACTTACTTGTGGCGTTGAAGTGAGACAAGCATGCCATCTTGTGAGCAGGCAAAATGGGAACAATATGTAGGTTCTGCTGTGTGCGGATGAAGAGCAAGTGTTACGAGCATAGATATTGAGCGTTTTTGTTTCAGATTCAAAGATTGATGCTTTAGATCTGGGAGTCATAACGAGTGATTCTTTTTCTATTAATGGGCCAAGGCCTATCAAGATGCTGTGGGATTCAGTGATATGAAAGGTTATTTTTTTAAAAAAAGAAGACTCAAGTCTATGTTTGGTTTGAACAGTAGATTCTCATGCTGGAGAAGACCCAAGTATCAGCTACTTCACAAATAAATACATGACTTCTGTTTATTGTAGTCTCTTGCTCTTTATGTCATAGATGCATATATATGCTCATCTTGTTATCTGCATACAAATGGTTATACGAATGTCTTATGACATTAAGATTTTTATCTGTGTGGTCTTGGGCTGTTCTCATTACTCACAAGAAGAGAAGCCATGAACAAGTTATGAAGATAATTTCTAATTCCTCTCATGTATTCTTTCAATACACACTGCTTAACAAAAGAATTGTTTTAGAGATGCTTAAATTTAATTGGCTCTGATTTCATCTCTCTCTTGTAAAGCAAGGCATCTTTGCAGCATAAATCCAGTTGTACCAGATTTCGGGGGATAAGAAATTTATAGCTAATACTAATCCCTAAAAATGGCTATATCTATTGTGAAACCTCCTCTACAGAATTATCACAGTTTTTGGGTCCTGTATCAGTTAATCAAGTAATTTTAGAAGCTGGATTCTCTCCTGACTGCTAATGGTACAAAGATTGCTTTTGCAGCCTTATGTCTTGTGGTTTATCAGATCAAACTGTTACAGGAGTAATTATTTACTCTTGACTAGTCCCATATTGGGAAGAATCTGCACGCTGATGTGTGGATGAAACATTTATCTCTTGGGTTGTTTGAAATAACAATTGTGGATGTTCTGAAGCTATTCCTAGATTGGAAAATTAGAAGCAGCCCTAGCTCAGATTGATTGGCGTGGGGAGAGCAAACAGCAACAGATTATTGATTGGGCAGCAGCTAGCTGAGCAGGATGACACGATCTATACTCAGCCAACTGGCTTACATTTGGCAGTCCTTTTATTCAGTTGTGGTTATCTTGCCCCATCTGTGTTGGACTCTCAGCTTCTCCATCTAATTGGCTGTGTTAATTTGTAGCCCGCACCTTCAGATCTCAGGTACATCCCAAATTCCTTTGCACAAGTTGCAACATTACTTCAAAGAAGGTGCTGTTGTAGCCTCTGCAAATAATTTTGGGACTTTTTTTAGACTCCAAGATGCCAGTGAACCCAGAAGTTGCTTTAATAAGTTGCTTTCTTTATAAGTGAAAACACAGCAAAAGCTTTCCATTTTTGTGGGATATATCCCAGTGCAACAAATCAGCCCTACATCATTGCCGGATATTTCTTAAAACTGGTGAGGTACCGGATTGGGAATTGAGGTGCCAAGAAGGCAGCTCTGAGGAGGAAGACAGGAGCAATGCGGTAAGGCTTGCTTGCGTATAGGGGGTTTGAGAGAATGGAAGTATTGGCGTAATCTGTGGCTGTAGCTGTATGTAACTTTTTTTAGAAAAGTTCTTCTAGAATTTTTTTTAAGTAACATTTAAATGTATTATTGATGGAAAAGAGATACAGTTAGTGTCCAACTCATTTCAAAATATATCTTCAGTGGGAAAAACAACTGTCCACTTCTGTTTGTTCTCTGCAGACTGCATATTTCTACTCAACTCTATCGGTAGTTTTAGTGCCTGTCTATATATTGCAGCATGCAGATTCTGTAACTTGTGTTGTCCTTGCATTTGTGGAAATTACACATTTAGCTCTCAGGAGAAAAAAAATTAAATCTTTTTTTGTATGTGTTTTATGATCCTAGCAGATTTGCCAAGGTTTAAATTAAATTTCCGATGTCTGTATGGTCGAGGCTAATGTGAGGGCTTTTGGCACTACCCCTTCATGCAATAAAGAATCAAAGCCAGTAGAGTAAGAAATCTTCTATCAAAAGCTGAAAGCTAGATTCATAAAATCACTTATGCAGGCATTATGAGATTTTCCCATGGAAAGTTTATGTGGGAGTTGGGCAAAAACTGATTCAAGAACAGCATTATTTGCACTATATATATTCATCCAGCAGTCAACAGGCTGATGCTGGCAACCCTTGCCAGTTTTAAAGGAATGCCAGTGCTTGCTACACGAAGCTGCTGCAAAGCCACATCAGCAGAGGCTCGAGGAGTCTCCTTATTCTGTGCCCTCCTTCCCCATTTCTGACCAGAATTGAAATGGGTAAACCAGAAATCATATTGCTCAGTGAATATATGCATTCGATTCTTACGGCTATCTGAAAAATGCTTCTCTGTTTTAAAGCAGTTTCATAACAAATCATTACGGTTGAGGCATTATAAGAGTAGCTTTCTCATCAGCATTTCACTTCATTCCTCAGCTTAAAAAGAAACATAAATAAGAGATAAAAAGGGCAAATAATACACAAACCACTCACAGTGAATCCATTTGCATTCGCTTTGGTCTTTTTCTTTTTTTTTTTTCGTTTTACTTTGGTTTTTTTTAAGAAAGTGCTCAGTGTTTCTGGGTCTGCATGAGGACCATATGATATGTGCTGCAACGGAGAGTCTTTCCTAGTTAATAGGGATGATTCCAAAGGCAAGGTAATTCACCACTGCTTTGGCTGGAGCTAATATTGGGCTCCAACGTCAGTTCTCTAATTTCTGACAAATGGCCAAGATTTCTTGAATAGGCACAGCTTTCTGTTTTGTGTAGGGAACACACAATCCACTCTTTTGTTGTGGTTGCCACTGCTGTTGTTTCTCCCCCATTCACAATGGAGAGTGGGGTTATTTGTGCCGAGTGGAAAATCAGTGCCAAAATTCTGACTTGCTTATATTTAATGTGATGTTAGTTTTTGTGATAGCCATAAAGGGTATAAGAGATTTTGTAATACAGATCCCCCTGTATCCCGACCTCCAAGTCAAGAGGGCATATTGGTGATGAAAGTTTTATCTGTCACAGGCATATCAAGATGAGAGTTTACTGCATGATTCAACCCAAATGTATAGAAACTGTTTATATAGAGATTGCCAAACATTTTCCATTGCTTTTCTTTTTATCTAAATTCTTGAATATATTACTAAATAAAATAGTCTGTGTTTGGAATGTATGGCTGTGGGATATATGGAAACTCACAGCATGTGGGGGGAAGAGTTAGAATAGGGAAATATAATAGTTTTGTAAACTTTACGTGAATATAGGTACATCATATATAGACTCAGGATTCAATTTGCTGATCAAAGCATCCAAATAACTTTGGATTTAATAATGTCAGCAATGAATGCTAATATATGGAAATTGAAAAGCATGGAGCAACAATAGCTAGCCACGCTTACCAGTATTACCCTGCAGCATATAGATTTACATTTTTTTGTTTTGTTTTGAAATCACAGTTTGGAAAATGTGTGTTCTTTTTCCCTTCTCCCATACTTCTGAATGTGGGTTCTCCTGAGCAAGCTTAGACAAGATTCAAGCTAAACAATAGGGCAACATCAGAACCTTTGAAGGCTCAGTTTGGATAGATACCCAAAGCCAAAGTCTTCTTTGATGTACGTGGGCTCAACTCCTGTTGCCCTTGGTTGCCCTCTCTTACCTATGTAACTTGCGTCTGGGTACCCTTGCCAATTTTTTTCTTACAAAAAAAAAAAAAAAAAGGACATTTTTGCAAACTCATGTTCATCTTGGTTCTAATCTGGCTGGAAAATTACTACAATAATGTCCTCTCCGGTGATGATTTAATATTGCTGTTTCAGATCCAGGCTGTAGACTTCTGCCTCCTTCCCACTTTTAAGTTTTGATCCAGCTGAAATTTCAACCCTGTTTCAAATGGGGTTTTTTTTGCCTCTACTTGGAAACAGTTATTTGAACTTTTCTGGAATGCTAGCCAAAACCATCCTCTTTCTCTCTTCCATCTGCTCCCCTTCTCCCAAATAATTTTTGGTTCCATTTGACTGAAGTTTTGGGCAGGGGAACTTTGACGCCTTTCTCTCATATCGCCTGATAGAAAAGAACTGCACATCTCAGTCTTGCTTCTCCCAAAGTCAGTGGGGCTTTTCCCATTAGCTTCAAGGGAAATAGGGTCAGCCCACCGTATTCTTAATGCAAGAGAACAAATGAGTCACTTCTTGTATCCATACCTGATTGCTCTTGCCTAGGAGCCAGGAGGTCACCTCATTCCTCACTCTTCATCTCAGGGTAGCACTGTGTTTGCCTCTGCCAATACACTCAACTCAGATTCAGTTCTGAGTCATTTGCAAACCCTAAACTCCCATTGTCTTCAAAGGACATTTGGATTACAAAGAACATTGGGTTTACTCAGGCTGAAAAGAAATTGAAATATAGGAGATCACCACACCTACTGGAAGAGAATTTGAAGAGACAGTGGTTGTTTACCCTGAAGACAGGATGAATAGGGGGGATATGATAGATGTGCCCACAGCCTAGAGGATCTTCGATTCTTGCTCGTACAAGATTGACGAGAAACTCTACTCCATTGACAAGAAACAAATTCAAAATGCTTAAAATATTTGCTCTTTTTTAGTTTGTAATTAGATTGTAAAGTGAGAGCTACAAGATATCACTGATACCAGGATTGTAGTAATGTTCAGGTAGATATTGGACACTTTTATAGGAAGTGGGGATATACAGACTTACTTAACAACAAATTGTAGCATGTGAGAGATAATTAAGGGCTATAAACCCTCTTACTCTTCAGAAATTAAGCCACTGTCTAAGTGTTGAGGATTAGGAGCAATTTATTTTTCACAGAGGTAGGTGATTCTGTATCTGTCCATAGGCAGTTGAACCTTCTTTGAAAGATCTGGTATTGGCCGCTCTCCAAGGCAGAACACCAGACTAAATGGACCTCTGGTCTCATCTAATAGGGAATGTTCTACAGTCCTATAAAGGGTAATGACAGCAAATTAATAGAATAACCAGAAGATTCAGTGAGGATGGCAGGGCTCTTATAGGAGGTGTCGGTCCTGGCAGAAGTAAGTTATTTCATTGCAGTAAGCAAATCAGGCTGGATTCTCTCTGCGGTGCAATAACAACAGATTGGGGAGCATGCAAAGCAGCATCAATACATAAAAATTAAACTACTTTTAATACACAAAGCTGAGTTTAGATAAATGCAGAACAGAGAAGCAAAGGCACAATATTCTCTGAAAGTGTGGCCTTTTTATGCTGTTTTGGAGACTAATTTACATACAAATAAAATGTCAGCTTATCCCATAACTGTCATGATAAATTGGAGCATTTAGACTTTTGCACGAAGTGCTCTTTCTGTACCTTATTAAATTACAAGATCTTGGCCTTTTGCCAGGCGCTAGGGTGACGCTCTCTCTACTGAAACGCATACAGGAGAGGGATATGGGCCTGGACATCAAGAGAAACCAGGTTGAGTCACTAGCTAAGAGCCCTGCCTGCATGTCACCTTGAACACCTTGATTTTTGCATTGTCTCTGTAGATAATTTTATTTTTCTGTAAAATGGCAGTGATATTAATTTTCCTGTTTCGTAAGGTTCTTTGGAGTTTAACAGGTTGTCATGTTTACAGAGCATTTTTAGATGCTTGATTGAAAGCCAGGGAAAAGTGAATCTTTGCCTTCTTGGGCTCCCCCATCCTGGATGGATGGCAGCGGAGGTCCAGTGGGAGCAAGCTCTGCAGCAGGCTGGTAAGAAACGCAGAGCAGCACTCTTGAATAAAAGAAGGAATTGTAGAATTCTTCATTTTGGTTGCAAGATACTGTAATATTCTACCCCATGTTGCCTCTTTAGACAAGTCACCTTTTGACTTCAGTTTGCCCTGAAAGTGTCTGCATGATTACTCCAGTAGTGAGCTTAAAATGAAGTAAGTGCCTGGAAGTAGGTTCAAACAATCTGTTTTGAAATGCCACTCCTAAACTCTCTGAAATGACCAAGTGTCTGGTCTATACCCATAGAAAAGGTTAGATTTGTTTCCGTGGCTAGATGACTACTAATATGTGCTGTGTTCTGAAGCACATGGTAATAGAAAAGATCATTTTGAATTAATTTGATGTGATTTAATAAGAGATTTATTTAATGAGAGTTGTTTGAAGGTGATGACACTTTGTAGCTGAACGGGACTTAAGATATCCAAAAGTGCACCTTTAGAGATTTGAGAATGATCAGTGTTGGGAAAGTAAATGTAAATGGGAAGGAGCAAGCCTGAACAGACCACAGCTTTTTTTTCCACTTGTCTCTGTTGTAAGCTTTGTGGAAAAAAAATTGCAAAAAGCTCTTGGAAAATTGGTGATCAGGGACCAAAATAAAGAGTCTGAAAACACAGAAGAGGAAGAGAGGAGGTGAAAAACAACAGTGTTTTGTTATAATACTGGTTTACTAGTATGACGTATAAGACATGATTTTTTCCTTGCATTTTCTAGATTGATGAAGCTATCATAGTTTCAGTGGAGCATGCAGAGTGTAGAATATCAAGCAGATACACGTTGACCAAATACAATGTCTGATCCTGCCAAATTTTACTGATAGGAGAAGGCATGTTCTACTCTAAGCAGTCTGAGGCAGGAAAGAGTGGCCATGCAGTTCTAGGGCTTGTAGAAAAACATATATATCTTAAAAAGTCCGTTGGAATTAGTTTGTCACCTGGTTAGTTAGAGCCATGATGTCCCCTGTCTTGTATTGTGTATTTGAAGAGACTGGTGCCAAGGGGGAGGAGGGGGTCTTGTTGAAGAGGAGTTGCTTGTCATTAAGTTTATTCTGCCCTCCAATGCTTCAGGGCCTGATTCTTGAGTTCCTTACACAAAAGGGTTGTTCTTCCCTTCTCAGCAGAGAAAGGTGAGGACCACGTATCGGTTGTTTTCAGGCAGGCTTGCTCTGAGAACCACAAGCAGAGCTGGTTGAGAAGCGACGTGTGTGACTGCCTCTAGCTCTGTGTCCCACCCAGAGGTGAAGCTATACACCCCTCTATTTTTCTGTCATTTCACTGTTCAAGTATCCACAAAGGAAGGTGGAAAGATGGGAGCTTTAGCCGGTCCTGTACCGCCGTGTCTAAGTCGGGGGGTAGTTTGCATCTAATATAATCTAATTTTCAGTGAAGGCAGCAATTTCACCTGGAATTTCCAGTGTATTTACTGCTTCTTATTATTATATTTTTTGAAAATGCTTAAATTAGAAAACATACAGGTCTTTGAACTGTGGGCTGTCCTGATTACCTTGTTGACTTTCTGGTTGTGCTCAGCACAGGTCTGGGCCAGCCCGGCAGGACGGGCTGCAGTGGAGGGCTGGGCGCGGGGTGGCTCCCCGGGGATGGAGCCCGCCGTGGAGATGGTTTCCCAGAAATTCGCTCTCTCAAGACAGGAGCTTTCTGGCTTCAGAGTTCGTGTGCCTTACGGCTGCTCGATTATTATATGGAGACCGGAGAGAAGGCTCCAGATCAGTTAGGACTTTATGTGCTTGATAGAAGCCGATACTTTGAACACTTAAGGTTTTTTATATAAAGCACAGCAGACAGCCTTTGTAGCCTATTTATGTGTAATAAGCTAGGTCTTGTTTTGTGCCTTGTTTTTTTTTTCCTGTGAAAGAAAAAAAAAAAAAAAAGGAGAGAGAAATTAAAACCACAGCAGTGTTTTCCCATGCGACTATAGTGAGTATCCTGCGATCTTACATGATCGGCTGTCCTGGTGGGGTGGAGTGTGGGAAGGTGTCAAAATATGTCTCTCAATTTTTTTTTTTTTTCTTAAAAGGGAAAGCCAGATGAGTGCCAAAAGCCCTGTTCTCTTCTCTAGCCCTGCAGTAACAAACTACATGAGTGTATGTTATTAAGATGATAAGATTAAATTTCTAGCTACTAACGTGCTATCACAACAGCAAAGGGGGAAAAAAGATCTTGAAAAAATTATGAAAATTAGTCTGACGGTCTCCTTTTAATAATAAGATCACTCCCAACCCCAACAGACAGTGTAGGCTGGAATTCCACAGGGCTTTTTTGTGGTCCTAATGATTTTAATAATACTTTGTGCTATGTAGCACCTTTCATTAGAGGATCACAAAGTGCTTTACAGTCACTAATTAATTAAGCCTCACAACACTCCTGTGAGATAGGTAAGTATTAGACATATATTAAGCTGAGACACTGAGAGTTAATGATTTTTTGCTGCATTATTCTAGCAAAATGATTGATGTTTAAGCACCATATGTGTATTATATGTCTGTGTGGGTGTGTAATATATATGAGTGTAAAAGTATTAATTTTACTATCCCTTAACAAAGAGGTCCTACTTGAGCCTGTTGAATATAAGTGCGTATTTTCATTTAACTTTTTGTTGCTGCAGCATATTGACTGATAACATCACAGTCTTCACAGACCCTTGACTCAGTTTGCTATTCGTCTGCTTGTGCATCTACTTGCACAAAGATTAGTCAGTGGCATCTCACAAAATTCAGACATCTTTCTAAATGTATTATGCTGTTAAAAAGAGTGCGTGACTAAGATCTGACCTAACCCTGCAGTGCAAGCACAAGGCAACAACCATGCTGTTGCAATAGGCTTTGATGACAAGTCATCACGTTCAATAAAAGTAATGAGCAACAACAATGACCCATTGCGGGAGCTGATGATCAGCAGGTAATTAGCCATTATCTGCACCACTCATAAGAAACTATTGATTATCAGAATTTGCTTTTTCGTTTTATTTTTTAAGAGGTACAGTAGTCACTACGGTAATGCATTTTCCTGGATTACAAACTGATTTTAGCAGAAGTTTCCACTTTTTGCTTCTGGGGTAAACT
This sequence comes from Pelecanus crispus, assembly GCF_030463565.1. Lineage (NCBI taxonomy): Eukaryota > Metazoa > Chordata > Aves > Pelecaniformes > Pelecanidae > Pelecanus > Pelecanus crispus. The sequence continues at coordinate 158,823,287 of NC_134644.1, read as the reverse complement.
GATGTGAGTGATTGTTGAACAGAGAAGTCTGTATCTTGCAGATGCACGAATCGTGTAAAGTAGCCTTGGCTGGTTTTGAGGGAAATTATATATAGCTATTAGTATTATGTCCACTTTAAAATAGCTGAGGGTGATCATATCAGATTAAAAAAAAAAACCCAAAACAACATATGGTTTAAGGGTAATTTCAGCATAATGAAAATAAGATACTAAACCCTGGATTATGGAGCCCAAAGACAAGTTCTGCAGCCTGGGCCCTATCCCAAGTTCCCTCAGCTGGGAAGTCTCTTACTCACATCAGGCTTAGTAATTCTTTTATTTTGGGAAGGTCACCATTTCCAGTGACAAAAAGGTAGTTCAGTCGAATGGCTGTTCATCACTTGGCCTCTTCACTAACAGCCAACAAACGTGCTTATTATTGTGATGGCATTTTGGAGATGTGGATAGTTACCCACTTAAAGTAACAGCGCTAAATTCATTTCAAGTGGGACATGAGGCAGCCAGCAGATGATAACTTTCAATTGCTGATGGCAGAGCCTGGATATGAACCAGTTATTTGTATTCCTTTATCCATCCCTTTAGGCCAGTCCCATTACGATGCACAGTACCTGTTAAAATATGTGAGTTTTTCAGGCGCACTTATTTTTTACAGCATTTATCCACCTCATTTTCAACGCTTACTTTAAACTTGCTTTAAACTTGTCTTTTGGTGAACATCACCTCCGAGGTAACTTTTGTCTCTCTTTCTCTGCGTGTGTGTGTTTGTGTGCGTGTGTACAAGAGAGTGTGTGTCTGTCTGAGGAGAAGGCAGCTACGGAATTTCTTATGCTTGATGGAAGTAGAGAACAGCAGCCATTATTTGTATAGTGCCCACTAACAGATGTATGTGAATGTACAATAGGCATAATAATGTTTTTAAGTAAAAACCATATTTTGAATGCATAATTTAGGAAGGAAAACCTTTTTTGTTTTGTTTTGCAGATATACAGATCAGCTCTCAAAATGTCTTCTGTGTCTTCCGTGCATCTTCTAAGACAATTGCATTAGCCCGCCTGCTAGTTGACTAATAGAATTAATAATTGTAAAAAGCACTCTAAAGCCACATGCCTTATGAAGTCAATGCTGGGTATGATTTTACAAGTATGTGATCCATTTTTTCAAGTGAAATTGTTAACTGAAAACGTTCTTGGCACACAATAAAACATTGTGCAATCTGTTATTTGTCTTAGAGATAATAATTTCAGAGTGGCTATATTCTTTCTATATCTAACTTATGACTTGCTAGGGGATGGTTTCTTCGATTTAGGAGTATTGCAAATGCAGTTTTATTTACATAATATGTCTCTGAAAAAAGATAGTGGTGGAATTTCAGTGACAAAAAAAATACCGTGTCTTTTCTTGAGTGGATATCAAGCAAATAAATGACAGATGATTTTTCAAAAACTAAAAGAAAAAAGAGGGGAAAATACTTTTAAATTCAACTTAAGAAAGTTCTTGTATTTAAATCAATGTTGTCTTCTTTCCTTTCCTTCTCCGAGTGTAGAATACGGCATGAAAAAGCTCCATTAGGCAGATGTGGGGTTTTTTCCCCCCTCCATTAACACACAGACTCACAGATATGTCAGGAAAATTTGAACTGAAGTATCTAGATCTGGAGTACTGTCTACTTAGCCTGTATACAGTCCAGATTCTTCTTTTCTTTGCTTTATAGGGATTTTTTTCCTGTCCTTTTCTCTGACTCTCTTCTGTCAGTTGCCATGAAGATAGCAGAGTCTCTAAACTTTCCTTATCTGCCAAAAATATCTGTAACAAAAACATTTTAAAACATTGCATTTAGTCTTGTTTAATTTTGACTGAGGTAACAGTTACGATGTTTACTTTCTCGGATTCTGATTTTTCTTCACTGTGTAGTCAGGACTCCTTTCTCTGTCCATGAATTGCATTTAAAGAGAAGTTATTTTAAAAACAGTTTGGGATGTGTAACCAGGAGAAAAATACAGACTTAGCTGAACACCTACCAGAGATGCTTACCAATATTTTTAGTGTGCTTTAACCAAGAGCATTCATGAAGTCCCACAGGGAAGCAGTAATGCTGAAAGTCTAAGGACTATCTTTATAGCTTGAATTATATATATGCGCACGTTGTTTTGGTAGGCTGAGTCTGTATTGTAATAGTTCTCTTACCACAACAGGAAATCTTCCTTTTCTCTTAGCTCTGAGTGACTTCATGGTTCAGAAGTTATCGGGGGGGGGGAAGTAAAATTCAGTGCATACATATCCCAGTAGGTGTGGCTGACATTAAAGAGAAGACACTTGGTTCCCAAGCATGTGTGTCTTCTACAGTAAGGAATCACAGTAGGCATTTAAGAAACCTATTAAGACCACACGGAGTGTCAAAATTTCTGTAACACGAGCTGGCATTCTGTGTGAAAGCCGTCTCACTGTAGCCCATGCTGCCTGTGGATTGGCTCAACCACAAAGACAACAGAGGCAGCCCAAGACACAAGTTGAACACTTCCCCTAAGAAGCTGTCTGTTTTTATCAGCATAGCATACAGTGCCCTTTCATGTGGAGCAGATGTAAATAAGAGGATGTACAGATGCCTGTTCTTTGATTTTTAACCTCCGTCCCCAGCCATACTTCTCAAAGTACTGTTTTGCGAAGGTCATCCATAGCTTTTAAAGGTCTGGATGCAGCACCATTTGGAGCACATCAGTGCTGCTCCCAGAATCTCCAGGTGGTCCTCCCTTCGCAGAGCAATATATATCTCCAGTGCCTCCCTAGGCGCCCGGCTGCGGCTGGCCCGGGAATGGGGGCTCAGGCTTGAGTCTACAGCTCACATCTCATGTGTGGTACTGCAGGCTGCTGCCACCGGACCACACGCAATCTGGCAAAGAGAAACATTCATCATTGTATACAGCATTGGCAGAGATAAGAGCATGGAAAAAGTTGTAGCACATCTGTCTTCTGCCCATAGCTAGCATGTGAACACAAATGGATCAAACCAGCTAGTGATGAATATGAAATCCAGAACCACACAGTGGAGAGTGCAGGGAAGTTTCATACGTGTATTTTCTCTAACTAGGCTGGGGGAAGGTGAAGATATGTAGCGGATGAGGAATTTGGCTTACTACCTGCATACTCAGATTATTTGTTCTTCCATAATCTGCCCTGTTCAGCTGGCAGCGAACTCGCTGGTGGCAGACTCCTCCTTTCTCTCTGATCCTTATTGCTGTCCTGTCTGAACTTTCCTAAATGGATCCTGAAAGTGTACTTTCAGATTTAGCGATAGTGGCTATGTCTGCAAGGAGGACTGAGCAGAGGAAGGTTCAGCTGTTTAGATCCATGTGGATTCCAGGTGTTTTCGGGGTAGATCCCGACTCAGCCATGCAGCAATGTCAAATGTCTGGATCCAGGCCTGTAAAATTTTATTGACAATGGGTTTCCTAATAAAGTTAGTTTCTCTTTGTTTGGCAAATAGAACTAATTACATGAATAATGGACTGTGGGGCCAGACTCCAGAATATCCATATAATCCTGTTTGAAGTTTATGGGCAGTAGGAGGGGGAGCTTTTGCTAGAGAGAAACTGATACCTGCTTAGGAAAAATACTTTCTCTGAAACCTCAAAGTTACTTACTTGCCTAAATCTGTTTCCTTCCTAATAACTTGTTTAAGTGCTCCTGATTATGTCTTTTAGGTTTATTTTTGCAAAGCTACATTATATGTAGTTGTACAGTGTATGAACATTAGACAGCAGAAGTTTATTTTTCCCCTTAGTTTTTGAAAATTATTTTCAAGGAAGCATTCATTTAAAATTATTTCTGCCAGACCATTATCTTCTCAAAAGATAATGAAACCTGTAATTCACTCATTCTGTTGGCAGTGTTTTCGTACTTTAAAGTTGTCTTTTATTTAAGTTCAGTCTCAGTGTGACTTTTTTTAATATAACGTTCCAGTTTTCTGCATAGACTAAAAACCTGCTTGACAAAGATTTCCTGAAAAGTCGATGTATTCATATAGTTCAGAATGCTTTAAAAAGTGCCAGGCTTATAATCTGTTATTTATCTTGAATAATTCTATAGGGTTTTTTGCTTTTTTTCTTTCTTTTTTTTTTTTTTTTCTTTTTTTTTTTTTTTTTCTGTGGTAGATATGGTCCGGAAAAAGAACCCCCCTCTAAGAAACGTTGCTAGTGAAGGTGAGGTACAGACCCTTGAGTCTACAGGTACTGAAAGTGAAGAGTCTGGAAGGAAAAAAGAATTTTCCACAGAGCAGATGCAAGAAAACACTGACCAGGGTGATGCGGCAGAGTTAAATAACAAGGAGGAGCTTTGCACGCATGTCCAAGAGCCATCTTCCAGCATTAAAAAAGACTTGAAAAGCTCAGTGCTGAGTGAAAAGGCTGGCTTCAATTATGAAAGCCACAATAAGGGAGGAAATGTTCCATCCTTCCCTCATGATGAGGTGACAGACAGAAATATGCTGGCTTTCTCATCTCCAGCTGTTGGGGGAATCTGTGAGCCCTTGAAGTCTCCTCAAAAATCAGATGCAGATGACACCCAAGATGTGGTCTGTACCCCATCAGGAGATGCAGCGGAGACAAATGAGGAGCATCAGATGTCGCCAAAAGCTTCAGATGAAACAGTGCAAGTGCAAAGTGGTCAAACTGATGGCCAAGGCTCAAGCCCGGTCCCCATGGCCTCAAAAAACCCACAAGTGCCTTCAGATGGGGGTTTAAGGCTGAACAAATCTAAAGCAGATTTGTTGGTAAATGACAACCCAGATACGGCGCCTCTGTCTCCAGAGCTTCAGGACTTCAAATGCAACATCTGTGGATACGGTTACTATGGGAACGACCCCACAGATCTCATCAAACACTTCCGCAAGTACCACCTAGGACTGCACAACCGCACCAGGCAAGATGCTGAGCTCGACACTAAAATTTTGGCTCTCCACAACATGGTGCAGTTCAGCCACTCCAAAGACTTCCAGAAAGTCAACCGCACTGTGCTTTCAGGAGTGCTGCAGGACATCAATTCCCAGAGGCCTGTCTTACTAAATGGGACTTACGATGTACAGGTTTGTATTTTCCCGGCGTCCCCACTTCTGCTAACTGCCTTCTCAACTACAAAGGTGGTTATTTGCAAAGGGTCTCCTACCTATGCAATTAAAGTACTTCATATAACCTGCTTAAGCCTTAAGAACTGTTTTGGTCTATTTTAGCCAGGCTTTCTGCAGGTCTGCTGAGCATCTTGTACAGTAGAGGAGTACTTGGCTTTTTGACCAGTGATATTTCTGTATACTATTTAGTTGTTGTGTTAATCAATAGCAAAAGATCTTATTCAGCAAACAGGCAAATTGCTGAATTGGTAATCATATCTGAAGGATTTGCTGTCATGGAAAGAAAGGAGCAAATAATAATGAAAAATAACAACCAGATAGACAAAAGACAGCAGCTGGAAATTAAAAATGTAATCCTAAATTATCAGCTGCTGGGAGTCAAGATTTGGCTTATTGATCCTTTATTAAGATAAAATAAATGGCAAGACTTGGCAACTCTGAAGTTGTCTAGTGCCAGAAAAACAGGATACACAATGGTTATTTAAAACATTTCAAAGTAACAGTAATTCACGCTGTCCTTCACGTTAGCGGGCATGCAAGGAAAGGACTATTGCCTCAGTCATTTTCTCATCTAGTTGGAGCAGGGAAAAAATTACAGATACTGCTGTGAAAAACAAATTCTTATTTTTACCATGAAAAAGTGGACTCAAAAGCTTTTTCACTGAGTCTCTGTTAGTTTTTTATCCGCTAATTTTTAATCAGTTTAAAAAAAACCAAAAAACCAACCACATGATGCTGCTTTAAAAAAAATTCTCTCATGAATGAGCTGAGAGATGTGGTAGGATACTTCAATATTCTCTGATACAAAAATTCAGATTTTAAGAACAAAACCCCAGGTAACAAAGTTTGCGTACAAAACAAGTTCAAATGTCCATCCAATTTCAAGTGTATGTTTGCATAGGAAATTATGTCCGACCCGGTAGTAATCACCAGACAAAACTGAGGGTATGTTAAAATGAAAAGGTAGAAGGTGGAATATATTTAATAATGCTTGCAGAGACTGTAGCTGTAGGAAAGAAATTTTGCAAAACAGGTTAAGATGGCTAACATCTAACTTCAAGTGAGAAGCTGAAACCGGAACACAAGTCAGGAACTTGAAGCTTTTTAAATGATTTAAACTTTTCCTCTTTTTTCAGAAACTCTACAACTTCTTTGTGGAGCAGCAAATCAAACTAAGGTCATTATTATGCATAAAAGCTGCAGTCTTTGGACTGCTGTCTTACTAAAAGATCACTTTAGTGTCTCGTGTCAGACACTCTCTCCTGTCAAACTGTGATTAGAAAGCAAATACGTGATTTAGTTAAAAGAGGTTAGAAGTGAATAATGTCAGAATGTGAAATGATGGTTTATAATTAGCACATAGTATGATGTTAATACCTGGATTTCCTGCTATAGTTTCAGTTTGCTGACTCTGGGGACAGCATCTTAGAGCAACTGATCCATGTTGTCAGGAAGACATTCAAACTGGAACAGCTCAGGCATACAGTATAGAGGAATTTGAGTTTCTAAACACACTTTCATTTCCTCCAAACAATTGTTTCGTTAGGTCCTTAGTTATTTATAGGAAAGTTTATGCTTGATTAGAATGAGCTGGACACTTTTCCTATGCAGTGCTTTCAGAAATAAAACAGATGTGTGAGCTATCTCAGTTTGAACTGATAGAAGTAGAAATAAAACAGCTGAACCTAGACTATACTTGTCTACTAAACCCTGGCAGTAAGATACTGCAGGGGAGACAAAAAGCGGTAGGAAACAGCCCATAGATAATCTACTTAAGATCAGTCTTTTCTCAGACGAAAAACATTTTCCAAAATAGAACAGACAGCCTATACAATGTTGGCAATTTATTTTAAAGAAAAAAAATTGGATCTGGAAACTTAATTTTTAAGAGTGCTAATTTTCCCTGCCCAATTTGGGAAGAGAAGATTAAATAAGCTTTTGTGCCAAATGCCATACTTCATCACTTGCACATGCACCAGATGTTGATCCAGAACATGTCAGAAGATAAGTAACTGATTAATATTTTTATGCTTTCTCCTCCCCCACTCCCGATACAGAGCAGCTTTGTGAGATTCGTAAACACAGTAAAAGACCGTTTGAAAATCCCCTTTGCACCCACACATGTTTATACTGCTACTATGTCCATTTTGGAGGGGATTTTTCTCAGGCATCTGAACGGCTGGCGTCTCCTGCTGCAACGAGGGATCGTATCGATTGGAGCTCTGGTTTAAACTGGTTCAGTCAAACTCCTGTGTAACATGGACAGGGAACTGAACCTGAATAATTGGTTCATCTAAAACAATATTATTTGGTATAGGTACTGGGCTAAAGGAAAATAATCCCTTTGTAATTAACTTGAAATAGTAGTAGACTGGGCTTAAGGTCTGATTTATTGATCCCCTTGCATTTAACAAACTGTTCTGTTGTAGCTGGGGTGGAAGTTATCGATGGATTTATGGTCTCAGGCCAGGGAGCTGGGCGCAGAAGCCAGAGGATGAAGATGACTGACTTTGATCTGGCTCACACTGGTCAGTCGGAGACCACAGTATATGAAGATTTGTAGTAGTGAGGGATGCTATTGAGCCCTGTAGTTTGCATTCATAACAGAAGCAAGCAAAAAGCAATTGAAAAATGGCTGAATGCAGGAGAAAACAGTGTCTGCTATCCTATCTGCAGATAGGTAGGGATGTGGTCCCTTTGCCAAGGGCTTGGAAGAAAGAAATAAAATGCATTTTTGGACTTATACCACAGAAGTGAAGTCTGTCCTAGAAAACTTAACCCCCCCCCCCCCCCCCCCAAACACCCCCTCCAACCCTAAACCCAGCTTTTAGGTTTTTTTTTTTATATTGCAGTCAGCAGAACAGTAGGGATACACATTTGGCTTCACATCCAGGTACACAAACATTGGGACTGTGTTTTGTAGTACCTGAAGAGGATTTGGCTGGGAACTGTGTAAATAATCCAAGCTTTCTGGCCTTACTACTGTGTAGATTTTTACTTGATTTGAATATTTAATCCAGCAAGATTCCTTTGTCTTCTTTGAAAATGTGATTTTGTTTTGAAAAATCTCCTGTACTCTTTGTTCCCATTTTCTTCCTCAGAGGTTTTTGGTTCATTGAGTTATATTAAATTCCATAGGATTGGTTAAAATCACTGAGCTGTTTCTGGGAGATTAACTTTCTTGCCAGTATAGATTTCAGAAAGCATTTGCTAGCACATCTCTGAATTCCCAGAGAATGTGTTAATCAGCTTTATTGCTTTTTTCAGAATAATATTTGAAGTGAGTTCAATGGATCAACTTTTCCTGATGCCCCTCATTACTTTTTCTTCACATTTAGTTAATTGATCAATCTCTATAAGCAGCTTTGTCTTGCTGGGTATTTTAGCCTTTGTATGGCTTTGTGGATGTGCCTAAAGCAGTAGACTTTAGACTGGACCTAAAGACTTCACTTAAAGTAAAATACAGGTGACTAAGTTAACAGCTATGATGCTGAAAACCATTGCTTTGCTACTGTACGATTAAGTCTCCTCCTGTGTTTGATCTGATGACTCTTTAATGTAAAGTATGGAAAGGTCTGGAGACAGGCAAGTGGCTGGCAAGTAGGCAGGAGTCTTTTTTCTGTCCCTCAATTTTTGTATGAGTAGTGAGTGGGACAGCTTCAACAGAAAGGTTGGAGAGTGCTGTGTTCCACATACCAGCTTATAGCTAAGGGGTAGGACATTGCCCAGGGAGGGAGAAGAAGTGGGCTTGGATCCCCTCTGACAGAGCAAGGAAAGGAGCCTACTTTTCCTGTTTCCTGAACAAGTGTTCAAGCCATTAGGCTATTGTATAAAAGGCAGCATGACCCCATTTCCTGATACGTTTTAAAAGAAAACAGTGTCCCTCAAAGAAAGGACAGAAATGTCTGCATTCAGGTGAGGGTTTCAGATGGCATGTCCCAAGGGAGAAGGATATTCATGCAGCCGTGAATAAAAACATACTGCAGTGCTCAGCAGTTCTTAAGGTTGACTCCAGGCAGCTTCACATTGTGTGTGCTACCTTTGAGGAGCTTCCTGCTCAGCATGGCCCTGGTTCTGGAGCTTACTGTCACAGACCTACCTCCTCTTATGTTCAGCCATTAAAGAGATTCAGACTCCTGTCTGAAAGTACTAAAAAGTGATTTTTTTTTCTTTTTTTATCCAGCCCTCTCATTTTGATTGTTTCATGGTTTTAGATACTAGACTGCCATGTAAGATAAGAAGACAAATTTCTGAAAAGCCATGGACTGATAAAAGCCATCCAATAGTTTCCAATAGTTTCGTGATTGTATTTCAGTAAACCCAAGGAAAAAAAAAAAAAAAGAATTAGGTATTTTTCCCACAGACTAATGAGAGATTGGCGGCAGATTTTTTCTTTCATGGTTCTAGACATCCAATATTATAAAAGTTGTCCTATACCACTCAGCCTAATCCTTTGTCATATATGAATACGGGTAACAACTTTTCCAGGATTTTCACAGCAACTTGGAGCCCTTCTGGATGTCCAGCTACCAGGCTGCTCAGCATTATAGAAAGTGGCAGAAGAAATGCCCACGCATGCAGAGTGTGTAAAGCTCTTCCTTTTGTCTTCTTTATAAATCAGTGGTGAGGTCCATGTGCCTACACAAAGTTACGTATGTGTGTGTTTTAGCATTCTGGATTTCAACATATCAAATCTGCTAGCTTTTCTGTTCTCATGTTAGAAGTGTGTGACTAGTAATATAACTAAAGTCTGGTCTAACTAGGATTCAGCTGAATGAGAACCAGTGGTTTTATTATTAGTAGCTTCTGCGTTTTATCCTCCACTCTTACCTTAGCAGTTTGATTGAATATGAAGCTGTGAAGGTAAAACTAAAAGAAGCTGTAGGGTGTCTGTAGGGGTGCAGATGTAATCAACATCCCTTCTCATATTAAAGGGTTTCCTCTACAGTTTTGGTGGTTTTGGCAAAGGGACTGTTACAGATATGGTGATACTCTAGATTGGAGGCATAAATAAGTACAGGATTTATTTTTGTGTTAGTCACAAATTAAACCTTCCTAAAGTTCAAATGTGTCATCAGGTGGGCTTCCTACAAGGTCGCATGGATACATAACTAGTTGATGCGAGTAAATGAAAACATGTATGTGAATGAATTTCATTTTCCTCACATGCTTAGACGAACAGATCCAAATTTTATATTGTTGGTCTTTAGCTCCATTGTCCATAAAACAGGAATTAGAATGAAATAAACTGACCAACTATTGCTGGATATGATGTACCTTGATCTCTTGGACTAGACTGTGCTGTGCTAAATCTTGAAGGGTGTGCATGAAGGTGTGATGTCCCATAAGGCCCATTTCATCTGTCTGCTGTGTTGTAGACTCTCCCTGGGGACTTCCCTGTTTGAACTGAAGGCTGTCAAACTATCTTGGGTGTCGCACCTGCATGTGTGCATCCCTGTTTATTTTGAGTCTTATTTATGGGTCATTATCAGGCTTGGAGACTGCCTTGCACACTGAGAGAGTCACACCTCATGAACACAGGGGTCAGTCATCTCTTTTAGACCACAGACATGAAAAAGAAATGGTGGCAGGTGGAGAAATGGATGGTGGTGAAACACACATATACATATACATTCATATGCATGTCCTTGTGTGTATGTGTACACATATATGTGCTTCTTTTTCTCACATATATGTGCATGCACATATATTTATATATAAAGATGTGAAAAAGTACATATGGTCTGTAGCTCATAAGTAATGAATTATATTATTACATGTATTAGAAGTTCTTTATATCCTTTCTTTGGAGACATTAGCAAGTTTACTATTCAGAATGATATGCACTGATTTACAGCATGTCAGCCGCTAAATAGTAAGTGCCTGGGAACATTCACTTGCTCTGTGACAGAAATGAGCTATTTTAGCCTTCTTTCAGTGAGAAGTAGTCTACCCTTAAATTAGAGCATTCAGATGGGCAGTTTCTGTGGAACAACTGACGTGATGTATATTCACAGCCTTCAAGGCAAAGTTGTTTATGTGTTAATATTCCTCATCTTTATGCACTACATCTGGTAGTGTTTGAAGAGAGGTTAATGAAGAAGTTGGTGAGACTAGTAATAGTCATGGATATATTTAAAGACATAAACTGCTAAGCTAGCCCACAGAAATGATGAGAGCTCAAAAGATAAAGTTGCTGGGGAAAAAGGAAAGCAGCTAGGTTTTCTTCTGGTGTACAAACTGCGAGTTTGCTTCAAAGTCTGTGAGGCTGTGTGAGTTTACAGTAGCCAAGGAACTGTCTGGTAATTTTATCTATACAGCGAGAGAATAGAAGGGATGGTGCTTCTTTTAGGTGCTAGATATTAGTCTACTAGCATTAGCTAGCAAATGAAAGTCTTGATTCTGTGTTCCTTACTTTTGTTGCTTTTGCACATCTGGTCTCCTGACCTTAATTTAAGTCCTGTTATTGTTCTGTCACAGTCTTTGTTTTAAAAATACCTTTTAAATCCTAATGTCAAAAACCGTACTGGCTTCAGTAGCAACAGAGTGAATCTGGAGAAGAATACACTCATCTTGAATGAATGTGACCCAATAGTTTGCTTTCTTGTTTTGGTAAATATGAATAGCCCAGAAAGCCAAGAGTTTGCCCTTAGTCTTTGCCTCACTTGTGCAACATAGTTGTATCTACCAATAAGTTAATCACAGTACGGTAAATAGTTTTAAGAATATACCCTGAAGATTATCCTAGTTTTACATGCAGAGAGTGAGTGAGTGAGAGAGGGAGTGAGTTCTCCATAGTGGAGGTTAGAGAACTGGGTGGTGTTACACAAACTTGCGTGAAAGCCAGGAATCTGTTCTGGCCTGCACGACATGAAGAACTTCATAAATGTGGGATGGTTAAAATGTTCTGGATGCTATATTGCACAAAGCAAATGAATAAACAAGAGCATTAGAAAATATTTTAGGATTAGAAGATTAACGGTAATTGGCAAAGGCAGACTGGATGGCTCAGGAGATTGGTAAGGGATCTGGAGCCTTTCACCTCCTGATTAGCCAAAGATGTAACCCAGGTAATCAAAAAAAAAAAAAGATTTATTAACATTTGATGTTCCAATGCAGATGGTTGGTCTAGTTTCTGATCAGTAGTTGCAGAAGCAGCCAGGGGTCAAAGACAGCTTTACCCTGTGCATGTAAACCTTGTGGTTTAATCTCTTACATGGATCTAGGCCACTGGTTTCTGCTGGTGGAATTTTCTTCATGAAATGTATGATTACAGGAGCTGGCAGACTTTGTCTTCCTTGGTAACTTTTTCATTTTCTGTAAGCAGTATTTGTAAACTGCTTCGGCGTAATAAAATATAGGATTGAATTTTGAGAAGGAGGTGGGAGAATAGAGTAGGGTAGCATTTGGATCAAGGGCAGATTAAATATCAAAGACACTTTTTTAAAAAAAATGAAAGTACCTCTCCTTGCCCAAGTCCATCTATTCCATGAAAACGTTGTTTTCAGTCTGACTAATTAAGGTAATATAGACATATCTGTTGGAAACATATAGTGCAATTACACAGCTTTGTTGAAGTACTTGCCAACATGCTTTAGAAAGTACATCTTGAAACATTGTCAATTATCGTGTTATCTTTTCTCCTCTTTCTGGCTATTTTTGGAAATCTGCGTGGTGTATGAGGAGATAGCTTTGTTGCAGTAACACATGAACTTGTGGTAAATTCTTTCCCAGTCTTCTAGATTTTGATAATTTTCCCCATTAATTAATGAATTTAATTATTAAGAGTTTTGAGTTTACTCACTTACTGTGAAATATATTTCAGTTTAAACCCAGACTGAGACGTGGTTTTGAAGAGCAATTTTTTAAGAATATCAGTGCAACCATTTCAAGCACAATAATGGAGAACCTATTCTAATAGCCATCTTCCTCTATACAGCATAATAGTACCACCTATATTGCCATAATTGAGGTGCTGCAGGAGTAAGTGATAATCCCAAGGTCTCACAAGCAAGTGACAGTGAAGGAAAGAACTAAATCCGGTTTCCACAGTCCAAACAGGTGCCTTGTGTGTTAGGTCCCCTTTAAAAAGAGAATTAAGAAGATTAATTTTTTTTTGTGCTTATTGAGGGAACTGTTGATCTATAGGTGCTCTTACATTTCCAGTGCAAGCTGTACCCGTATTTGTGACTGCCACTAGTTATTTCAGCTGGCACTTTGGACTGCACTGCTGTAATAGAATTGCAGAATTTTAGCATTGCTTTTGTTTAGTTTCTTCTTCTTTATGTTGGGGAGGAGTGTCTACTTAAGAAAGTATAACTCTGTCAGGGCAAAGCAAGGGACTAGGTTTTGCTGGGATCAGAATGAAATAGGGGAATAAATATGAAAAGCTATCACTTCCAATACCACACAGAATTGTGGATATTGATTTCTAGGGTATGTGTGTATATATATTTTTTCCCCTTTCTCCTTCTCTTTCTCCTTTATTTTTCCTCTTTCTGGGGCAGGTCAGAGAGAGCAGGAGGTTAAGGACAGTGACATACCCAGTGAAGGAGTTTAGTGCCTGTACATAGAGATAACGATACGTAACTGAAAAATCTGAAAGTCAAGCCAAGACTTGAGCAGAGTGCATGAATCCAAACAGTTCTGCAAATGTGTAGGCTTCTTCCAAATTTGGCTGGCTGAAAGCTGAAACAGCTTCAGTTTATACTGTCACTTCAAGTGCTTCTCCCAACCTCTTTGCATGGAAGCCAGTTTCTTCAGCTCTCTTTACCTGATAATCACTAAGGAGGCATTCAGTAGGTTTTGTTATGCGTGAAAAATGGCTTTTGAGTGTAATAACGTTAAGATGACCCTGTGTTACCTTTCACGTCCATGCTCTCCTAATAGGACGCATTATTTTGAATCATGGCAGGGTAGTCAGGGAAATGCCAACCCAATAATTGGTAATCAATTACATTCCAGTGCTGTAAAGATTGTGTCCCCCCTGCCGTTGCAAGAGGTTAACACAAATAGTGTGAGATTACTTAGTTCTATTTTATCCTGTTGTGATGAGGAGAAGGATGTATTAACATGGGACACAAATTTGCTATGTAGGCCACTAAGCAGGATTAGCACAAGTTACAGAAAAGATGTGATTTACAGTCCATTGTATAAAATGCTCGTAATAATAATATGGTTTTCCAGTGTTCAGAAATAAAAGTAATTAGCAATGAACAGCAGCTGGATTATTGCACTCATAGTTTCTAACTGGTGTCTACAGAGTGTCTGCAAAATAAGTTTGTTATCTGTAGGCTCTGTGAATGGACAGCTGAGAGTAATGGATGTATTTACTCATTAGAGCCACTTAAGGTAAAGCATTTTGGCCAGTTTTCTGTGCATGCATAGAACAAACATAAGTATCTAATTAAATGAGCAAAACCAGATCACCTTGCAACTTACGTAATCACACAGTGAGCGATTTTCTGTTTACCATAATTCCATCAGTGCTTTCTTTAAGTTGTCTTTCAACACCATTGAGACTTTGAACATGGAAATAATGCAGTGGATGGAGACCTGAAGTGCCAGATACTGTGGAGCAGGCCCAAATCCCGCTGTTGTCAGTGGATCAGGCTCAGCACGGCTATGTCTCCAGTTCTTGCTTGCCATAAAATTAATGAGATATCTTCTGCAGTACAGAAGATCTGTTAAAACATCCCTCTTCCAAAGAACCTCTTTCAAAGAACCTCTTCAAAACCAAATTCATGACTTGATACTAGAACTTGGAGCCCCAGTTTAAGTGAAGATGTTATTACCGTTAAGTCCTAGCTATTTGGCTGCCCAACTCACCATTGCCTAATGAGATATGTTTCCTAAACAAACAGAAAGCAATTTTCAGTTTATTCAAGAAAAAGTTTTAACCAGCGCATGGGAATTGTCCTTTCTTTAAAAAAAAAAAAAGAATTGGAGGCTGAATAGCAGCAGCTCATTATATCATGGTTCAGCAACTCATTGTCTCACTATGCATATTCAATTCTGATGGGATACAAAGGATAGCATCTCATTCTCTGAGCTAAATGGCTAAAAGGCATTTATATTATATGAATTTAAAAATGTTTACATTTCATGCGCTCTGTATGTCTGAGTCTTTCCGTATGGTGTGATACTGAATGAGCGGTGATCACATGCTTTCTTTGTGGCACAGCTGTTGAGGAGGAGAAGAAAAATAATTAAACCATTTGCCTAATGCATTACAACTGAATCCTGCAGAAATGTAGTAATACACTTACTGGTTGGGAGAATGGAAATCAGACCCTGTGTGGAAATTTTATATTCCCTGTAAGAAATCTCTTGGGTGTAAAAATTGAGAATGTGGCGCAAGGAAGCTTCCACCCATGTCCTTGATGTAGTGGTGTAGACTGGGTGATCACACAGGAGTAGATGTCTGTGGATTTCAGGTGTAAAGAGGAATTATCTTCTGGATGCTGTACACTGTTTGCTATTCAGGAAAAGAAGTAAAGCAATGGTGACATTTTTGTCAGGAGATTCTTTCTTTGGCCTTCAAACCAGTTGTACAGGAGCAGCAAATCTCCCCCTGATGTCACGGGCAGGTGTGGTGCACTCGTGGGAAGGGCAGGCCTGCCTGCTATGAGAACACAGGGCTTAATAACATAAGCCCTGGAAGCCTTGTTTCCTTCCTGCAGACCATTTTGCTCAGAGATCACGAGAACAGTTAAGTAGACCTACCTTTTTTTTTTCTTTTTTTTTTTTTTAATTAGTGATGTCATGGACTAGGGTGTGGTAGGTTTCTTTGCCACATGCCATTTTTCTACTGTAGTTTTTCCATCCTTGTTTTACTAAACTGAGCTCTGTGCATGAGAGGAAGAAAAGATTTCCTTGGAGAATGTCTGCACTGAGTAATCTTTGAGAAAACCGCCTTTCGTTTCAGACATCAGCCACTATGGTTGTGCTAAAAGGCATCCTGGTGGATACTGGATACTCTTGTGGGAATGGTCTTTATAAGACTTGGTCATACTCTGACCCAGAAAACTGAGTTCATTATTTCAAATTTAATTTTTGTTTGCTCATATTTAGAAAGCAATTCTCGTGGAGTGTTAAGCATGAATATGATTAAAACATGTAAGTGTATTGAAAGAAAAAAGACTGAGGCCCCGTTCTTTTGTTCCACGCCTGGTATACTCCCAGCAAAGTCTCCTGTCAAAGGGTTCAGGTATATGGGAATTGATTATTGGATCTTCTGTCAATGATGTGATTTAGTGAGTTAGTGAAGGAAGGAATAGTCCTATCAGAGAACATTGAGTTAAGATCGTGTTGTGTACATGTGTGTCAGTTTCCCCTAATAAATATATTTATTATTCATCCGGAATATATATTCAGCTATGTAAAACATTTCAAAATCTTCAGAAACAACTGCTAAATATGTGAGGGTATATGTATGATATCTTACTACATTAGTACAAATGAAAATGGTGGTGATTGTTAATGAAACAGGCTTATGAATTAATTGCGCTTTTTTTTTTTTTTTGCCTTACTTGTTATTTGAATAAATCTACAGTGGAGCTAAAATGACCTTATTCTTCATTCACAGGTTACTTTAGGTGGAACCTTTATTGGAATTGGGCGGAAAACTCCAGATTGCCAAGGCAACACCAAGTACTTCCGCTGCAAATTCTGCAATTTCACCTACATGGGCAACTCCTCCACTGAACTAGAGCAACACTTCTTACAGACTCACCCAAACAAAATGAAAGCAGCCCTTCCCTCCTCTGATTCTGGTAAAACTTCAGAGAAAAACTCCAATAAATCCAGTCCTACTCTTCGACCATGTGATTCTGGAGACTTGGGGAAGTGGCAAGACAGAATCACTGTAAAAGCAGGAGATGATACACCAGTTGGATATTCGGTGCCCATCAAGCCAATAGATTCCTCTAGACAAAACGGTACCGATACAACCAGTTACTACTGGTGTAAATTTTGCAGTTTCAGCTGTGAATCGTCCAGCTCATTGAAACTATTAGAACATTACAGCAAACAGCATGGGGGAAGCCAGGCAGGAAGCCTTCACCCAGATCTGAATGATAAGCTTTCTAGGGGATCTGTCATTAACCAGAATGATCTAGCCAAAAATGCAGATGGGGAGTTAGTGACAAAGACAGAAAAGGGTGCGAGTGTGGCAAAAAAGAAAGACTTGACTAGCAAAGGAGCAGAGGACAGCATGGTGACAAGCTACAACTGTCAGTTCTGTGACTTTAGGTACTCAAAGAGCCATGGCCCAGATGTAATAGTGGTGGGCCCACTTCTCCGTCACTATCAGCAGCTACACAACATTCATAAATGTACCATTAAGCACTGTCAGTTCTGTCCCCGAGGCCTCTGCAGCCCAGAAAAGCACCTTGGAGAAATTACTTATCCATTTGCTTGCAGAAAAAGTAATTGTTCCCACTGTGCTCTCTTGCTTTTGCACCTGTCTCCAGGGGTGACAGGAAGCTCTAGAGTCAAACACCAGTGCCATCAGTGCTCATTCTCCACTCCCGACGTGGACGTTCTCCTGCTCCACTATGAGAATTCACACGAAGCCCAAGCGTCTGATGTCAAACCAGAAACAAATGCCCTGCCAGGGGCCGAGGGGCCGCTGACGCTCAAGGAGAACAAAGAACACTCATGTACCAAATGTGACTTTACCACCCAGGTGGAAGAAGAGATTTCCCGACACTACAGGTACAGTGAGGTTTCAAATGATTAATGATAGGAACCCAAACAAACAGCCCTCCCTTAGTTCCTTAATTAAATGTCACCGTTCCCCAAACATTTGAGGAAACTGGAAATCAAAATATGAATGTGTATAGATATAAATCTTTACAGCCAGAGTCCAATCCAACATCCACTTTGTTTTGGAAAACCACCAGCTAAGTCAGTGGATTTAATTATACATTTAAACCTGTGCAAAGAAGAGGGAGATTTGGATTTGTGTGCAGATGCTGAAGTTCCAGCATATTTGAGGTTTGGTCGACTATTTTCCACCCAGAATCTTTTAGGTACTATTTTAGTTTAGGCTTTTTACCAGAAAGCTGGCATCTTCATTCAGTAGGGTAACACAAATGGCTTTACTTTCCAAGATAGACTATGAATCCTTTCATGCTCCGTAACAGTGCTTCAATGTACTACCTTTTTGTTGTATTTTCCATTCCCAAGTCCAGCAACGCAATAATTAGTTTAAGAGCATTCCACTGCTGTTTTGGTGTTGGTTTCACACTGGGAGCAAGACACTCTTTTGTCTGTTGATGTCATCCCCCAAGATCCTTTTGCAGATGCTTATTTTCATGTTGCTGGTTTACAGTGTCGTTCTATTTATTTTAAATGCTAATGTTCCTATTTGGAGGTGGACGCAGCCAGTCTCCTGACTCAGTCTGACACAATGTCATAGCGGCAGCCAACTCCCTGCTAAACTTCTTGGGTCAGTTCCTGGGCTGTTGTAAACTGGCAGTCCCGTTTGCATCAGAGGAGGAGCTGGCTCTTAGGCTTTGTAAAGAGCAACAGTTATGTGCCGCTGCAAAAGCGATGTTAAATATTAGAAAATCATGCTGAATATGTTAATAGTTAAGGCTAATGCGTCAACAACAACGGAAAACTCAGTATCTATCTCATCTAAAAGATCTTTGCATGGAAGCCAGCTAGAACGAAGACAAAAGAAGATGCATTTTCAAAGCTAAAGCTTTGTTAAAAGCTCAAGAAACTGTGCCACGTTTAATAGATTCCAAGACATCCAAAATTAACAAAGGCAGACTGGGGCATGATACTTTAATAGAGATTAAAGCTGGGGGCATCCAAATGTTGCCCAACAGAGGGCTGCATTGGCAATGTCTCAGGAGTCTATTTAAAAAAAAAAAAAAAAAAAAAAAAAAAAAAAGGAGCAGATTGCTCATCTTTAATTTGGAGCTAGGGCCCACGGAGGATTCAGGTCCCAGCATGCAGTGCCCCATTTTTGATCCAAGTGGGCCTGAGGGATGTTGTGCGGATTAATTAGTTAATGTTTGTAAACTGCTTTGAAGATGAAAAGTGGTATCTAAGTTCCAAGCATTATTATAGCAGCTTTGAGCCATGCTGTAGAACTCCATAGGCAGCACTTTGTCCGCCGCTGGGGCATGGCACGATCTTTTTTTAGTGGTTAAATAACTGGAAGATTGAAATGGCTCCTTGACTGAAAAAAACTCTTTTATTTTGCTGCAGCTGGTAATTTAAGTTTTAACAAGCATGCCTAGTTAAAATCCTTTTTCCCAAGGAAAGGAGAAGCCATGACTTTCAAAATTAAGTGCTGTCTGAGACAGGGTAGCAGTAGCTTCTCCTTCGGAGGGCTCAGCACCCTGCAGCTCTGGCAGTTGTCACAGGGAACTTGCACTTTGGAAAATCAAGAGATACACTTAAGTGTTTGAATCTCAACTTATTTGTCTAAAATTAGGCTATTCTGCTTAAGACAGTTGAACAATGTATTTTGTTAAGCCTTCAGTCTATGACATTATTGAGTACTCTGAGGATATTGTGTAATTAAAGCAAAGTACAACATCCCCGTAACCGCCAGCTTCTTTCCCTTTCTCCTGCCCTCCCCCCTTTTTAATTTGAGTTTAGTTTCTTTTCTGCATGTACTGCTGCTGTTTTCCCCCACTGTGCATCTTCTTTGAAATCACAGAAGTTAGTTCAGTTTGTGGTAGGTGCTCGGTAATGGCAAACACCAGCAGGTTTTATTGCTTTTCTATGCATAACCTAGTTTTCACTCTGTCAAACTAAAACAAATGGAAAGAGAGACTTTTAGGGGCATTATAGTTTCTATTTTTATTATGATTATCAGGCCTTTTTTGGTTTTAATAGCATTTTTGCCTGTATCGGATATGTGTTTTCTTTTCTTTTTTGTATTTTCTGAACTAAAGATACAGAATATTTCAGATTTAAAAAAGTAGAACATCTATAAAATAGTAGTGTTAGTTATGTGACACACAGAAACCTGCTGATGTAGAGTCAGGTCACATCCTAGCTGGCCTTCTCTGTGGCTTCATCAGAGTTTGTCTCAATAAAGCTGTTCTGCCATGCATTACGTGTTTCTGATGAATTTAAAATGCTATACATGCACATATGTCTAAAACCTGACCATTTATGTAACAAGGAGCTGAATGGATTCTAATGGTAAACATAATACTAAGCATTAATGTGGTGGCTGAAAGTGTTCTGCTGTTCACATAATTAAGTTTACCCTTGATAATCTGTGAGTATCAGAGCTGGCTTTAGATGCTACTTACATATTTTGGTTCATGTATTTTTTGTCTGCATTTTTGATTATTTTTGGTTTTGAGTCATATGCCTGAACAGCATGCTTACTTTATTTTCTTTTTTATTTTGTTTCCTTTTGGCTCTACATCTACAATTTCACTATGTCTGCTAGCGAAAAAATTTTCTGTGTCCCAATTTTATTTCTTTGCAGCCATGTATTTGCGACAGTATTAGAATTTGCAAAAGTGGTTCTTTCCAAGTTTTCTGTCTACAGAAACGTCTACTTACACTTAACGCTCATTCAGTATTTCTTGACATGATTATTTGAGAGCTGTTCAGTTAAATTTGAAGTTAATGAATTACGTTGCACTTGAGTTTACTTGTATTTAAACCTCACTAAAATGTGCTTACTCAAATAAATCCCCAGAAGGTTTATTGGCCTCCATTTTCTACTAATTCTGCTACTACTCATTTTCCTTTATACCTCTGAGGAATCAGGTACTCTTCATGTTCATTGCAAAGCTTTGTTTTTCCTCAAAACTGTCTGGTATTCTGATGAGCTAAAAGATGCCAACACTTGTAATTTAGATAAAAATCATACTGAGTATTTGGGGAAATTTTGCCTGTCAGATCACTTAGTCTAGAGATTATTTTCCTGCTTGCTCCAAAATAATTAATTTTTAAATTTTATTTTTTTTCTTAAAAAAGAAAGAGGCTTCTTGCAGAAGTGGCTTGGGTTTTGTTTTTTTTTTTTTTAATTTTGCTAAAAGGTGGGGGAAAACAATACATTTTCTCATTTTTGCAAAAAATAAAATTTTTCATGTAGATCTTTATCAAAAAAGACTTTGACAGAAAGCATTTGATCACTGCTAGTAGTAATTAAAAATGTTATGCTGAAAAATGCTCTAAACTTCTTTTAAAAAAAAGATAGGGTAGTGAGTCATTAAATAACTGCAAAATATAAAAAAACCAGACTCACATGAAAAATAAGCTTTAGCAATGGTGTAGAATCATTTTTCTAATAAATTATTTTGAAAATGTGGATGACAGCAGTTATGTAGGTTCTCTTTTTGAAATTAATTTTCAGTTAATTTCAAATTAAGTAATTTCTCACCTCTTAAAGATAAATGGGGTTGAGGGGTAAAAGGCAAAGGGGTGCTCGGGGCTTGCGCCAGGGCTGCACATCGGGGACGGGTGTTGGGGCTGCCATCTCGCGCTGTCGGGCAGCAGAAGCAGGAGCGGGGTCTTAGATGTGCAGATTATGGAAATACGGAGCCTTTGGGACACTCCCCAGAGAAGCCAACCGAGGGCAAAAGTGTAAATGGAGGCCCACCAGCTCCCGGTTTTTCGGCAGAACAGGAGCCTTCACTCATTGAACAATAGCAGCAGCTGCGAGGACCTTTTCCATCGTTCTGACACCTTAATTCACTGCTCTGAACTTGTTTGCTCTTGCCAATGGCTTTTGCTCTTCTTTCATCTCAGCCTTGCTCTCCGCTCTGCCCGTTCTCGTCCCCTTCTGACCCTCCACTGAATTTTCTTGCTTGCTTTGCTCACTGTCTGTCCTTCTGAATATTTTCCGCTCTCCACAAGCCTGAGTGCAGCGCCCATCCCAAAAGTAAGCTTTCTTATAAGCCTGTTTCTTCATGAGAAATACTAGCAATTATTATATTCATAATGAAATTCAAAACATGCAAAAAAATGGAAGTGATACTTCATCCAGAATATTTTCTGTGCCCTAGAGCCTAGGAATGTCTTCAGGTAATTTAAAAAAAAAAAAAAAAATTACTTGTTTTGTAGAGGATGGTGTTTTGTAATACTTCAGACTAGTTAGAAGTATGTCAACAAGACTTAATTAACAACTGGCTAGTATCAGGAGTATCACAGCCTATTAGAAAGCTCAAGTAAAGAACATTAAATCCATCAAAAAAACCCCCATCTAATCTCTCCAAGATTTTGCAAGGGAAAATCCTTATATTTTATAGCACCCAATTCAAGTGCATTTTGGTACAAATAAATAATGATAGGATTTTATTAAGTTGTTAGAATGTAACGGTGCAGCAAAGGTTTGGCCTGAATTCCTTGACATTTAGTCTTGGGATCAGGCCATAAATGTTTCAATGTCCACAAATAATCAGGTCTTTGATTTATTTTGTAGTGAAAATAATAATGCTAAGTGACATCAATGGATGGGATGACATTGCCATCCCAATGACACATTGAAGATAATTCCAGTTTATGGCTTGAACCTGCTGTTAGTTTGCTTGAGTGGTGTACAAGCAAGATAACAAAAGGGAGAATGCCGTTTCCTTCTTCATTTACATTGCTTTCTTCCATACTGAGACTTTCCTCAGACATCTCTCTTTGGATAATCTGTATACAAATACACTGTATCACACCTGATGAATTCAGACTGTCTGATGGTATAACTGTGGTTTAGCTGTAAAGTGTAACTTCTAGGTAATGCACAGGAGTGCTTATTGTGTACTTTGCAAATTGGAATTTTAAAAATTTTGTTGCTTAGCTTTGAGGAGCTTCGTGCACCAATTTAGGTGTAACTTGGGCCTTTAGAAACATGGGGTAGGTTTAAATTCTAGTATAAAAAGAAATCAAACATTGCCAGCTTGTTTCCTTGATTGCTATCAGGGTGGGGTAAAAACAGTCAGAGATGAAAACATTTTCTTTTTATGCCTTGCTCTGGGAAAGAATAAGTTTCCAACTTTCAAAAGTTCTCTAATAGCTGATGATAGTTATTATTTTATTATTTGAGACTGTGACTTATATTGGACAGTTCCAAACTTTAGCTTACTTTTCAGAGCTTGGGGGTAGAATAATATACAGGACAAACCCATGTGAAGTATGAAGATTTAGAGTGTCGATGGCAGAGATTACTTTTTAATGCATACTAGAAAAGTATATGTCCTGAATCAAAAAGCCTGTTGGGTTACTATCTACCTAAATCAGACCTCGTCTTTTCCACATCACAGTGCCTATCACAGTCTCACAGAAAAACAAAGGAATGCTTGTATGACTCTCTTTAAATCAATTATAAATAATTCAAATGAACAAACCTTTAATGCAATAAAGGTGATTTTAGGTGGGCCTCAGCCATGTAATTACAACTGCATGTAATATTTGGCATTTATTTGTGGCCTCAGAAGTGTCGTACCACTCCTGTGGTGTGTACTGCTCCTGATCAAAAACATTTAGCCAGTGTGGAAGGGGGGAAAAAAAAAAAAAAAAGACAAGTTAGGCAGAAAAAGATCAGCTGTTTGGAGGTGTGATATCTATAGATGAGAGCCAAGTTAGGAAAGGGGGTTAGCTATTGAAATAGCCAAGTTAAACAAGAGACACTTAGGGCTAAGTAGCTTCCCAAAGGATTGATAAACTTTCACATGGGGAGTGTATGCGGTTGAGCCATTAGCCCCAAATGGTGTCTTGTTTAACTTGGCTTTTAAGATAACTAGCCCCTGTCTAACTTGGACTTCCCTGATGGTATCCCACCTTTACAGGGCTGACCCTCTTTATAACTTGGCTTTTTGTATTTGTAAAATGGGTTTGATCAGATAGCACACACTCTTTCTTTTTTTTGTTTCAGAAGAGAATTAAGCTTGGTTTAGAAAAGAATTGAGTTGCAGGAGAGAATATATTAGTGTCGCATTGAGAGACAAGCTGATTTTAATAAAACACAATTGTAGAATGAAGAAAAAGGAACACAGCCAGAACAGGATTTTAACCCACAGCTTGCTCTCCCACAAGTAGATTTTGTTGCCATAAGGCTATGTGGAGAATAGCTGACTCTATTTTTTGCATAACTGAATGAGCCCATCTAGTCCCTTAAAATGAATATAAATACAGAAAATGACAAAAAGAAAACTGATACTGCACAAGGGCTAAAAAGCTTGAATCTGAATGTGTACTCATGTCTGTGTGCTGACACAACTGCAAGAAAATCAGACAATGTAAATACCATATGGTTTGTTTTTCCAGCAAAAGGAAAGAAGGAAGACAAGGGGGTTTAATAAGTTTGGCAAGTTGTCCCTTCTAAACTATCATACTCTAAAAGGGACATTTTGTGTATCATTCCAGTTCTACAGATGCACCGAGAGCCAAATCCTGCTCTTACTAAAGTCGATGGGAGTTTTGCCATCGACTTCACTGAGACTAAGATTTGGCCTCCAAAGAATTAATTCTAACAATTGGAGTTGTCAGGGCAGTAACGGATTTCTCATACAAGTTTTGTCCTGTGTGGATAGCGAAAGGCTCATTTTTTAGCTTGGCTAAAGATGCTGTTGTGACTCTGAATGCCTGGGGTGTGGATGTGTGAGTGTGTCTGTAGGGAGAAGCTTTTCCAGTTATGTACATTTTGATGAAGGGCAGGGACGGTATTTTACTCTGCGCTGGTACGATGCCGGGTGCAGCGGGGCCCGGAGCCTGACGGAGGGCTCTGACCGCTCCTGTGCTATAAACAATTATTCATAATAGCATTATAGAGCTCATAAACAGTGCTCTGTTCCTGTGATAGATAGAGTAAATGGGTAACATGTTGTTCTCATGTAGCAACATATGCTTTACATAATTTAGTAATGCAGTACTTTATATAAGCTTTTAGAATAAAAACAGGAAGGCACATTATTCCACACTGCTCCACAGCTCGTACCCAAGGATTTCTGGATTTGACAGGAAAACACAGCTTGTAGTGACACAGCCAACTACTTTGCTTTTTCTTTAGAGCAGCATCTTTTAAAGTTGTGTTAAAACGGTCATAGAGAACAAATAAGTACTGCCTGTTGTGTACAGCCTTCTGTCCTTTGGCGTATTCTTATCCATAACTTAACCAGAGCTCCATTCGAAATCATCTTTGTCAACCACAAGTATAGGAAATTGGTGGAAAGCAAAGGAATTTTTTAAAACATTTTAACTTTCTAGCATAGATCTGTATTGTATGAAGTGGGTTTTTTATACAAAGAAAACTATCCTCTTCTAACTGATTTTGATTGAAAAAAAAAAATGTTACTTCAGTGTTTCTACTGCGATAGGAAGTGAAAAGTGTATGGCAGCAAGCTGAAGAGGAAAAAACACAATATGCCAGTGAAAATTATATGAAGTTTAGAATAATACAGTGGAGTGTGAATGAATGATAGGAGGCCATTCCAAGGTGTGGGGGGAAAAACGAGCAGGATTTTTCCCATATTGTGTAAGACACCAAGTCAACCTGCTTGCTTTATTTAGAGGGAATCATACTGTAAGTTCGATTTTATTTTCTTTGTCTTGGTAGGTAAAACCACTGTGAGAGGGAAGGCCAAGGGGAGACTCTCACGTTAATACACCTCTCGTTTTCTTCCAGGAGAGTACACAACTGCTACAAATGCCGTCAGTGCAGCTTCACAGCTGTTGACACTCAGTCACTACTAGAGCACTTCAACACTGTGCACTGTCAGGAGATGGACGTCACTACAGCCAATGGGGAGGACAGTCATGGCGTTTCATCTATCAAGGAGGAGCCAAAAATTGACCTCAAGGTCTACAGTCTGATTAATCCGGACCCCAAAATGGGGGAGCCCATATCTGACAGCATAGTGAAGAGGGAAAAGATAGAAGATAAGGAAGTGCTCAAGGAGAAAGGTTGGACTGACAGTCCCAGTGATGATCTTCGCAATGTGACCTGGAGAGGAACAGACATTTTGAGGGGGAGCCCGTCATACACACAGACCAGTCTAGGCTTATTGACCCCAGTGTCCGTTGGCCAAGAGCAGCCGAAGCCTTTACGGGATAGTCCAAACGTAGAAGCTGCCCATCTTGCGCGGCCCATTTACGGCTTGGCAGTGGAGGGCAAGGGCTTCCTGCAGGGCGTGCCAGCCGGAGCGTCGGAGAAAGCCGGGCAGCTCACCCAGCCCTACCCTGGATCCGGGGACAGCAAGGCAAAGGACGAATCCCAGTCCTTGTTACGGGTAGGAAGCTCTCTTTTTTTTTTCCCCCTCACTTTTTATGATTACATGTATGTTACGTTTAATTAGGCATACAAATGACTTCTTCAGTTCCAGAGTAATGTGGCTGGATTTTCTTTTAATGCATGGGAAAAAAAAATCAAGGAAAGACTGAAAGATTCAAACTTGTAGAGCTAAACTGGCAGGTAAATGTTCCAAAGTGTTTGCATAAAACAATGTATATATTGATGTAGTATTAGTAAGCAAGTGCTTCTGCTTTTGCTTTAGCTCTGATTGAATTTTGTTTAATCATTCCTGCTAATTGTGCAGGTTGATGATGCATTTGAAGAAGGAAGGTTTAGAACCCCAGAAGGCTGCACATCTGTTACACTAAAACAACTAATCACCTCTTAAATTTTGTGGTGGTGTGACAGTTCACACTTAAGCAAGATTTCACATTATTAAATATCTAAGAATATGAAACCTGAGTTAAATATTAATAAAAAGTAACCTTTTTTTTTTTGTAAAGCAACATAATTATATATGAATTTTGACACTTGTCTGGTTGCCTTGGAAGCAAAAGAAAAAGGAAAAAAGAGAAAAGGAAGGAGCTTGGGTGATTAGAAAAGGAGAATATTTGTCATACCAAATAATTCCTGTTCTGTCTTTTTTTTTAAACAAAAGGACCTATATATAAGGCATTGTAGAAATCTGAGGTTAGGAAAGCTCTCAAATTGTGAGGAGCTGAACAGGGAGACAAATAAGTGCCTTTCTCCTGGAGTCATCACTGTATGTTTTCAGGGGCTGCTCCCTATCTGAACTTCTAGAAACTTGCTACAGGAGCGGTCAGCCCGCAGACAGACCTCACTAGAATGGAAGAGATGATCAGCTGTTTTTCTTTATTGTCTTTTATAAGAACATTTATAACCATAACATCCATTCCTGTAAGAGTGAACAACATGTCAAAAGAAAACAAAAGGCAAGATAAATGTTTTATTCCATGGTCTGCTAAGATTATACATAGGTGTATCTGTCTCTGTATCATACATATGTAAGTCTTAGAAGCTCTTTTTAAATAAGTCAGTGGTCTTAAAAGTCTTGCAGTTACTCTAATTATAAAATAATGCGTCTGTCACTTAAAGCCTGCATGCAATTTAGGGGGACCGCAGCCTTTTGTACCTTGCAGGTCATGAATAGTTATTGTTGTCAGATTTTAAGTGTATGAGAAGCAGTTATGGTATGACAGGTTCCCTGTTGCAAATCTGGGTGTGTGCTCAGTCTGAATGGCAGGATTATATTTCTCTCCTCCATTTGGAAATATGTATAAAAATATATACATACATCCAACCAGCAGTGGAATTCATGCTGTACATACGATACTAGTTACATCCCACTTCAACTCTTGTAGTGGTTCTTAGCAGTGCACAGACATATTGGCCCAAGGAGCCATTTATATGGTGGGTTATCAGAATACAAATAATTTTCATTTATTTTTTGACTACTAAAGAATGAAAAAAACCAACCACTTCAATTCTTGTAGTGGTTCTTAGCAGTGCACAGACATATTGGCCAGAAGAGCCTTTTATATTGTGGGTTATCAGAATACAAATAATTTTCATTTATTTTTTGACTACTAAAGAATGAAAAAGAACAACTGAACAAAAATCTGCAAAGGGACATGGTAGTATGCAGAACCAGCTCTATAAAGGTCTAAATTTGGTTCGTAGCTGGAGCCTAAAATGTTAGTTAAGTGGTAAAATAAGGCCAGTATGTTATCAGTTTTAGCCATTGGTGAATATAGGAGGGGAAACTGTACGTTGGCTGCTTCTTATGCCCTTTTTTAAAATAAGTTCAGATACTTTTTTAAAGTCTTTATACAAAAGAAGTAATTTTTTTTTTTTTCCAAATCAGTATTTTTATCACTTTGGAAATATTTTAATCACTTCTGGATATTCAGAAATATGAAGTACCTGTAATCTCCATGGTTTTCTGGAAAAAAAAAAAAAAGGTCTTATTTTTGTGTGTTAACAGTATATAAATTAGTTCCTTGCATTTTAAAATGTGTACAACCCAACTTTTCTTTTATAAGGTTTGTAAAAGGATTTATTAGTGGGTTAGGTCTATACTGACTGGTGAAACCATACCGAGACCCTTCAAAGAGGAATCACTTTTGTGTACACCTTTAGCTACCTTGCTCTTTGAACTCTGTTGTGCCAAGGACTTGTTTGTCTGGGTCTTTTCCTTAGTTATAATATTTTAATTTTCACTTTTCTTCTTGGAAAATTGGGCAAGTTGCCATTGTCAGTTTGAAATATTAAAAAACAAGGGAAGGAGGTTAACTTTCTACATCTGCTGAACAGAGTCTCTCATCATATACATTTCATCACTACTGATGGATAGAGGAAAATAGTGAGAATTCAAACTTCTTGAAGGTAAGGGGTGATATGAAGGATAGGAGATGGTGGAAGATGAAGGAGTGTGATTCCGTGAGTGATATTAATTCCCTGTTCCCCTGGATCTGTGAAAAAGATCACAGAAACCTAACTCCTTTATTTTGCTCTTTATTTAGATTTCTGTAGACAGTAATGGGATGCAGTACAGAAGCCAGGAAGTACGAAGGCAAAGTGATGGTCAGCTTGACCAGTGGGAACTTAGTGTCAGGTAGTGTCTGCCATACATATATGCTATATGTATGCCTGGAAGCTCACTTGGCCCAGACAGAATTAGAAATTGTCCAGAAAAGTACTTCCTTTCCATTCTGGAAAAAGCTAACCTTTTGTAATCCTCTGAAATAAAAAAAAAAATACTCCATATCGTTAAGCAAATCTCTCATTATTATCCACTTTGGAGACATTTATTTTTCTAATGTGAAATAGCTAGTAGAAACAGCTAATATTATGCTAAAATTTGGTCCTTTCTAAAAGCAAAGCGTTAAATCAATACATACTTCTGGTATCATATAATGAACGCTCATGCAAAATACTGTATCCTGGACAACGGGTGACTAGGAAACAAAACCTATAATGGAATCACTGTGGACACCTTCATTTTTTTTTCCCCCAAAGATTGACATAGAGGAAGCCAAAAATTTGGGATTACTCAGTGAACAAACACTTGTGAGAAATGGACTGAAAAAAAATCTAACACATCCCTTCGGTTATAATGGCTATTCAGTATTTACAAAGTAGTTCTCCTTATTACAAATGATTTGTAATTATTTGACAGTAGCAGTAATAACCATGTGCTTTTCATTTTTTAATTCTCTCATGACTGGGGGAAGGGAAAGGGGAGATCATGTTTTTCACTTTTTTTTTCATGTAGATAGAGGTTAATACTGCATGTGGGTTTTCCAGATACTGAATTTAGGAGTGATTAGCATTTTAGTAAAATGTCAAAGATGATACGGATCAACTGGGGAAGGGGTGAAAATCTACAATTGCCCACAGAAATCCCTAATGCCTATAGGATAATCATGAACTCTTGGAAATTACTTGTTTTTCAGCTTTGCATGTTGTGTAAGCTGTTTATATGCTGCTTTCTTGCATTCCTTCCCTGCATGATGGACATGTTCCCTCCCCGGTCTCTGTGCTGCAGTAGATTATTCATGGGAGTCATTAGGGTAGGATTTCTTTCCTTTTAGCAGCTAAAAGACCGAATTGCTTGTGACCTTTCGGGAGCTGGGGATGGTGCAGTGGCGACAGCTTGAACTCTACATGTGTGCAAACACACATATGCAGTGGACGCACCTTTTTCCCCGAGAGTACTTCCAAGCTGTGTGTATGTAACAGAATCTTTCTCAGGGGCTTGGTACACTTCTGTGAGTAGCTTTAATTTATTTTTCTTATTAACATGTTTCCAGCAGCTGTACTTGCCGCGAATTGGTATGTTTTGCAAATGGGAATTACAAAAAATGTACCTCAGCGTGGTACAATGTAGACATTATTTCTGCTTTTCCTTAGAGTAGCTGATTTTATAGTTTAAAGATTTGTTGATACTGGAAGGTCTATTGAGATGCAAAAATGTTCCTTTTTTTGGGTAGCACATTGGCAGCCAGCGGACTCCAGGCCAGGCAGATTGTTTAATGCTTTGACAACGCAGATCTTGGACAGCAGGAACTTTTTGCTAAACTGATTTTAAATGAAGTGTCCTGTTTTGGTATGTGTGGACACTGCAGAACAAAGTTTTCCACAAAATTGGGAATTGCAGCCTGAGCCTTCAGACCTATACCCAGACCTACTTAGCCCACCTAAAGGTATTAGTAAATGCTGCTGCCTCGCATTGTAGTTTAGTCAATGCAGATACAGAACAGCTCAGATCAGCGTGTCCCGCGGTGCCACATAGACCTGAAGGCAGCAGGGAGATGCCTGTGTATTAATCATAATTCATGTAACGGGGGGATTTGTGTACTGTCAGAGGGAGAGGGATTGTCAAATTATTGCCAATGCACTGGTGATTTTTATCAAAGGCAGACTGCAGGCTGTGATGTTAAATATCTAACTGAAGTTATGTTAACCTTTGCTATGAGCTTTTTATATGGGGCAAAGGATAAAATAAGCTCTTTTATTAAATCGAGATTATTTTGCACCACAATGATCAGAGTGTTTACACACTGCAGGAGATCACGGCGTCTCAAGAAAGTTTCCATTTACTTTAAGAAGAGTTATTTTCTTTTTGTCTGTGATATTTACTCTTCCGATATTTCATATAGCATTCTGTCTAGAGCTGGTTATATGGCTTTAAATTTGGGGGAGACAGGAAATCAGAAAAAGTTATTTCCCCTCTCCCTGTTTTGCATTCTCCTGTGTGGCTGATTGACAGAACTCATTTTAAAATTAGCAATAGTTATGCATGTATCAGTAAATTGACATACAATTGATTTAATATCAGTGTAGCAAATAGCAGACACAATCCCTAGTGGTGAAACATTATTTCTCCTATTATAAAGTACTGACAGTTATCCACAGAGTTAGATGCCAGATAGCTGCAAAGCAGTGGGGATGCTGAACTGGCCTTTGTGTTTTCCAAAAGACTTCTCTAAACATTCAGTTCTTGGCTAGAAGGATAACACACCTTTGAGGTAAAACCTGCCTCTCTGATGTTGGTGGAAGTATTGCTGCTGCCTTTAGCTGGAGCACAAGGAGCAGCACTAGAAGGTTCAAGGACAGAGAGTGGGGTCTTGGTTTAAGTGTGATTTTTCGGTGGTCGCTACAGGGTAATGGATGGAAGTTTTTGTGCGCTCTGGCATTGTGTCCCATTTCCAACCATCTTTTGATAGCAACTTCTTAATGGTATATCTGCAGAGTTAACTTTAATGCATATAATTGTATCATACATCTTATATTTAAGTTGGTGGAGGTCTTGGACGCTGCAACTCATCCCTCAGCCAATTCGGGAAAGAAAAAGCAGCCCTTTAAAGAAGAAACATCTGAAATAGTTTCTCTGTAGCTGCATCTCATTTTTTTCCCATTTCCTCTGACTCTGTTAGAGATCTTTCAGGAAGTATTTATAGTCAAGGCCATTCATTGCCATACGGGTCCTCTAATTAGCTGAGGGGAACTCAGCAGGCACTGTGTCTTCCTAATGCACAGAGCTCTGTCAGGTCAGAGAGCTGCCAAAGGCTTTCGGTTTTTTTAGAAGCACCTGTTTCCACAAGCCTCTGCCTGGGGAGGCAGTGGGCTACTTTTTTAAATATAACTACATCCTGGAAAACAGCAAGAATGCTCCGACAAGGAAAATGAGAAAATAAAGTTAGGACTTGAAGAGAAATGGTTTTGAAGCATCGGGTTTCCTGCGCAAAACCGAGGCGGGTAAAATCCTCGTGCTGGTGAAGGGCTCACAAACGAAGCTAAAATAACTTTCTGAAGGTTTCAAGTAGTTTAGAAACAAACATGTACTTGGCTGCTTTTAGTAACTACTGGAACCAAACCCACAAGAAATTGAATGTTTTGCATTACTCATCCTGACAGAGTGATCAGATAGGACTAGAAAGTAACTTTTAGAAAAATGTTAACCTGCCCAATTAAAGGCATGTTTCTGGTTTTTGTGTGGGGTGTGTCTGTCATGTGGAGAGACAACCCCACCTCGTGCATGCTTACCCACCCATCGGTGCATATTTTTTTTTTTTTTTTTCTTCTCCCTTTTACGAAACGCGGTTTAGAAGAGAATTAAATGATAAAATCATTATTTGGGTGGGGCGCGGTAATAATGCGAAAGGGCAGCAGCTACGTCAAAATCCTTGATGAAAAGGTGAATCAGTATGTGGAACAAAGGGCTGGAGAGATCGGTACGGGCCCCCGGGCCGCTGCGTAAGCAGCAGGATTTATTGAAGTTGCTATGATCAATAACAATGATTCAAGCAGGGAGAACCAAGATAATTCTTGATTTAAAAGAAGCCGCTTCATTTGGGTGGGAGAGACGGTAATGAAGATGAGAACAAAAGAGTGCTTTCTTGTATTGAACGGAGTGGCCAAAACAGACTGACAGTCGGTGTCAGATGCAACGAACTCAATTTTATATTGCCTTTAACCAGTTTGGGTAGAACCTCTCTTTTGCTGTCTCCGGTCGGTATTGGGTGTCCCGGCGCGGTGGGAGCGAGAAGGGGCAGCGCACCCCCGTCACCTGGCCCTGCTGGGCGAACGTCACCCGGGTGCCTGAGGCAGCGGCTCCGCGGCGTGGGTGCCGCGGCAAATGGCGGCCGTTGAACCGGGCGCGAGGGTGGGAGCATCCTCGGCACCTGGGTACGGCTCACCCCGGCAGCCCCGGGCTGGGCGGGGGTCCGGGCGCAGAGGGGCCCTTGGTGCTGTCCCCCAGCCTGAACCGGAGCCCCTGGTGTGGGGCGGAGCGAGCCAAAGCCTCCCTCGCCCCGGGGAGAGGCTTGGAGGTCTCCTTCCCGCTCAGCTCCTCTGCGCTACCGAGCCGCCCTTGCTGGCACCAGAAACAACCCAGTCCCGCAGCCCTCATTCGTACCCCCTTGCTCCAAACGGGACACAGTGCATGAGGAAACGCTATTGCTTTAGGTACAACCAATCCTGGTAAGCAGCCTTTTTTGGTTTTACTGTCTTCAAATACATTCCTGAGTTTTTGGTTTTGTTTTTTTTTTTTTTTTAAACGGTGCTCACAGTGGACGCAGCTCGGTTAAAGCCGTGTCGGGGTATGGAGCACAGCTGTGGGCACTGCAAAGGCAAGCAGCGCGGCAGCAGTTCCCTCCAGTCTAAACAATTCTGAGAACTGTCAATGGGAAGCCTTGTTTAAACTGGGAAGTAAGTAAACACGGCTTCTCGCCCGACGACTAATTTCAATAATTAGCTGAGCTTCTCCGAAGTTTCAAAAAGTTAAGTGCAACTATAACCATTATACAGCCTTATTATTGCTCTGTATTGCTAGTAGTACTTACCATTAGATTATATACCTGAAGTGAAAGGGAAGCTTCAGCTGTATTTAGAAACTAAGGATAATCTTTGCCAAACTGGATCCAATAGGAAACACGCATTCATGTCCAAGGGCAGAACTTGCTGCTAACTTGTAGATTTTCAATGGAAAATTAAATTTCATAGATGAATGCAGGCAAGGATTGTACGTAATTCTATTTTTGCCTGAAGTACTGTGGTGCTGAACAGTGGAAGTCTCTGTGAAGATACCTCTAACATCTGGAAGTGTAGCGTTGCTTTCTGTGTTGAATTTCAGACAACCCTCTACATGTATCTGGTAATTAAAAGACACAATAAATATACTCTTTTAGAGGAGGGATATTATGATAGACAGCAAATAAATGTTTAATTTATTAAGGGAGCATTGTAATTATAATTGATTTGAAGGAATCCAGATGCTATCCACATCTGAACAAATTCAAAATGGTAAAGATTTAAAAACAGATTTATGAATAAACAGTGCACACACATGTTCTGTGATTTTTCCATGGAAGTATCTAGGGGTTAATACACCCAGTTAAAAGTGAGAACTATAGATAATAGTTGTTATATGAGCAGATGTGCGCTGAAACAGAAATTTATATATGTATGTGAGATACACAAAAGGTTTTCTGGAACGTCTTTTGTTACCTTAGCACTCCTCAGAATATGCATGTGGCCACCTTGGAAGTAGTCTTAATTTTAAGATCTCTAATGTAGCACAATTGATTTAGCGAACAATTTCCTGCCTAATATAATTAATTTATTTCTTGTACCAAGTTCTGGTTTTAAAATTAAGCTTTATAATGTCTAAATTGTTCTGTTGATGTTTTTCTGAGCATTTTTCTAAGTAGCATTATGCGTATTTTAGAAAATCTTATAATCTTTGTTGTAGTGATATCATGTGTATGTAATATAAATCTATAAATATATGTATTCCATATTGCATGTTACATTATCTAGAGTTCACATAGGATATAATTTGTGCCTAAAGATGGGAGGAGGAATAAGGTTGTTTTCTCTTTATGTGCTGTGCACAGTATGAGGTTTCTGAAACAAATGGCATGGTGGCAGCCCGGGCTATGCGGCGCTTTGCAGGCAGCTTGCAAATGGACTTTGAAATCTTTGCTAAGTTTGTGTATCCCTGTGCTGCCTGAGATTTGCAAATCTCATGTCGGTGAATCATATTTGTCCTCATTAGATGGTTAATTCCCTATGATTTCTTGGATGCTCTAGGCCTTAGTCTCGCGATTCTGTCTGTAAAATGGGAATAAGGGCAGTTTTCCGCCTCGAAAGGCGAGAGCGAAGAGAGATGCGTTAAATTCTGTATTGTGCAATAGTATAGTCATAGCAAGAAGACCCTGATCCACAGGCATCCTGAATCAATATTCCTGGTTAACTTCTCTGGGCATGATGGTGTAACTTCTTGCAAGAATACCAGTGGAACAGAAAAGCTTAAGAAACAGATTATAATTTTAATTTTAACTTTGTTCACATTTCTCATCTTTCCTTCAGCCTGAAAAGAAAAAAAAAAAAAAGAGAAAGCAGGGATTTTGGAGCAAGGCATTTGCATTTCTAGTTTTACTTTGACCTCATTTTGGTTTATGTGCCTCTGATGTGTATAGTAGCAAACTACACGTTTTCACTTATGGGAAGAAGTCTTTCAACGATGGCTTACAGTGCAGTCTTTAATCATGTGAGTTGCCTCCAGCACTTGCTGAGAGTAAAATTCCACCCTTTCCATTTTCAGAGGGATTGTACTATCTGCTGTTTCTCCTTGCAAGACTGTCTGTGATTTGAAAATTGTGTTTAAATTAAAAAAGGCGAGGAAAAAAGAGAAGTAATCAGAACATTTGTCAAGGAATTTGTTATGAATGGGAATGAGGAGCAATGCAAACAAGCTTGGAATGAGTTGTAATTCACATGTTATTCTGGGAGCCTACAATTTCTGGTGAGAAAATGGCATATTTTAGGTCTATTTCCTCCAGTTTTTGGCATGGAACAGTGCCTGTTTTGTTCAGTCAGATGTTCAAATGGGAATTTTGGATGCTTCGAACTAATTTTAGTAGGTGGGGGGCAAATTTATTATGATGCTACAAATAGAGTTTGATCACAGCTGCTTCACTGCAATTATAAAAATCGGCCGTGAATCGCTTAAACTATATTTACTGGTTGGAAAAAAAAAAAAATCTAATCTATACAAAACTCTGTCTTGTTTCCCTTAAAGTTCTGAGTATCATCATTTATATACCCAGTGTTTTGATTTTGACTTGATCATGTTGCCCAGAGTATTTTCATGCCGCTCTCCCCCTGTGCCCCAGCAGTGATGGTGTGCTCAAATGACTCTCCCATTCTTTCCTGAAGAAACCGTATCTTTTTGTGTTAGGGTGAATTTCTGAGCTTGTTCTGAAATTACAGTAAATCATGCACAGACCTCTTCAGACTTACTAAAAAAATGTTAGAAACTTCACTGGAAGTTGGGCACTTCAAAGCTCTTGCTACTCCAGTCTGTACATGACTAAAAGGCTGTAAGGCAGACACCGCAAGGTGAAAGCTTTCAAATCAAAGCAAAACTTAATATACTGCTATTATCCCCTTTATAAGACATAGGGAGAATAATATCTTTACATATTTATGAGTTTTTTCTGATAGTAACTGCTTTAATGTTCATGGGGTTATGCTTTTGAGTTAGAAGAGAAAATACTGCGTTATACTCCATATTTTTTCGACATTTCATGGCAGCTCCTCTCCCAACCCAAAGTGGATGTATTCCAGATCTGTTTGAAAGTTTGTATTGTGCGGAATAGGCTTAGTCAGCCTGTTTCTTGAGAAAAGCGTTTTCTTCACAATTCAGTTAATGGACTCAGCTATGGTGATCATTTTGGCATTCCTCCCTGCAGCTGATAAAGAAGACAAACATCTGTAAAGCTCTCCATTGACCGTAGCACTGTACCTGTTAGTATATTACTGAAATTCATTTGTATTTGACTTAGGTATGCTAGAAACTTAAATATTTCCTTTTGTTTAAAATTCTCATGAACCCTACCTTATGCAGTGTTTGAGGGGTGGGGAGAGTTAATGGAAAATGTGATTAAAATCCTCTAGACTTCAAGGCTTGTAAACAGCTTGGCACCTACATATGTTTGTGTGCATACGTGTGTTTTACTGGCTTGTTTACTAATTTTAAGTTAGGTTTAAAAATTAGAATGAAAGTTAAAAAGTGAGATTTATTTTTAAATTAAAAATGAAAAGCCTTTTCCACTGAACACAGAATTTCTGTAGTTACTTACCCAAATGGTTTGTACGACTAATATTAAATCATTTTTAAAGCAAAGAGTATGTTACAACTTTACTGATTTTCCATTACAGAAAATTATGTTCTGCTTAGCAGAAGTTTAAATCTGGGGTGATTTTTAAATAGATCTTTTCATGCCTTTAAAACTGTAAATTTAATCATCACTTAATCAATTTGCCTTTGCCTTCTAATAGCCAACTAAATGGTAGAGGTCTTTGCCATGGCTATCCACAACAATTGTCAGAGCAGATTTGATGTAGGGACTTCTGCAAAAATTAAAGAGAATAGTTGATGTCTGTTAAATTTGGTCCCTCAGTCTGGACTTTCTTAGTATGATGGTCAGCTAAGTGACTCCTCACATGAGACTCAGTTTTGGTCAAACCTCGTGACCAACTGCATGTATCTCAGGAGAGGCGTTTCATTTGACTTCACTGCCCTGAGCTGGCATAGGTGTAGACCTCTAGACCGAACTTTTTCTGGAACGTATCATTTCAGTGAGTGAACAGACAGCGTGGGGTGAAGCCTTAATCATAGCTAAAAGTATTTGAAGGCTTTCTGAGCGATATCCTCCTTAAGAAGTGAAGCATAAGCCATTTTGGACACCAGTCCCGCAAGTACATCACTGTTGTGAGGAAAGAACATTTTTAAAAACATTGATTTGAGAAATATTTGATCTGTGCTGGTTGTGTAGGTCCTTGGCAAACACGTTAAATTTTTTAAGTGCTAGGAAGTTAACAGGATCTCCATCCAGCTGTCTGCACCGAAGGGCTCCCAGCACCTCGAGAGCTGCAGGGTGTGCCTGGGGCTCTGCCCAGCTGTGAATGCGCCCAGACCCCCGCTGTCAGCTGTTTTGATCAGTATACATCTGCTTCCCTCTTTGCTTGGCCAGGTTGCAAGGAAACTTCACTGTAACCTCTCTTTTCTTGTCATCTTAAGCTTCATTTGGCCCTCTCCCCCATCAGTCTTTTGTGGGACTCGCAGTTTTCTGTAGTAAAGGTCACTGAAATTCTCCAAATTTGGAGCTTTCTTTTGAAAGAAAGAACACCAAACCATTCATTCTAAGAACTGTCTAGGCTTTCTGATCCACCTTTCCTAAAATATACATCATCTGCATCGCAAACAGAGGCTTCCTGATGGGGAGAGATTAGGCAAAATTACCTAAATCTCCTTCTCTTCTCGGCATCTGCACTTTGCCACAGTTGAAGCCGGGGTATTGCTCTGAATGGGCTTTGCTCTGACAGGTTCTCTCTCGAATGCCTACTAGCATGCACATAACTGGCCCTAGTGATCTGATATCCTTCCTACCAAAAATATTCTCATGGCCTTGCTTGCTTTCATCAGCACCACTGAGTAAACCTCAGCTAGTGGAAGGAGACGTGTTGGAGCACAGCAGAAGAACAGAATGGATGAAACTACAAATTGTTAGTCTGTTAAACACAGATTATGTCTTTGGGTACAAATTCCATTAGCGACTGAATGAGTCTGGATGGGTAGTAGCTTGTGGAAGTATTTGTTATGACAAAACCAACTTTTCATTAATAGACAAAGTTATCCTGTTTTCCTCTGTAGTCTGGCCAACATCAAAATGTTTCAAACTAATTTCAGACTTGTAAAACACTGTCTATCAGATACAGACATATGGATTGAACTAGTAATTTGCTTGCCATCTGCTGATAAAGGAAGCAAGGCGTCTAAGTAGAAAATGAAGAAATTTTTTTTGTCCCCCATTGGAATGTCATATGGCGCCTTTAGTAGTTGTTTGTATTGACATTTTTATTGATTGTTATGTAAAGTGTTACACTGCATTGACCTGCATCTGCTTTCAATCTCGTAATTATGCTTTTTTTTTTTGGTTTACAAAATATCCATAATCATTTGAGCCTATAAATAATGTAGTTAGAAAACAAATCTGAAAAAATAAATTGGTAACTATAGTTCTTATTGTATGAAACAGGAATAAGCATATTCTTTTGCTTGGAAAAGAGAAAAACCTGAAATGTTACTAACAGAGTTGATTAAAATTGTATTTTATTTTAGTCAAAATTTCCCTTTTCCTCCTGAAAGATAGGCTAGAGGCCAGGAAAACAATATAATTCCCAACAAACAAACAAACAAACAAACCCGCCAAAACTTTCTGCTTCGGGGAAAATGGATACTTGAGCTTTCTGGGTTTTTCCCTGTAAGGCTCTTCTCTCACCAGCCCTGATGGTTTGTGCAGGTCCACAGTTTGTCCCCCAAATCTTTGCCAAGGCTCAGCTCTGCTGGCAATAGCTGTTTCCTCTGGGGATGATTGACCTGGAGGGGCAGAGAGGTTTCTCTGCTTCGCCGCAGCAGGAGCAGCCCAGGGGCAGCGCAGTCTGCCAGGGCTGTAACCGTGTAGTATTGGGAGCAATTCCTCTGCCGGGGCGCATTGCCTCGGCCGCTTGCCTTCAGGAAGCTGCAGGGTGTAGACTTGAAGATTTGCCTCCTGGAACTGTATAGACTTCTTATTTTAGCATATAGGCCCTGGTTATCTGTGGAAATAATAATAATCAGTCCATAATGAAAGTTGAACTGTTTGTTCTTTTAGTTAATGCTTCTTACATGTTTGTCTGTTTTCATGAAGCATTTAGAGTTTCACTGTTTAAAAGTGACATGTCGAGTAGAAAATGCAATAGCTTCTCAATAGGGATATTGCTCTCATAGGTAGTAAAATGCATTCTCAATCGGTGCTCAAATGCATGGAACTTTGGTTAGTTAAATAATAATAAATACTCATTTCAGCCCTAGTTCTCCATTTTTTATTCATTTTGACAGGCATTTTATTTTTCATTGATTTCAGTGATCCATTTTGAACAGATAATGCTAAAAATATTAATGAGCTATGTTCTTACACGAGTTATGTCTTTGTAAAAGTTGTGACTGAATTGTTGATATTCTTTTAAATAAGACAAGCCCATTTTTTTCTGCAGCAATTGGATTATTGACTTGGCAGAACGGTAGGATGTAAAGAATGTACCAAAAAAATTCTGTATGTGCTTGAAGTGAAAGTAATAAGGAAAATCACTACTTGTCCAATATACATTTTTCTCTTTTGTAAATATCTTTGTTTTTCTGAAAATTGATGTTCTTTGTAATGACCTGCAAAGTCTGTGAGCAATGGAGATACCTATTAACACATGCCACCTCCTTCTCTTTTCTGAGTGTGGTTATGTACAGTTTCATTTCAAAAAGCTAAACAGTTACATAAATAATAAGTTTTCCACAATGCAGAGTTAATTGCCATTTTATATTTGGAATTTACACTATGCAGAAAGCTATTGCAACAGTAACAACATTTTAACAGATGGACATTTGTTGCAGATGTACTCTTAGGAACTGGTATCAGTGACAGCAAGAAGTCTGCAAGAGGAAAATTCGGATAGTACTGATGAAGTGAAAGCTTAGGTAAATGCAGTGCTCCTGTGATGGCTTATACAAGGCATTAAGCTACAACAAGTAGTACCACTAGTAGTACCATTACTATATCGTTTGCCACATGCTTCCCCTCTGCTTTTTATGGCTTAAGCTGCGTCCGATATGCTTGGTCTGTCCTTGTATTGTGTTTTACACTGTGTTCCAGCACAGTAAGTCTGAATCTATTTTGCATCTGATGGGCCTATTGGGTTTTGTTCTGGTTTTATTTCATTGAAAACATCATGACTCTATGTTTTCCTGATGGTAAATGTTAATATTTACAGCATACACTAGGAAATACACATCCAGAGTAATTTTATCCTTTTAAAGTTTGGTTTGGTTTTTTTTTTTTTTTAATAGGATTTATCATACTGTACAGTATCTGACAATTCGCATGTTTATAATGCTTTATAACATATATTGCAATTGATAAAATATAGGTGTTTACAGCATTCTGTTAGAGTATGTTGACTGCAGCAACAGAGTCAAATTACCACTAAGAAAATACTGCTTCATATTAATCAGGACGAGATCAGATACTTAGTCTGATGTTGCCTACCAGAAACTGGTAAACTTGCTATTGATGGACATATTCACCCCAGGGTATTAAACAGCTCTTCATAGGATGTTTTTAAGTCCATTATGTAGCTTGGTAAACTGCCTTGGAAGGAGATGAGGGTGTGATCGATAGAGGAGGAGGACCCAAGATCCCTTGTCTTAGACAGACGGTATGATTTGGGACAAATGCAAATTTCCTCTGTGCTTCTGTTGAATACATATTTTTCTTATATAGTAGTTTCCAAAGAACATTGAGATTTATGAATATTAGCAAATTGCTTTGGGAACGTAGGACATGAGGTAGTTTAGAAGCAGAAAGGTTTATTAAAAAATAGCTAAAATGTTGTACGTCTAGTATACACTTCTCATCTATCAATCAGAGCTGTTCTTTTGCAGATCCTGTTGCACTTCTGACGTGAACAAATGGTTTCAAAACCATTCATGTCAGGTCAAGATGGTGAGAACAGCAGATAGACATGAGAACCGAGACTGTATAAACAACATACTGCCATCACTGGACTAGCGCAGGTCCACAGAAGTGGCGGCGTCATTCTCGCTGCTCAGTCGTTGCCAGCATGCTATTCTCCCATTCCCCAGCGCGAGAGAATTGACTGCAACTGTTTATTTTCAACACATGGTTGATATCTTTGTCTGTCTGTCTGTCTGTCTGTAGATCAGCTGTGCCTTGTTAGGGACTTTACTCATGAGCCCTGAGAATCTTGCTCAACCTTTCATCTCCCTGCCATGTAACTGTGGTTTGTTAGAAATAGCTGAGAAAAAATGTAAACTTACTGAAATGACTAAGAAGTCTATCGTCAGTGTCAAAGGAGAGAGGGGATGGACTGAATCGCGGGTGTATGTAAGAGATTAGTCCGTGCCTTCTCAGATGTATTTATAGTATCTCTCTAGATGGAGAAAGAAAAACTCAACAGTTGTATTTGCCCTTTGAGAAATGTCAGAAAGGATATTTCAGTCTGACCAATTCCTCTTAGTCTTGAGGTTTCTCTTTGTACTGTGCGAAGGCATGAGAGTGTGGTATTCCCAGCTCTATATAATCCCAAAATATACCCATATGCTATATAAAACCCCCTTGGCTATATATATAGCATATGCCATATTTAAATTAGCAGACTTACGTAGTTCTGTTAAGAGGCTGTAGAGACCCTGATGCAGCTAATGGAAACATGGCAACAACGGGAAGGAAATTTGAGAGGTTTGTGCTTTCTCCATTATGACCTTGACATTGACCATCCTGTTCAGTATTGCCTAAATGAAGAGAGAAAATCCTATTTATTTTTGAAGTTTTTAAAGTGTGAAGAAATCACAGCTCTCGGCTGAAGTCGCTGTGATCCTTCTGTAGATGTAAAAGCCATTTTATGTGGAGGTAAACATTACTGGTTTTCTGGCCTGTTTGCAGGCTGTAGAGGGCCCTCAATGGATTCAGGTGGCCTTTAGCACTGATGTCCACTCCGCATGAGGTATTCAAGTGTCTCGATAGAAATTACACGTATCATGTTTTTTGGATATGCCTACCAGTGCCTTCACTGAATCATACTTGTGCTGCTGCTATTGCTCTGTTCTGCTGCTAAACCAGGAAGACTCCGTCTGGAGATCAGCAAAACTTTCAAAGTACTAATAGTGTCCATAGTCAGGATAGAGTTATCAAAAAGTATGGATTTTCCTTGGTATTTTTTGAAATGGAACTGTATTTGTTGTCTTGTTATTGTCAAAAGTGCTTCAGCTGGTCTCTACTACGCTGACAGTAGTGCCAATGCAAAGCTGTACAAAAAAGAATGAAAATTGTATCCCTTTCTGTTGAAATATTAAATTAGATTGTTTAAGACCAACATTTGATTTGGTTTTGTAGATAGCAAGGAAAGTGGATGACCTTTTATTATTTTTCTGTGTGACATTTGACTTTTTTTTAACCAGTATTACCATCAATTGTTAACTTGAAGGGCTATGTGGCATTCTGACTACAAAAGAGATAGAAAAGACACATTAAGAGAGTTTAGGAAGTTGCTGGGAAAAAAGAGTATAATGATAGCAGCAGGAAAAAAAAGTGTATCGCAGCTTCAAAACAGATGGAGTCTTCTAAGGAAGCTGTCTGAATATGGCCTGGGAACTATAAATTGCATTTAGAAGGTAGGGCTTTCACTGCAGATGGCAGGTTCCCAGTTAGAAGGTGAAAGCCAGACAGGGCTATGTACATGCAGAGAACTGCACTGAATGTGCCTAACATCTTGTGTTTGACATACATTGAAATTTAAGCCAGAATATGAATTCAAAAGGCTAATGTAAGAGTTCAGAACATGAAATATGTCATAGCGTTCAGCAATCCTCCAACTCGCTTTCAGGCATAGAAAATTTTAACTAAATACAAAGGCAGAATAAATTTGTGGCCCTAAAACTGAAACAAGACATTAACTTTGAATTCCATTTTCAATCACTCTTCCATCGAAATATGACAGAAAAGGCCTCACTTTCTTCCCATGTGCCAAGCTGGTGTCATTCCAGAGCCACCAGGTCAAAAAGCAGTGGTTTCTCTCTGGGCCTGTTGGCCCATATTATTTTATTACCCTATTTG
Source organism: Pelecanus crispus (assembly GCF_030463565.1). NCBI lineage: Eukaryota > Metazoa > Chordata > Aves > Pelecaniformes > Pelecanidae > Pelecanus > Pelecanus crispus. The sequence goes on along the minus strand of NC_134644.1, from coordinate 158,779,705 downwards.
ACCTGGACCTGATGTTAGTGAAATAAATGAGAGTTTTGGCTTTGACTGGGACTCCTGCTCTAGGAAATGATCCTCAGATCCTAGGAAAAAACAAAAATCCCTGAAGTTACCCCATCCCATGGACTTTCAGGGCGGGACTTGTCTCATCTAGTTGTGATTGAGGTGTCTGTGCCTGAGTTATCTGTCTAGGATTCTTGGAGCCAATGCAAATTTAAACAACACAGTCGTGAAGTACAGGAAGTGAGTTACCTCATCCAAAAGAATATTCCTCCATAGTCAGAGAACTGCACGCTTTTTGGCCATTCGTTGTATTGGCTTCGTCTCCAATGACTATGAAAGAAGCCTAGACACATGCACCACTACACAGCAATTACAGGAGGTGATAAAAATAAAAGGAGTGCCTGCTTCTGCTTTGTCCAAATGACAGCCTTATAACTGCAGGTAGGAAGCAAAACTTTGGCATATCTGCAGTTAATGACTCCTCTGTCTCCAAAATATAATTTGTCAGTTAATGGGAAATACTAATATGGCTTTAATCAAGAAGGCAAGGGAAGGTTCTAGCTAAAACTTAAAACATTATTTCATGGAATAATTAGTTTTATTTATGAATAGTTTTATTTTTCTTGTTTAATATATGTGTTTAAATTACTAGGGTGACATTTCTTTAAAAAGGGAATAGTATAAGACCGTTGAAGATGAAAGCTGTATTTTCAGTCTTTGCATAGAGCAAAGTGATAGTCATTCGCTGGAAGTATATTTAAAGACATGCTAAACTGATGGCTTTGTAAGATAAAACTAAAATCAGAAGGAATGAAAGTGTATTTGTGAAGGAGAAAAAAGGAGTATGATGCAGAGGAAAAGTTAATGAGCTTATTTGGATAAGACTGGGGATGATTCCTTCAGTACATGAGGTGTGTGTATGTATGGGAAAGGAGTGTTTCCTCTTCCTTGGGCTAACTATTGAAAAGTCAGGAAGGCCCAGCCTGTAAGAGAGCCAGGACAGATAAGGGAATAAGGGATCTGAAGAGAAAGCATGTCTCTGAGAAGCCAAAGAATTAACTAGGAAAAGTGACCCAAGGAGCTTTGTCTAAAGTTTTACAATATAGATGTTTTTTCATCTCAAACAAGCTTTTAGTGCTTTATTTCTTTACACCTCTCACTCATAGTGTACCTGCCTTTGTTACTTCTGAATCTATAAAATCCATCTCCAAGTGCAGTAAATAATCTACTAATGTCCATTTTAAGTTACCGGAGGCCTTGAGTGATTATCAGTGATTATTTGCTACTCTTTATACATTAGTCAGCTGTTTAAATCCAGAAATGCAAACTCTGACCTAACGTTCCTAGTGATTCCTGTTAAATATTCAGCGGTGTTCATTTAAAACAGCAACAACAACTGAGAAATCAAGAAATGAAGCACCATTACAAAAAGTTTGAAAACTGAAAACCAGTTTATTATGTTTTTTCTCATTATCATTGGTAGGAATTACCTTTCTGGGTCATGTACTTTGAAGTATCTAACAGGTTATATGAATAGAATGGCAATAAAAGGCCACTGAATAGCGTATTTCATGAGGGTAAAGTGTGCAATGTTACCAGTTGTTAATGATTTTTCCCTTGTGTACATGTGAAAGTCATTCTCTTATACACAAGGGCTGTGCAAATCATATATGCTTAGAATAAGCAAGAAAGGAAGCGTCTGGATTGGGCATTGAACAATGTACTTGAATTTTAAAGGTCTTTCACCCATTTAGTGAGGTATGCCCTAGGTTGATCTCCTGCTGCCCTACCACTGTCAATAGGATAAGGGTTGTAAGTGCATTTCCCCACTCATATTCAGCCCCTCTGTACTTTTTTTCATGACCTCGTTTAGATGACCTACACCTTGCAGTTTCTGGGATACATGGGATGAATTTCTGGAAACTGTGTGCATGGTATATGCTGTAATTTGGAGTTTTGAAACCAGGTTTGTGGAGTCTTATTACTTGCTCACAATTAAGCGATGGGTGTGGGTAACTGTTGAGAAAGAGTAGGTTTCTTCAAAGAGAAAGAAAAAAAGCTCCATGACTGGATTCTTATGATTCAGTAACCTTTCTTACATATAATAGCTGTCACAGAGGAGGCAAGAATGGGCAAAAATCTTTGAGCTGGAGGCGCTGAGAATACAGGAATCTTTGTATCACCTAATACGAACCTAAATGAGATGCCTAGGTAGAAGGTAGTTTTCTTAGGCTCCTTCCACAATGGGTAAAGAGAGCGGTACCTCCAGAATATAAATCAAAGCAGAAGCATATCTGCCTTCTCAAATAATTTCTCTTTACATTGACTGACAATTTAGGAAGCCTAGGGAGATTACTTTCTTAATTTAGGCCTGGAAGTTAGGTGACTGAACTTAAGTGACGACCCGCTGTAACTCTCTGTGTGTTAAATTTGGGGGAATTCTAGTGTGAAGAATCCTGCAGGCAAAAAGCAGGTGAGTAATTTCGAAGTCCACGTTGCTCCAGATCATTTCACACTCAGTTATGCTAATACAAGGAAGTGTTTTTAAGTGAGGCAATTCTACAAAATGCCAAAGCTTGCCTGAAGATGATCCAAGAAGAATGAGAAGCCAGCCCATAATGTCCATTACAGACTCTTTTCTAAATCTTTTGTTACAAGTGTATAACAGCTTTCTACACTGCTTTCTGTTCACAGATCTCCAAAGCTTATCCAGCCCCCAAGCGCTAGTGATTCAAAGACAAATTAAAACAAGGAAAACCACCTGTTTTTTGAGGTGCTTACAAAAGAGATGTTTTGTCTTCGTTCTGCACCAGGCATTAGCAAACAGGCAGGGTTTTTGCAAAGGAAAGCTGTCAAGGATATTGTGATGGGTGCTGTGCCATGCTATGCATGCAGAGCAGTGCATGGAAGGTAGGGGCGTTAAGGATTGGTTCGTGGTCATAAGAAGTCCATAAAAGATAAACCAAACAAGTAAAGAAGCAGAATCCTCACTGTACTGAAAATGACCTAGTCACATTGAAAATGATCACCATCTCCAATAAGACCCCATCATGTTGAATTTTCCAGATATATTCAGATAGTAATTTTTTTTGTTTCAGAATTATTTTATTGTTGAATTGCATGATTGACTGCTTTTGCAAGGTTGATTTAACCTCTTCACCACTGAAAAATCTGTAATGATTTCCCTTGCAATTTGTTCTTTTTTGTTTCCCAACACAACTAACAAATACTATTTCACAAAACAACCTTTTTTTAAAGGTTATAAGTCACTTTAAAACTTGTTGAGGGTACTAGTGTGGTAATGTTGCTGATGATGTTTAGGCAGCAATGTGTGTCTTAAGCCCTTCAGACACAGTAAGGATGAAAGGCTGTTCTAATGTTATATCTTTTTTTTCTTTAAAAGAACTGATGTGTCTCTTGTTTATGGGTTTATGGACATTTTTATTACAGCAGGGAATTTCTCCACCCCAATTTTACAGGGCAGCAGTAAATGCTCAGCAGCTGGGATTCTTGCAGCAATATGAAGAAAGTGTTTCTTAACATTTCCATCTTTATAACAGCAGTTACAAAATGGCAACTTTGATTTCTTAAATAATACATGAATTTATGTGCGGGGTTTTGTTTTGTTTTTTTTTTTTGTTTGTTTGTTTTTTTTAAAAAATTGGTGACTAATACTTCACTCAGTTAGTAGTTACCTTTCTCTCCTGAAGTTTACAGTAAGCTGGAAGACTGCTATGCCGTTGCTTGTTGCCGCTATTGTGGTGTGAGGATAGATTACATGGAATAAAGTTACTTGAGCAACTGGGTCAGCTAAGTGTGTATACAATGTCTATGTAATAAACAAACACACAGATTTATGAAATAATGGCAATTTTAACAACATGTTAAAACAGTTACAAAACAAACAGTAGGTCAAATTTAGTGTGACAGTGTATCACAGTGGAGGAAATAAAATTTCCCTTCCCATCCACTATAAACCTGCAGAGGGAACAAAAGGATTCTGCTGGGTCAGAAAGGCCTGGCTGCTGTGATGCTTCAGGAGGAAAGTGGCTTGTGGACAGCTTGCAAAAATTGTAATGTGTGCATCTCAGTACAGCTTTACTGTAGAACCCTGCAGCATTTAAGATTAAAAGACTACGTAGTGTTTGGATTATTCCTTCTTATTCTATTTTATTAAGGAATATCTGAATGTCTTTCACTATTTAGATGAGAAAAAAATGACTTTCAGATGAATGTGAACCCAGTGTTGGACAAATGACCAAAAAGCAGGTCTGGGGAACATCTGAGTTCCCCTTGGAATTCATTGCAGCTGAACCAATTGTGTAATATACAGTTTTAAATGTAAAAACCACATCAAACCTAGACCATAACGATACAGTAATAGAAAAGGTTAGCTAGTTTTTCAAATGCAGTGAACACAAGGCAATATGTACTGTAAACTCCTAATGCGTTAATTTACACTTAGAGACAACAGCATGGCTTGTCTACGCTGGATGGACAGAACAAGTTAGTACGTTCTAACAAGGTCCTGCTATCGTAGCCTGGACGAGGTCTGTCAGTACTTGTCAGTCACTTTATTCCAGTTGCTTATCTAATAGAGCTTACCTCTGACACTTGCGTATAAATCCAACACTGGATTCTCTCTGGAAGATATCTCCAGCAGCAACAACCGAGATCGGTGTCTGAGTTACAGCATCATGTAGCCGTTCATTAATAAACTGTTGGCAATATGGAATGAAAGTTGGAAGAAGGGAAATAAGGAAACCAATCGTAGCAGTGACTACCGTACTTTCTTTTGAATAGTGAAGCTGATTGGTTTTTTACTATAGCTATTTCAATATTTTCATAATTTGGGGAAATTTTCAATTACAAGTGAGTCGCTTTTTTTCCCTGGTAATATTGTAGCTGAATATTGGAAATAATACACTACAAAGAGTATTTTTTATTTGTTTGTTGCCCCCCACCCCCACCCCCCCTTAGTTCCTCTCCAGCTAACCCACTGGTTTAGTGATTAGCACCAGAGCATTTCACACAGTGTTTTGAGCTCAGTTCCCTGGCTGCAGTTCACTCAGCCTTGACGTAAATCTCCAATAAGTACTTTGTGAGAGGTTAGCCTTTTGTGCAGGGTGTGTGAGAAATCCTGCCTGACCAGGTTTGTTACAGAAACCAGTGTCAAATTGCCTTGCCCCAAGTGTTTGAATATGAAAGAGGGGGATGGGAGTGGGGGCAATCATGCAAAAAACCACCGTCACTCTCCACTTCCAAGAGGCTAATTGTTCGGAAAAAACCCCAGTGTTTGGACTCAGGATGTTTGAGTGCTGATCTGCCTATGTCTGGCACTGTCAAGTGAGCCTGTGATGATTTACAGTCTGCAGGTAGAGCAGCGAGTATGTCATTCATAGAATCCGCCTTCTGTGTCTTGCTTGTTGAGACTGGTTGCTTTTAATTTAATCTATTTGATCGTGCTATTTGCCTTAGGTGATCAACAACCTTTCATGTAAATCCTAGCCAATCTTATAAAACTAATGGAGAAGAAAAAAAAACACGCCAAAACACTAGCACTGTAGTCATGCCTTCGCTGTTGATGTCAGCGGTGTCATAGGAAGGCAGATAAGGTATGCAACCCTCCCTTTTTATAAGGAACATCTCCTCCCTTCTTTATGTTTTTTTTTGTTTTGTTCTGTTTTGTTTTTTTTTAAAGAAAGTTACATCCTTTGGAAATGGAAACAATACATTATCGTATTACCTCAGGGCCTTGTACATGAAAAGCCCGTTGAAATCTCTTTGCCATTCTTCCATATCATGTAAAAGTGGGTTGCTTCCAAATAGATTTAAAATTCAACATCTGTACTCTTCTGTTTCTGTTAGCAACCTTCACATTAATTGCAGTTATGCATTAGTAGAGGTCTTTTGGATTAACTCTTTCATTCATGGGAAGTAGATCCACAGATGTTTGTGTAAACACACTAGGTTTGAGGCTGGGGGCTGCTGGAATACATTTTGACAAGTACCCACTTTATCAGAGCATGACAGTAAATGGCAGCAATATCGCTTAAAGGGAATGGGGACTTGGGCTTCACAAAACCAAGAAGCAATGCAGAATCTGCAGCGAGGGACAAAAAGCCACCTCTCCAGCTAAGCAGGCAGGGCAAATGAAGTTCTTCAGAAGGGAAACATTGCACAGAGGCTTGCTGTGATTTATTTAATGGGTCCATTGACTTCAGAGACTCTGGCTTGAAGGTTTTGGAGGGACAGAAGGGGACAGGAAGGAGGAAAAAGTGCTGGAAGGAAGAGGGGGCGTCCTCTGTTTTTGCCAAGTATTATGTTTAGTTGGAATAAAGCAATAATAAACACAGACTTTGAAGGCCAGTTTGTCAGTTGTCTTGTGTTCCTGAAGAGCCTAATGTGAGTTGGTGTTGATCCATGAGGACTGGCTTTATGCATATTTTCATCTTTCCTTTCTGTGCTTTGATTATACATTAAAAACAAAGTGCTTATCCTGGTGAATTCCAGCAAAAATTTAGTTAAAATGCTTTCAAGACCACTTTGCATTTTGTTAAACAACTTCTAAGCATGAAATAATCTTGAAATCTAGTGTGTTGCTCCAGGCTTTTGAGATATAATTTTTCATAATGGTTATCAGTATCATCATCATCAAAAAAATATAACCTTACAGTGAGGGAGCATTTAAGCATTACGATTTGGCAGTCAAAACCAGAAAATGACAAAGTTAAAATTCCTGTGCCCCTTCAGACTGCTTGCTTAGTAACTTGGTGGTCCTTAACTGCCTGGTATTTGTAAAATGGGAAATAGAATTGGATGTGAAGTACAGTTGCAACATTGCGTTGTCAGCCTCCCCCCATGAGGTACACAGTCATCTTGATCATATTTGCTCTGAATTCCTCATGGATCTAAGCTAGCTGTAGTGTATAGTGTAGTTTCTCTCGCATAATTTACTAGCTCGGACCCCAACTTTCCTTACCTGTAAGATGTAAATAGCCCCACTGAACTCTATCCAGTCATCAGGATCTTGTTGCAGGGTCAATGCCCTGGTTGCAAGAGGGCTGGGAAGCAAGATAATACATGTTTTTTAAATCCTCTTCTTTTCGATGTGACACTTTTGTCTTTAAACTATTGACTAATTGCCATTCTATGGTCTGACACCAGTATATTTGCCTTTTATATATCTCTTTCACCACTGCTTATATTAGTTTTACGTCCTTTTGAAAGACCCCTGTTTTTTTCATTGTTGTGTTTCTGTGGAGGGAGGGGGCTTTCATTGTTGCCTATGTCTTAGCTTCTCCCCCCCCGCTTCTTTTTCATTTCTCCATCTTTTAAAACTGCCTAATTAATTCTTAATAATCCAAAAATACATTAACACCTAGCCCCCTCTTTTCTTCCCTGCCCCTTTTCCTCATGTGCCCTGTATCACACAGTCATAGCCCCCGCTAGGTTAGATACTACTCCAAGTCAGAGTACGTAGTTCTTGGAACAATAGCATAAATTTTAATTAAAACTATCATGGTTTTGAGGAAAAATAAATAGACGTTGCCTATTTGTTTGCAATAGGTCAAACGATTGAAAGCTTTTTGCTGACCACAGCAACAAAACTGAAGATGAAAATTGTCTTATTTGCTCACTGATCAGATAATTAATGTAGTATTTGATGTCCAACCCGACTACCTTTCCAAAGTTAAGAGCATTTTTTCCTCAATGCAAGCTGCCAGCGTGGACATAAGCATGTGCTTTGGAAATCTGCTTGGAATGAGCTGTTAATCCCTGGTGGAGTTGTGACTATTAGCGCTATTATTTGGGCGGTTTAGGAGAGAGCATTGTTAAGCACTGGAAAAGGGCTTCTTGGGTAGATCTTCTGGGTCCTGTTCTTTCTTGTCCTTCAGCAGATCACAGTTGCCATATGTATCAGTTCACTTGTCTAATAAATATCTCATGCTGTGAAACTGTGGTGTTAAATATCATCATATACACATCGATACCTCTCTCATAGGTGGAATGGCTTGAAACATTTTCAGATCAGGCTTTTCAACAGAGTAAAACCGACCAACCAAATTGTTTACAGCAATTTCAGATTTTTCAGATTTTTTCCACACTACGTTACTGTAAAAGTAATACAATTTTTCCACTTAATTTTGTAGTCTTGAAGCGAAGCTGCTGCGTAAGTCCAGAAATACTATTACTATAAAACACCTGCAATAAATATGAGTTTAAAGTGCATAAAATTTATATGATAAGGCATGCTAATTTACAAAAGGCTCTGCTTTATTAAAAAAGGAGAGGAATGAGGCAAGCTCATCTGCGACATAAACTTATTCATCACCCTTGCAATGAATCTTTTTCTGTTACCAGCTTGAGATTTCAAAACTGTTAACAAGCCAGCCATGACTGTTGAACTTCAATACATGAACAGTCCAAAGAAGAGCTATTAATTAACCCCAGTGACTGGTGTGGTGAAAGCTTAGCTATTGACTGCTGTCACCTCAGGACACTGCTGCTGTTAGTTTTCAGCATGGGGAAGAACTGGGATTCACCTGAGGATTGTCACAGGGAGAAGGAAGATGGTTGGAGTGGAAGATTTGCCACTCTGACCCGTGGTAGCTTTGTTGTACATTAGGTGGGAATCCTTTGACTTAAGACACAGCTCAACTGAAGGCTGCGGAATATAGTCTAAAATTAGGAGTGTGGTGAATTCCAGTGCTGCCTAATGTTAGCACAGAATTTTTAAGCTATTTTCTTTAACTGTGATATTTATGATGTCCCAACCAGCGATTTGTTCCCCTCTGAGCTGGATTGCAAAGCAATGCCACAGACCGTGGAATTCATCGTGGCATGACGGCATTTAAAACCTCAGTCAAACCTTGTTCAGTATCTGTAATGTTTTCTATTCTGAGCCTAAAGAGCAACTCAGCGCTGTGACTAAAGATAAATAGTGCAATATTGTCAACATCCTGTAGATGTTACGCTGCAACTGTGCAAAATCATTAGGTTGGTTACTTACTGGTGCCTTAATGTTGGGTCTGGTGGTGAGCTTTAGGGAATATATTAGAGATGAGTTTCTTTTATGTTCCATTGTGGTTTATGCAGTCTGTGAAGCAAATACTCTCTTGCCTTCTTATGTCAGCCAAGTCTTTTGGGTAGGTTTTTCCTAGGAATAGGAGGGGTTATTTTTGTCTTAATTTTCTTTCTTTTTATTTTCTTTTTTTTTTTCCATACTGGTCAGAAGACAGTTTATTTTCATTATTTCATATGCAGGGCGTGACAGGGTCTGAACTGGCTAGAGCATCTTGGTGGACCTTCCTAGATCTTTGCATTTTCAGTAAGCACCCTGAAATCACTCAAGACTTTTAAACTCAAAAATTTCATCCACCTAAACCATTCATTCTTTTCTTTAAAACAAGCAAACAGACTAGCAAACCAGAGGAGAGGCAACTCCAGTAGATTATCTCTGGTACACCAGTCCCACTCTGAATGGGTGCAAGTATTAATACTTGATAATGAAAATATGAGCTGTGCAACTATGATATTGGCTGGCTATAAGAAGTTCAATTTAATGATACTGAATGAGTAGACAAGGGAGGGAAAGCTTGGTGCTCTTCAGAATGACTGTGCTATGCATATCCACTGAGTATTTAAATTGATGACATTCCTCCTTCCCCTACCTTGTCTGTCTCCCCGAAGCTTAGGTTTCAATGTTTTCAGAGTGCGCAATATTAGCTGACCTTGACTTTGAGCAACCACTAAATATGCATTGCATTTACTGATACTAGAAGTAATCCTAAGAGTAAATCTGCAAGGCTCAGTTATTGATTTTATCACAATTTACAGAAATCAAGGGACTTGATGAACTTATTTTAAATCAATTTTTGAGCCAGGTGGAGCAAACCATAACCCCAGTGTTCAAATTTTTTAAATCAGTGCTTTTGCTAGTTTGAAATAACTGGATTTCTTCACCCCTAGCAACTGCTACATAGTGTGGCTCAGGCTTCAGAGACTGACAAAGCTGAAAGCCAGGATGTGCTCTGCAAGGTGTCCATACCACTGAGGATCAAACTGAGGTATCATCTCTGCAAAATTAATCTAGCAAATCCCCTTTTTATCACTATATAAATATTCCAGAAAATTCTTCTTTTGGTTGTTATTAATAATACAAAGACCCTTGCAATTCCATTGGCACAAGAAGAAATCAGATGTGTATCTCAGAGCTTCAGCATCAGCTAAAGGGTGGGGAAAGGAAGGAAGGAAGGCAATATACCCATTTTCATAAAGCCACACTGAGTAACCACAATAATTATAGATTTAAAAAGTCTTTTCTCAAAAAGATTACAAAATGATGTAATGTAGATTAAAGGAATGATTACAAATTACTTATCAGTGTAAACAAATATACATAAGTTTAATTCGCTGGCCCAAGACTGGACATATTTTGATTCTTATTAACATTATTTGGATTAAGAAGTAATGGTCCCACCGTTCCACCATACAGCTGGAATTCAGTGGCAGTGTTTATTGCATTTAGCATTTAATAGTTCAGCTGCTTAAAAATGGTACTCATACAATATGTCTGCATGTAAGTATGTATCTTCTCACATGTTTTTACAGTTGCTTTGGATTTATTCCATTTACTAACCATATTAACTGACTATTCTTAAGCATTTGATGCCAGGGTTCACCTGGGTCTTTATGCTTCCGTTTGAGTTCAACAGGTTCCCCAGTATGTAAATACATAGAATCCTTAACATTATGTTGTATTTTTGTATTTTACTATCTTCGGATAGTAAAATGAAAACGATCAGACATTTCCAACAGGACTTTTCATCTGAGTGTCTCAGCACCATGAAGGCACCCATCAAAATTGTTAACAATTGCATAGTTTGCAAGTATATTACACTGCTGTTTTTCTTTCCCCCCCAGTTCCATTCTTCTCATTAAAAAAGAGAGATTGAACTTGGTAACAATACTGTTTTCTGAAACGCTTTATGATTTTTATCATTTTGTCAAACTATTATTCGTAAGTAAAAGAAGATGGGACTGCAACACTGTCGTAGGACATAGGGGTTGGCTGATTCAGTGCCCTGTATTCTTAAACAAAGAAAGCTACTTACTTTGATAACCCTAATCTACTTTTTAGTAAAACTTCCAGCCTGTTCTTTGAATGAATGGAACTCTTTCTCTTATTTGCATTTTGTAAGACTCTTGCTAAATTGGTCTCTGTGCATGTCTATCCAGGTGGTTTGTCACAGACGGTATTCACCATTTCTAAAGCTGCATAGGGTAATGAAAATAGATAGCACAATACAGGCATAATAACTTGTACAGTGCTTGCTCATTGCAGTGCCTCACCACTAATGTATATAAATACCTATTGCAATCGAGCATGACATTTGTGGAGGGATCAACTCCAAAAACATATTGAGTGTAGATACTTTAATTTCTCTTTACATGGCCCTCAAGGTGAAGATAGATGTTGCGGTCTGTCAGCCTATCATCACTCTGAGCACTTTCGTCACCTTATGTGCTCTGTTTCCTTCTCCTTTGAATACATGTTATTTTTAAAATTTCTATTAGAGATTAAAATCTTTTAAAGGGAATCATTCTGTATCTCTTAGGAACAGATACTCAGCTGCATCCCTACGTACGAGCAAGTCTCATTCTGAAGGCATACATGCACCATGGGAATGAAACTTCTGCTTTTTGTTTTTAAATTTTTTTCCATAAAAGTGTGACCCTTAACAGGGTAGATTTACTTAAGGTGACATATTTCTAATATATTATAATAAGTTTTGTAGTGCTTCCTTTCAGATAGTTACTGAAAGTTCTGATGAACTTAAACCGTTAGTCTTTTTTTCCCATTTCAACCACCAAAACTGGCCTTTCTCAGTTAGTTTGATAACTGTATCTGGTAATAGGTACATGTATTTACAGGAACAGACCCACCTTATTTTATTTGTATTCTTATTTCATGTGTATTAGCAAAAGGAAGAGAAGACTTTTTAGTATGTGCTAAAGGGTGGTGATATCCTCTCCGTGTATCTTCCATAGGTAGGCTGCTGTTGAGTACATACTCAACTCTTCACTTTTTTTTGCATCATGTCAAGTAGTGTCTTTATGTCATTTGACCAGATTAGCTATAAAAAGAATGGAAATCTAAGCAGATTTAATAGTTCTGTCCTACAAGATTAGTTGCTGTGTAAGTGTGATGGTCTTGCATTATTAAATTGTTAAAAGGTGAAAAAAGAATAGCTGGAAAACAAGAGAAAGAAACAGTATCTTTAATGAGGCAGTTCTCTAGGTCTTTGGTTTTGTTCTTGTTTTTTTTAGGAATGTAAGAGAGTAGGGTACTTCTGGCTATTGTGAGCAGAAAAAAATTTGCCATGACTGCTCTTGATTTCCATATGTACTTACTTTGTTTGTTTTCCTCTTACTACTCTTTGATATAGAATAGTTTCTTCCTGTCTTTCATTAAACTGATGCTGCCTTGTACCCCTGTGCTCATATATAAAAGAACTGTAGCAAGAAAAGAAGTCATGCCTAACACATCTGATAGTATTTCCACATTCATATGAAAGCTCTGAAAATCCTTGATAGTTTATTAGATAGTTATGTGGGGGAGGAGTCCTTTACTTTCACACTGAAGAGCTTATTGTTAATGAAGTAGGTATTAAAGGGACTGACTTGTACATCTGCATTGCATCAATGTAGGCATGGATAACTGGGTAACCAAAACCTGCTGGACTTAGTTGAAAAATTAATTATTGTCTAAATGTCAAATGCTGCCAATTCTATAACATAGAAAAGATTGGGAAAAAAAATATGGTAAAAAGATAAAAAAGTAGATACGGAGAAGCACTTTTATGTGGAGTAAGACTTTTAACGTACTCTTGTATTCCTTTAGCTTTGTTCATTCTCTTTATTATTTGCTCCAAAATCACCTCAGCTGAGCAAATGTCATGTGAAATATCCTATGGGTTAATCAGTAATAGCATGCAAACAGCTATTACCTATCTGGGCACAGTGCTTGAGTGTGCATTGCAGAACAGCTGTCAGGCTGCTTTGGAAGCTTCCTTTTCTCAAATTTTTTCACTGAAAGATCAGAGTATCTCCCTATCTCTAAATATAGTGAATGTTCTTTTATTAAAGTTTGAGTAAAAATAATTATTCTTATTTCCTTCCCCCCTCACCCATTTCTGTCACAGATTATTTTAGATTCACGCTCTCTTCTCAGTAGTATTTTTGGGGGATCAAACTAAGTATTGTTAGACAGCTGAATTTATATTGTGCTACATCTGATCTTGAGTTTGGACATCTAATCTGATGGGGAACGTGGTAATCAACAGAAAACTACAGGGGGGTAACCTGTGACAATTTAACTAGGTTGATTTGCTTTTCTTTCAGAGATCACTAAAAGCAGGAGTGTTAACACAGGTTTCAGATTTGTCATGGCTTTTTTTATTTCTGTAGAGGGAGTGAGTGATTATATCCATATAAACTGAAAACTGGGTATGTTTATAGTTGCTATCCTCTGTCATTTCCTCTCTGAAGGGTCTAACATGTCTCCTTCCCAATCCTAAACATCTTCATATTCAGCATCCCCATTTCTACCAGACTGCATGTGAGCGTGAGTGCCACAAAAGCCATGCTGTAGCTTGGGTAGGGAAGCAGAAGAGTTTTGGAGAGGTCAGTAGGTGGGAGATGACAGTTGGGATTTCGCTGTAGGCTGAGCTGGACCTGCGGCAAGGTTGCAGATGCCCTGTAGTGTCAGCCTCACCAATGTATTCTGGACTGCGCCTGGAGCGCCCCGCTCTTCTCTGAGCCATTTTTAGGCTGTCTCCGCAAATGGTATGCAATTGACTTTCACATGCTGACAAAACCCATTGTTGCATATCATCAAATCTGGCTTTGCTATGAGCTTAGTATTGGCTAATGAACCAGAAGAACTTGTAGTTCCAGTACAAGTGGTTTGATGCTGCTGGTACACTTTTCTTGTGGCTTTGTGTTCCCCTCCCCCCCATCATTTGAGGGTGGAGATTGTTTGTTTCTTTAACTGGCATATTATGATAATAGAATCAAGAGATAAGATTTAATCAAGGTACATAATATAAATACATAATAAAACAGTAAAATATGTAAATAAGATCCTATTGGTACCCTGGCTTTTTGAACTGTGCTTTATGGTGTGTTTTCATATGATGTAAGTGTAATACTCTTGTTCTTGGTAGAACTTCTGAAGGAGAGACTTCAAATTCCTCTTTTCTCAAGCTGAGCTTATGTTTCATGTTAAATAACAAAAGTGAAATGAGATTGCTATCTCCTGAATGAAGAATGAGATTGCATTCAGCCATTTTCTTTATATGTTATCTTATCAGTGTATGATTTTGCTTATACACAGTAGAACGAGATATATCAAGCATAACTCTCATTTATCACTGCCAGCAGCCGTACTGAACATTTCAGAGCCCTCATACAGACCGTTCCTTCTACAGTCAACTACCGGCTTGGACTGTTGGCTAAAACACGAAGGGCATGGTGAAAGGGAGAAGAACAAAGCCAATCCAACCAAAGGCTTAGCAGCAAGAGCTCTAGATTGTGTCCTGTTCCTCGTAAATTCCATGTGAAGCTCGTGTCTTGAACGAGCATGTTCCCTGTCCCTTATGACAGAAAGGGATGTGGAAACAATTACTCAACATGAGTCATAAAAGAGATAAACCCTGAAAGATAGACAAAAAATGTTTATCCTGTGCTGAGCCACATTAGCCCAAGGCTGTGAAGTCTTATTTCCATGTCATGCCCTGGTTCTGAACTGTTTGTCTGAGGCCCTTTTGCAGACAGCTGCTGAAAGTAAAAGGTCACAGTGCAGCAGCTTTAAAGAACCTGCTTCAGCCATATAAAAGTCACCAAAAGAAATGGGAATTTGTTGGGAGAATTAACCTTCCTGGTGTGTAGCATCTTCAGTAGCAAGAGGCTTTTGACAAGCTGACGCCGTGACATATTTGTCTCTAATTTAGTTGATTAAGAGAGTGACTATATTATGAAAGATTGCTTTTCCACCACTGCTATAAATGTAGCGATCTTAGCCCAGATATTTTTTTTTTTTTTTTAACAATTAGCGTTGTTCTCACTGTGGAGAATTAAGAAAAATTGCTAATCATTAAGGACATGTCATCCTGTCCTGAAAATTGGAAAGATGTGTTGTTTGTTGTCCAAGGCTGAAAACAGACGAGAAGAGTCATTCTTCTTACTGCTTTCAGTGTGGTGTCCTACCTTTAATTTGAAAGTATGACTAAGTCATTGTGGATTAGGCTTCCCACTCTTGACAGTTATTTGGAGAAGTTTTCTTTATGATGATAAAGAAAACATTACTGAGAGTCTCCTTTGTAATGTGTCAGTACCTAAACAACCCACATGCTGTGTGCTCTCTGCTCTGCTCTTGTGTACTCTGCAATCTCCAGGCTGGTAAAAGAACCTTTTTTTCTTACTTTAAAAACAGGAAAAAAAGGAAACAAAAGTTTCCTGTACCTAATCTAAAGGTTAAAAAAAAATAACTAAGGATTGGATTAATTTTACCTAAATGTTTCCAAAATGTTAGTTAGCTAGGAACGTGCCTGATTGATTGCTTAATGTGAAAAGATCTCCTTGCCTAATGGAAGAAGTTGATTGCTTAATGTGAAAAGCTCTCCTTGCCTAATGGAAGAAGTATCTAACATGTCTTCTGTATGTTAGACAGTGTATCCTCATTTCCAACCACCTTGTGCCAAAGCACCGTGAATAATCAAGAGAGAGAGCCTGGTTCTGGGAGGTGACAGAGAATATTTAGGTTATGAATTGCCTCTTCCCACTGGCAGTGAAGGGAGCCTAGGGTTAGATTTGTGAAGCTCAGCAACAGAAGAATCATTTCTGTGACGCTGGGAAAATCTTTTCATCTAAAACCCAGGCAATTAGAGAGCTTTAGGTTAAATACAGATTTCTGTTCTTCCATATGGTGTTTGTTTGCAGAACTCTCACACTATGTTGTTAGACACCGATATAACTGTGCTTTGTTGGGCATGTCGTGCATCCTGCAGAGGCTTTATCTCTACCGTTTATCAAGGGTACTTTGGGCTTGATAAGAATTATTATTATCAGTAAAGTTTTATTTCTAGATCCCTATAATATTCTGGGTTTTTTGCATTTTTATCTGTGAAGAAATTCTAGAGATGAGAATTGATTACATTATTTATATTGTACTGTTATATATGTTCATCATAGTGTACGTTCATCTTTTGCCCGGAACCACTCTATTACCAGGAACTTACTACAAGCTCCAGAAACTGAGCCTGACATCTGGCTTTTTCTAGTGATGCATCTTCACAAAAAACAGCCGTTACAATTAATAACTCTGCTTAGGATGTTTCGATCTAAGTAAAATCAAGTTTCATTTTTGTAACTATATGAGCTTTATTATTAAAAAATATTTATTACTATTACTATTTTAATATTACTGTTAAAAAAAAAGAAAGATAATACTAATCATGAGCTGAATGAAATTTTGGTTCTATTGAGAAAGGTGTTTCTAAACGTAAAAATGAAGCCACTCTCAAATGTGATTTGGTTGTTTAAGAACAGTGGAACAAACATGGAAGATGATCAAAAGGTTGGAAGAGGTTGAATGTATGGTTGTGAAATAGTAAGTGATACAAAGTGTGGTCTTGCTTCCACCCAAGTCAAGGTTTGTGCGTGAAGTTCCCATGTTCCAAGTTGTTTGTCCAGGTTTTAACTGAATTCTTAGTTGTGGTCCAAAATGCTTGCATAGATATTTACTATAAAATGAGTGCCTGCTTAATCGTCATATGCATTAAGCTTTAATGTATGTTTGGTAAATAGCGCAGTCAGTCAGGAGGGATGGTCATTATTATAGTGAGGAAATGTGATACCTTTGCATCAATGTTTAGAGCACTGCAAAATTCAGATTTTATTTTTTGTGAAATGTGTTGAGAAAGGAAACAACACAAAATCATAATGACTATTTTCACGGGAACTCATGTGAGGATTCAGCTTCCTTTCTTTGCCATTGTTTCCCTGACGTTGGTTGCCTGTTTGCTTGGAGTGTTCTGATTTCTTAACTTTTTGAAAATAAAAAAAAATTATGAAACATGTAGGATTATTTTTAAGAAGTGCATATATATCTATTCTTAAGCCTCATTATGAATTTGAGTTTTTGAGTATTTTAATCCTTTGGAAATAGTCTGTAAAGCTATACTAAAATTTCAGCCTTTTCCTGTTAAGTACTCGAACAAAACTGAAAAGAAAAGCTCATTTATATTTATACCTGTAGGAGTTTAGGAGATGGTCAGAATGACAATATAGTCACTTTCGCAGGAAAAAATCCACTTTGCTGGTCAAATGGCTGATAAACAAACTTGTTCGGGTCACCAGAAATGCAGTGCTTGATGCCGACATTATTGGCCAAAATTCTAGGTCCTTTGTTATGTGTGAGGCCAGATTAGATGATAATTTGACTCTAAAATTTGAATATAATTTCCATTTATTTCTACAAAATTTTAATTGAATCCAAAGAAGTATCTCTAGTCATTAACACAAGCCTACTTCTTCGTATTTGTTACAAGTAGTATCCACCATCATTTGAAAATTAGACTGATGATGCTCAGGTCAGGCACAGGTGTGAAAATAGTTGTGCGCAGCCATACAGGTAGATCTTGAGCTAATGATGTTTTATAGGGAGAGAAATGAATAATTTAATCTTAAAACATTTTTTTTTAAGTATTCTTTTGCAGAGACCGCTCTTGCCTCTGTTTCTGCCTTCACCTTTTCTTTTTTTTTAAAAAATGCTATTTAATTTCGTATTAACAAGCTTGTTTAATAAAAGACTTTCCAGTCACATTTCTTGCAGAGATATTTCTGGTTATGGAAAATAGCTGTCTGTGTTTTCCAAAAATAGAAATTAACTAATCCTGGTGCTTTATTTTCACAGTAAATGTCAACGAATAAACACTACCACTTAATTGTAGTTTATAAAACTGAAAAACAAGTGGCTTTATAAGTATAATGATACAGCAACAAACACTTGTTATCAACGTGTCAGTGTCTCTTCATAAAATGTTGCTTGACTTAAATCACTTTGCAGGTATTAATTAATTTTATTTTAAAAATAAAACCAGAATACTAATTGTTAAGTATTTAATCTTCTGCTCCATTCCAGGAGGAGGTATCTGCTAGATTTGGTGACATAAGGGTCAAAAGATAAACTGTAACCAATACCGCTGTTTATTTTTTTGACAATGTTAAATTAGCAACCCCTCAGACCTCTTGCAGAGAAGTACAACCTGAGTAATTGAACATGTCACTGGGGAGTATGCTTGGTTAAGCTGATTCCTATTATGTTGACTTGTCAGGGACCAATAATTAAAGCTGAAGAGGGATGCTCATTAGTGTCTACAAAATGATTCAAAGAGCAGAAAGGAAGAGTCCTTCAGGCACACCTGCTAAAAACTGACACTGCGTGGTGGGGTGAAGCCAACCTACCAGCTTGTTTATGTGATGGGTTAGTGGTACAGCTCTAACAAAGAGTAAATAAATTAAGAGGTGGAAGCACATGCTCTTTGAATCAAGCTACAAAACTGCATTTGACATCTACCTTTTAAGATGTTCGCCTTATACTACAGTGTCTCTGCAACATTGTATTTTTAGCATTTATTGTAGAAGATGTACAACAGTATCTATTCAAACGGCTTTCTCCTCAATCCCTGAGTAATCATTTCGGTTATTGTAGCTGGAAGCATCATAATATTAATAAACTGTCTGTTTCTTTGAACTCTCAAGGGTCTGCTTGGATAACCTCTAGGATTTATAGTGCTTTTGATGAGAAATGCCCTTATTAGCATGTATTTTTCACCCTTGCGCTTTAAAGATGAGGTGGTTTGTTTTTTTTCTTTTTAATTCCCACCACCTATGCTACTAACTGTAATACATTAATTTCTGTGAAAAACCAAACAGGAAAACGCTCTGAATGAGGCTTTCTTGAAATGATAGTGCTTATCAGAGCAGGGAAGCAGTATTTGCATAGTGATGTTATGTTATTACCTAGAATTAATAACCTAAATTTTATATGGAATTGGGAGCTTTTGGGGGCTTGAGCTGGGATGGGCTTGCAGAC
The DNA here is from genome assembly GCF_030463565.1 of Pelecanus crispus. Taxonomy (NCBI): domain Eukaryota; kingdom Metazoa; phylum Chordata; class Aves; order Pelecaniformes; family Pelecanidae; genus Pelecanus; species Pelecanus crispus. The sequence goes on along the minus strand of NC_134644.1, from coordinate 158,760,543 downwards.
TTTCTTCTTCCACAACATGAATAATACGTGAAACTCAGTTCTCACTGACATTCAGAGTAATAAAATAAACCCACACAACTTAGAAATAAATGCAGACAAAACCACTTTAACTATGACAAACCCTGTGAAACTGGTTATGAAAGCTCAATGTGTAACGGAAAACTGAGGATGTGGCAAGTTTCTTGATGAATAATTTGTTTTTGTTCTTTCAGGTTATCTGTAAATGATTTTTATCACACATTTTAACATATGTTATTTTGATAAATTCAGCTGTTCAGCTGGAAACCCATGTGCTGCGTGATCCCCTCTACTCGTGCCCTCTATTTTCCCACTGGATCAAGGTATCACTTCCCTGCTCTAGAAATGTCCTCTTCACTGTAGCCATCTCCAAAATCTTCATGCTGTAACATTTCATTAGGGATGCCTAGCACAGAATGGAGTCCCGCAGGGTCAGGCAATATCCGTGCCACAACCTTAAGTCATTAAAACCATTAATCTTGACTCCCAAATCTCCTTTGTGGTGGTTTACAGCACAGCCTCAGAAAAAGCACTAGTAACAGCACCCTTCCTCATGGAAAGCTGCTACAGATCATGGACATTGGGGGATAACAGAAGAGCTTTGGAAAGGACAGGTATTTTTATCAAAAAGCCTCTTCTGTGTCCTAGAGACCTATTTAAGTTCAGAGGACTTTGCTCCTGCCAAGTTGGTCTCCTCTGAGATCCCTTTGACTTGAAGCTGTGTGGAAAAGCCTATGTGGACAGTACAGTTTTCTTGCCTCTGGGAACCATTTCCCTATAATGGCTAATTTCTATAGTCTTTTTTTTTTTTTTCCCCCAGGAAAAGCTGATATGGTCTAATTTCAGTATCCAAACCTATGACACTGAAAAACTCCCAAGGAATTGAGTCATGGGCAAAAAAACCAGTGGTACTGGAGTTTTTCAGGGTCTCCTGCCATCATAGGTAATAAAGCCTTCATAACTTTTAAACCATAAATTGCTTAAAACTGGGATAGAGATACTCTTCAAAAACACCCATTAAATAAAAACTAAAACATGTGGGAATCCTGAGCATTGCATTTATAAACCGTAGGTCTGCTGGAAGGAGCAAAACTTATGTTCTACCTTTTTGTATGTTCCTTGTCATCCCTCTCTGAGTTATAAATTGGAGTACCATTGAATCAATTTTTAATAATCTTATTAATCAACATAATCTGTATTAATACAGCACTTTTTTAGTTCAGTGCTACTTGTCCATAGTCTGACAGAGCGAATTTTGCATCAGCAACAAAAAAGTTGTGATTTCTCATAAAAATGGAGATGAACAATCAAGCAATCAGCTTTCAAAGGTAACTTAAAAGGATCAGACTCCTAAATGTAAATACCATCACGACTTCTGCACTTACTTCTGACTTAGATCTCCAGACTAGAGAGACGCCTGAGACTTTTGGACCACATTTTCTTTCAGATTCGCTGTTTTGTTGCTAATAAGATGAGTTGTCTTGGGAAATGAATCAGTACTTCTGGGTTGCTCATTTGGCAGCCCAGTGCAGTGAGCTGCTCTCATTGTCAACACAATAAAAAACGATATTTATTTGTTTCCAAAGACTTCATGGTAGCTTACTTGCAGAACTGTATCTATGTTAAGCGTGTAAGCCAGAGTGTCCATGTGAGAATAAAGACATTCCTTCAGTAGCATTTTTCAAATTGGTTTACTGAAGCAAATGCTAATGCAAAGTCTGTAAGTAATCCCTAGGCTCAAATGTTGTAAAACTCTTGTGATTAAATTTGCTGTGGGTTAGTACATGGCTAGCTGTGTGCTGTTGTAAAGTGGAGAGGGTACCTATGAATCCTGGGAAATGTGGCCGAGGAGACTGTAACCGGCATCCTGTATCACAAGGGCCACTAGCACTTGTTCTGTGACGGAAACATCTAGTAGCAACTTCAGCAAATCCTGCTTAACAGTTCAAAAATCTGCAACAGCAAATTTGAAAGAACATGCCATAAATTTTTCTTACAGCTGTATGAAGAATAAGCATAAAAGGATTCTCCCCACTCTTATTTTCTCACGCAAATGATACCATATCTATTCAGAGGGCTTTCAAAATCACAGTACAGCTATAGCTGTCTGAAACCAAAAACTTCATGAAAAAAACTTTGAGGATTCACATTATTTTTTTTTCCCCCTACTGGACTAAAAAATAAAGATTAACCTTTATTTATATATTGTGAAAAATAGCTTTCTGGATAACTAAAGTACTTGGGCATTCACCTGGATCATGGGAGTCAGAGGGTGGGCAAGAGCAAGGGTCCAAACCTCCATCAGCTGCGGCTGAGGACACCTCCTGCTGTACGGAGCTGTTCTGGCCCTCTCGTGTAGAAGCTACATCCTGACCCCAATGAACGTAGTTCTCTAACTGGTACATTTTCATAGGAAGTTTTAATTACTGTGAAACAGTATTTTCTGACTACAGACTTTGGAAAATTCTGGTCTTCCTCAGTTTGTAAAGGTCCAGTGGAGGGCAGTGATAGTAAGAAAGGGAGTGTTGGTTAAACTACCCAAAGACAGATCATAACTCCCCATTCACTGGAACAGAGGAAAGTCCAAGCCTCCTGCCTTCCCACCTGACCCATCATTGACTGGGTGTGGCAGAAAGACCTTCACCTTTCTGCACTGGTGCAGGTGGATTCATCCCCACAATCACAACAAAATACGAGCTGTCATCTTTAACTGTTGCTGTGTAAGGGCAGTTGGAATTGCAGCGGCATCCAGAAGATGCAATTAAGTTTAGAAACTTACACTGCAATATGTAATAAGGCACTGTGCCTTCTCAGAAGAGGTTTCATTCTAATTGAAGACTCTTTGTAACATGAGAAAATATGTGACCAATACAAAGGTGCTCAATTCAGATCAGAAGGAAAAAGATTTTCCTTCTCAAAAAAATGTTTTCCGTTTTATATGTTAGAGGAGGAGTAGGTGGGAAGTACTTGGAAAAGGAAACCTGAGGTGGTCAGAATGATGAATGAGGTTGTATTCTTTGGCACATGTGTTTTGAATAGATAAGATGGGGTGCATGTGACATGGCTCTTAGAAAGCAAAAGACGACTGAATGAGTTTTAAACAATGTAAATTAAGAGAAAGGATTGAATTGAATTGAAAAAATTGAGATCTTATGGAGGAAGAGCTGAAAGTAGCTAAGCAGTACCTCAATATAGATGGCAAGACACAGAGTCCTACCAGCTTACTTCCCAGCACAGGACTGGGTGGCAGGGAAAACTGGGGCACTGCCAGCAGTGTTGGGCTGGGAGATGGGGGCTGATGCAGCCCCGTGGAGGTTAATTGAATCAAATTGATTTAAATTAGCTGATGAACTAGACCAGTTACACTGAATTGAAGCAAAGGCCTAAAAGAGGGAAATATAAGAGAGAAACAAATATGTTATGGGATACATTCAGAGTAGATGAGCATAAGTAAGTAGGTAGATTTTTCAGGGTGGGATGGGATGAGATGAATGAATAAATATGAGTTGCAGCTGAATGAGTTTTTCATTCATTAGCCTGTTCTATCCTCTTGCGTTCCTAGTGCACAAGGCAGTCACAATGGAAGGGATTAAGGTCACTGACCTTAATTTAGGTTAAGTCTGAAAAAAGATCTTGAACATGTGTTCCTAGGGCAGAGTTTACTTGCCTGAAAAATTTCCTTGTTAATGGATTTTTGATGGGGGTGGGGATGATCATAATTTATGAACTACCACTTTTTAAATATTTGCCTTTTCTGTCTTGTCTACAGAGGAGCGACATTAGCTTTTGCAGTTGCTTTGTTTATCAGCAGTGTCTCACAGTCTTTGCCCTGGAGACTATAACAAGCCTGGGTAGAGATAGTATCCTTGTTCTTTTCTCTACAGTAACTGCTCAGTCCATTTAAAGATAATAGGCCATGCCCAGCATGACCAATAAAAAAGGAAAGCGGCATTTATCTTGCTGGCTTCCTCTGATAGCGTTTAGGACTATGCTCTCTGCTTGATCCATGGGCTTAACTCCATGAACAGTCTATGGGGAGTAAAACATTCAACAACACCTTTGTAGCACAAAGATCCATTGTTGTTTGTGCTCTGTGCTCTCAGCCTTTCTCTGCAAAACTGTTTCCACTTGTCTTACTTAACAGTGTAAAAATAATCCAGCTTTCTCTGCAGCCCTTTTAGGGGACACAATGACTGTAATGGAAATAAATTGAAATGTAATTAGCCTTCTCTACAATATGGCTTCATATGTTTGATCACAAATAGCCCGAAATCCAAATCCAGACCTCGCCTTGCTCCACTGCACCGTGTTTTCTTAACTAGAGAACTACTAACATTTCTAATAAATAAATTAAAAAATAAACAAAAATGAAAGCAAAAGAGGAAGGAGCCACAGAATTATTCAGTGAGGCAAATGTCTTACAGAGACAAACAGAAATTTAGAGCATTATCTGCTTATCTTAACAACAAGGAAACTGAAAGTTAAATTGATTAATGGCATTAAAGTATCTTCACAGGAAGAAAATACTGAGTACTAATAGCTATCGCTCTCCTCTGCTTGTTCTGAAAGCAAAGAAAAAAGCCAGTAGTGTTGAAAGTCAAAATTAAATGCATTCAAATGAGAAGTAAGGGATACATTTCAGTAGTGATGACTGGTGCCCATTGAAAAAAGTACTGTTGGAACAGGAAGGTGGGTGTCCATTTTTTGATACTTGAGATGAAGACTGAATGCCTTTCTGCAAGAATTCTGAGAAATACAAGATATTGGACTCACTATAGAGATCATTATGTGAAATGTAATCCCTCGGTTTATACAAAAATCTAGCCTAAATGATGTGATATTTTCAGGGCTTTGACTTCATGGAGTTAAGCCACTCTGTCCTCTGGCCCAGTATTGTGGATGTCAGAATCAAAACAAATTAGATTTACGCTCACCTGCAACAGAGCTGAATCTGGCCCTCAGAGTTCAGATTACTATGCATACAGTACAGAATATTACAACTGTTTGTAGGAAATAAATCTCAGAAGTCCATATGTGTATAAACAAAAGACTCTAATTGAAACCATCATTGAATGTCCAGGATTATAAACAAAAGACACATTGTCTTGGTTTTGTATAAAATGAATTATAAGGTAAGAGCAATAATTAATGTATGCTATTATATCACTGGTAATGAAGGACCTGTTGTTTTGTATTTTTAAACAGCGACTAGATCAGATACAGGCAAACTAGATCTTAATGGTAAAGGAATCTGAGTATGGATAACACTTTTTTAGAAATCTTTAAAAAAACCCCAAAATTCTGGTAGTGATGAGAGTGTGCTAGGTGCTGTACAGCCCTAAAAGAAAGCTGCATCCTGCCCATTTAGTATCTGATTTACTTCAGTTTTATTGCCCACTGTTGGCATTATATCAAACATTTCCTTAGTAGGCCCCAGCACTTATATGAAGCCGTGCCAAGGTTATTCTGTATGTAATCCAGAAAGCCTTTTTCTGCTGCAGGGAAATCACTGAGTTAAGGGAATGATTATTCCATTGTGTTCTGTTGTTGTTAGTTTTTCTTCAACAGATTTGAATTACCCTGTCTTAGCTTTATTAGTATTGTTGTCTGTTGTATTCGTAATCAGAGCAACACAGCAAACAGTTCATTCAGCCTTTGGGAAAATGTCAAACCCGGCATGTAAATAGATACAGTTGATAAGAAAGGAAACAGAAGAGAAGTGTACTGAGGAAGGATGAGGGAAATGGGGGAGCAAGAATAAGGCAAATAGGTGAAGAGGATTGTCAAGTCAGAAAGGAGAATAAAATGTTAAGAGGCAGGAAGGGACTGAATAGTTATGACACATTCAGACTAAATCCCGAAAGGCCAAATTGTGATCTGCCAAGAGAGGAAGAGAGAAAGAAGAATGGAACAGCAAAGTGAGCGATCAAATACATTAAATATACAAGGTTATATTTAACTGAAAGATAACTTGAAAATTAATTATAAATACAAGGTACGTTTATACTGCACATTGCTATAGATTTATTTTGGAGGCATGTTTGGAATGTATGCCAACATGCATTTTCTTCTCCTTTTCTGTGGATTTAGTTTTTTTTTCATTTGTCCGTTTTTTTCCACTGGATGATCGCATTCACTGGGCATGGCTACCTTTTCAATATGCCATCATTTGGGAAACACAGCTCATAAAAACACATTCCTGAAGTTGGCCAAGTGGGAACTACGAATACCATAGTTGGTTCTCTTCTGTGAATGAACCTGTGAGGTCCTACTGACTTGTATAAGAACCAAAATTTGGGTATGTTGCTGGAGGAACTGAGTATATAACTGAAAAACAGTAATGATTTTTATTTTTGTGTTGATATATCAGTTATGATAGGGAACAATGTAAAAGGAAAATTCACTACTTTTTTACTGCGTACAATGACGATAGATGATATATTAGCTCCACTGAAGTCAATGAAGTCTTTATCTGCAAAGGATCAAAAATTCCATTTGTAGACTGTGTTGGTGAAATAGGCCAAGCATCTAGATCTAGTTTGTTTATGAGACTTACATTTGTAACAAACAGCTATAAAATTTAAAACTGTGGTTTAGAGAAGGTGTTGCTAAAACCTGATAGGCATTGGAATAGTTACCTGAAAAAAAAAAGGCAATTAAAAAAAAAAAAAAAAGCATGTGTTTTCCCTGCAGTGACAACATTAAATTAGATTGCTTGAAAAATCAGAACTGTCCCTAGTTATGGAAACAGTACAAATCTAACCTTGGTTCTGACTCAGATCTATGAAAGGAGTGATTTTCAGATCAGGTAGCAAAGCTGCTGTCATTTACAAGTCTGAATGCCAAATTCCCCTTGACTATCTCACTGCTTCGAGGAAACCTTTGAGTAAAAGCATTGCGGAAAACACAATTTGGACCAGGAAATAAGCGGGCTTGTTTATTTCACTGGATAGCAATGAACTCTGTAGCCCTCAAATAATAACACTGCCTTTCATCTGCTACAGTAGTCTATTGGAAAAACTGTACATTTCCAGGTGATATGCAATGAAGTTATTACAAGCCTAATTTTAGGATTAAGAACTCCACCCTCTTTCAGTCTCCACTCGAATGTCACCTCAGGGAGTTGCAATTCTCATTTTCTCGCACTCACTCTGCCTTTAACGTTTTCAAATAATGTGAAGAAGATTTTCTTCTACACAAAACTCCTGCACTGGAGAGCATAAAAGCAGTTAGTGATTGGCAAATGCCACAGGCTTCGGCTTGGTTTGCAGCAGTACCCCAAAGTTGAGATGCTTAGCTAAGCTACCCAAACCTCTCTTGAACCTGCAACATGTGCCAGAAATAACCGCAAGAACAAGCTTTCCTACAGGCTATCGGAGCTGCTCCTTATGACCACAAGTTAGAACCAGAAATTAGAGAGAGACAGAGAGATAATAGGAACAACCCTTTAAAATAACTGCTTCTTTTTGAACCTCGACTAAAAATTCATTTTAGGTTTGGTTCCAGTTTTGGTTGAAATTTAAGTTGACTTTTGTTTATCCAAAAGACTTTGACTATCATAGAGTATAACTGAATTAAATTTTAGGTCAAATTACTTGGTGTCATTTACTGTGCATGTGTTTTTGATGGATTTTACTTAGTAAAGCACTGTATGTCCTTTTTCTAGCATTAACTAATCCTCACAACATCCCTGTGAGGCTGATAAGTAATATCCTCATTTTACAGTCAGAGATAGAAAGGTTATGTGACCTGCCAAAGTACACAGAATATAATCAGTATCAGAACTGGCAGTAATACTTCAGAGTTCCTAGTTACTAATCCTACTCTGGAAAATATATAGGATATTCATTGTGTACATAATCTACACTTTGATTCAATAAAACTTTTTTCCTGTCTGTAAATCTCCTCTGTTTCTATTCAAGGGCTGCATCTGACAGACTCAGAAGTTTTTCCTACTGTAAGCTGTATATAAATATAAATCAGTGATTAAATGCAGGTTGAAAAAAAAAAAAGCTTCTTTCAAAAGAAATATCAAAGTCATGGGAAATTTGCTTTGGAGTAAAATGACTCTGGGTTTACATAGGCTGATGAATTACTACATGTTGTTCATCATACTGCCAGCTGATCCTCCTGGTTTTTAATACCTTGCTATGCCCCTTTGTAAGTAGCTTCCCCTAAAGACACTGAAACATAACATCTTGCTCTAAATAGCATGCATACCTTTTTCCATATAGTCATTTATTTTCTTCCTGTCCTTGAAATAGAAACAAAGTACTTTCACCACCCTTTGGCAATAAAGTTCATTTTCAAACTGCTCTCCATTTTCTTTCTTAAAAAAGCTGAAAAAGATCTTGATCTATGATCTTGGGATATGACTGACAGTCTGACTTAGGATATCACCCACAAATAGGTGTAATAAACCCCAGCAGGTTCCCAGGTAAGTAGTGTGAATTTTGTGGTTAACCCTCATAGCTCTAAAAAAGATATAAACTGTTTCTGTTTTTCCTAGCAGATGCTGTGAGTGAACCTAATTACATGTTGTATTGGCTATTTAACTTGTGGTGGAACTATCCACCTGCTCTCAGAGTGTTTTCCATGACACTGAAGCCACCTGAAGACACTCCCATCCCAACCACTTACTCCACATCCCTGCCTGTCCTCCACTGTGGCAACCCAGTGGTTTTTGAGGGTTTGTTGTGAATTGGATCCTTGAAATGATCTGGGTGAAAAATAAACCTCCCCCTAATCTGCCTCTTCCTTTTTGCCTCCACCCGGAGAACCCCCAGCAGCAATCCTTTGATTATGTTGAAGACAAGGTTTTGGTGATGCAGGTAGAGTGTAGCCCTAACACCCAATTGATGATAATCGGGGAGCAGCAGACTATGGAGTATAGAAGAAACGGGACAGTCGGAGCTTTATATAGCAAGGAAAGAAGGGGAACTTTCAAAGCTCTTTTCATCTAAAGTATGGCTGGAGCTTCAGGAGGTATTTCATGGTGATACAAATTCAATTTGAATTTTTGCAGTACCCCACAGATTGTCCTTTGCAGCTTTAGTTCTTATCAGCCCTGATTTCAGCACAAGTCAGGGCATAAAGTCTTTCCAGTAACAGAATCCTACAAAGATGAATCCTACAAAGATAAACCCTGAGCTGATGGAGCAGTAGATGCATAACTGTAAGCAAGTGGCTAGAGCCACTGACTTCTTGTGGGTAAAGCTAGGTATGCGTTTACGTACTTGCATGATTTTTTGGCTCTATGGGCTTTTGCTTTCTTTCAGAAACTCAGTGTAACTTTTGTTTTATGAAGCAATATTTGAAATACTATTTCCTGCCACTGGCATTTGTGGCAAGTCTAATTTTAGGCCTTGACCACTTAACTACTGTCTTAATGGCTTTCCTTTTAATAGAACATAGAAACAGCATGGGCTTTATTTTCTGCATCATCAAAGCACTGCACCTTCCGACAGAAACAGTGTCTAGTCTGCAGTAGGCCAAATGCATCCCCCTGATAGTCCATCTGCTGAACTTCACAGTCAGGAGGAATTTAATCAGCTATAGGTAAACAATGTTTTATGAAAAGAAACGTTTTCTTTTTTCCTAATGCTAGCTTGATCAATAGGCCTTTGAAGTAAATGAAAAAAATTGCTATTGCCTTTAATAGACCCTATGAAAAGCCCTAACCAAATGTGCTCCTTTTGCTGGTAATACCTTGGTTTTTTACATGGTGAAAAAAACCCAAAACAACTTACCATTTAACTAGCTAGTGTAAAGTCAAAATATTGTAAGTTAGGGAATACTGCTTGGTTACAGAAACAAGTCCCATTCCAGTTAGGGATCAGGAGTTGCATTTTACTTAGTAATGGATGCCTCTTTTAAAAATCAGAAGCAGTGATTAGTTAACAGTAGCAAATAAAACGTGCATTTAAAATTAACCTGACAGGGCATTTTTGTGCCATACTGACTGATGTGTACAGTCCATTCTTGTAAAAATTCAGGGAAGCTTATTTGAATTGTAAATTGGCAACACATTCACGCTGAAGTCTTACTGTGTGATAGTGTGACAAATTACAAATGGAATATTGGCCAGGCTTCCATTTCTCGCATTTCTTTTCTAGTTTCTGCTGCTATTATCATTAATCTGTTTTACAGAAGCTCTATAGCGGATGGTTCTGGACATGGAAAGTACATTAAGTTTCATTGTTGGCTATAGCAGGACTCCGTGTGGCTTCGGTGACCTGTGACTTCTCCTATTGGTTGTAATTCAGTACAGTTGCTACTAGTTTTGTGTCCTGCTGTGTGTGGACTTAAGAGATTCTGGCATACTTTATGCTTGACAGCTCATTTCATAAGTATTGGATTACAGAGCTTTTGCTAAATTATGTTAAGAATATCTTAAGAAATGGTGCTGGAATGCGGTCCTTTAAAAAAAGCCATGTATGCAAGTAAATCTTAAAGATCCCGTTATCAGGAGTGAAGTGGATTCTCCTTTTTAAGTCCTGAGTGAACTTGCAAGAATGTTGGAGATGATTAAATGCAGTGATGTCATGTGCTATGAGGCATTGTTTAACTCCTTTGCAATTTAAGATTTAATGTTTTATGCAATGGGAAAGAAACGGCAAGTTACTCCAGCGTATCTTTGTTTCCTGCAAACACAGGCATAGTGGTGGGGGTGTTCCTCCCCTGGGTTGAGTGTGCTGGTGCAAAGGTCAGACAAACAGGGAATGGTGCTCAGGATGCAATTTAAGGAGGGGCTTGGAGGGTACGTGATGAGAAAAAGGGAGAGAAGAAGGAGGTAATTTTGAAGGAATATTAAAAGAGACCAAATCGATTATCAACAGTTGCTCTTTCTACTGCCTCTCACCTCCTGCCTTTCATATTCGTTCATTTTACTTCTACCCTCTTAAGGATGATCTCCTACTATCAGACATTTCCTACTAGAGCTTAAATTGACAAATTTATGCCAACTCACTGCAGTTTTGCAATATGCTCTGTGAATCACAAAGGAAATAAGCTGCTGGCTATTTCTGGCTTAAATTTCTTTTGTTGTATGAGCTTCTAATGGTATCTCTGAATTCTTTTACGGTTCTCGTGCACTTTGCAAGCTGTTCAACCCCAGTGTTCCGTGCATTTGTTTATGTATTCTCTCAGGCTTCTGGATTGGGATTTGTGCACTATTAAATTCATGCCTTAATTTTACATACAAGCAAAGATGCTTGCTTTCTTTGTCTTTTTGCATAACGTTGTGTTCATTTCTGGCAGCTGACAGAGCAAAAGCCGTATGTCTGAACTGCCCCATTCAATATTAGGCATTTAAGCAGTGTAGCTGGTCTGGGCTCCCCTCGCAGTCAGTGAAGCAGGGTGATGGGTGGTACTTCTGGGAAGGGTGTTCACCTGCCCGCTGTCTGAATCAAGCTCTGAAATTGCCTCTCATTCCCCAATGACCAAAGCGCCTGGAAAGGCCATATCAGTTAAATCCCTAGAATTAGGTGGGGTGAATGCAGATCAAAGTACAAGCATAAAGTGCATACATGCTTAATACCCGAACTGTCATTTAACAAATGGCATTTGTTCTTCAGACGCCAGGTACACTGGTCAGTAAGACTGATGGTGGGAGCCGAAGACCCGAAAGGGTGATAAATTTTATGGTTTGCTCTGTCTTAAACAGTTATGTCATTCCGAGTCATTTAGTTTCTCTGTGCATCAGTTTATCCAGCTAGAAATGGAATGCTTTCCTTGCAGTTCTCCCAGACTTTTCATTCTAGTATGGAAAGCATCAAAGAAATACAAAATATTTTTTCATGTCCTCACAAATGAAAATTGCCGCAGCCTTGGAGGCTTGCTAATTTATACAAGCTGAGGATCTGGCCTAGCATAGCCCAGTGTAGCTTAATTTGCAGACAATCAGTGTTTGATAGTTACTTTCCTTTGACTAGACCATCTCTTGAAATTTCTGCATGTTTGCTTGTGACTCTTCCAAGATTTCTACTGTCTTGGTTTTTTCCTACCATGCTTATTGAACAAAGACAAGGAAGTATCTAATAGATTAAAGTGAAGTCTAGTAACATGGTTCAGCGGACTAATACTTTAATCTGTGAGACCCTAAGATCAAGTGGACTCAATTTCAAGTCCTGCCACAATTAATTTAACCATTAGTAATGTTGCAGGTACTGAGAGCCTGGAGTCTGCAGGTGTTTGTTATTGGAGAAACAAGTAGCACCTTCACCCTCCTGTAATGCAGTCTTTAATGCAAAAAGACACCTGCCTGATTTAAGGCATGTCCATTAAAATAATCCTACCCCAGCAGATCATGAGGTTGATCTTTTCTAGCACTGGGAGATGTAATTTTGCAGCCAGTGTAAGAATGACTGAGTGATACAGCTCAGTATGCTGATTTTATGTATAATTCTAATATTGCAATGGGATGCACTTGGGTTTATGGCATTCACTAAATGTTCACTTTAAGAGAGTCTCTTGGGTCACCTTTTAAATAAACTTATGTCAGACTTGCTTCAGCATTAATTGACTGATCAGTTTCGCAGCATGCCAGATGGGCAAAAAGCAGCCTCCTAAAAGATTACAGATAGCTCTATAGGAGGTTTAAACTGGCAACATAAACTTTAAAAATACTAGCGTGGCTGTAGGGTGCTTCTTCCGTAAGTTCCTTTGAACTTGTGCTTGCTAGACCCTATTTTTAGCTTCTTTAGAAAACTTTTTGTCTGGTTAGTGAACAAAAATGTGTAAATATGTAAGCATGAGTGCTTGCATGTATGTATTTAAACATACATTTAAACATCTAGTGCTTGAATCTGTTGCTTTTCTGTGTCATGTCTCAACACATGCACACTTATGTGTCTTTTGCATGTATGTCATGTGTGTGTATAGTAAGATAACTGTATGAAGTCTACATAATGGAAAACATTAGTTTTTAATGGATTTTTTTTTCTGAGTCCTTTCCAAGGCTTCCCAAATAATGATTTGGCTATTCACAATTCTCGTTCATGAGCAGATGCAATAATACTTATCTGTTTAATAATATACAATATTATTTCCTTTGGGAAAAGATATATTTTAAATACTTTGAAAAGAAATAAACAAGACTTGTAATTAAGTGTTGCTATTTTAAGTAGAATTGGTTTCAACCATCAGCAGCCTGTCCTTCTCCTCAGCCTTTAGGAGACTGCTGCACATGATGAAAAGTTTAACTTGTCAAGTATAAATTTAGATGTAGAGGCCGGAATATCAAGCTCCATGAGTGATAATTATCAGCACCTGGAAATAATTTGTACCAGAGAGTTAAGAAATGAGTTTTCCCTTTCTACAGATAGGGAGTTTTTAACCTCCCAATCACTGGAATGCTCCCCGGAGCTTACAGTGACATGGCTTGTGGTTCATTCCCACCAGTAAACATGGCACCAAGCAATTAGATTGTCATTAGAAGATGAACATTAGCTTTGTAAAATAGGATTAAGAATAAGCTGAGAACAAATGATCAGCTAATGTATGCAGTTCATAAGTAACTCTGTACATGCATGCTCCGGTGCGGAGCCCATTGAAGGCAATGCTGTTGCCTTCCAGTGGCTTTCAATAGCTGCTGGCTCAGGCTCCGATTCTGGTTTTCCTTTAATTTTATAGCATTCTTTCTCCAAAACTACGGAAACTTTGTAATTGGATAGAAGTTGCTCCTCCTTCAAGGTGTAAAATAGTAGGATGTTGTGCTGGAAACTCTACAAAGACAAGAATTAATTTATTCTTCTGACCTGTAGGCAGACTGCCCCTGAAACACACTTTTCCAAGATCACTCTTCTGGTTTCTTATCTGTGTGCAGATACCATCTAAGCAATTTCTCCAGTATCTACAAGGCTGCTTCATTATTGCCTAGTTAAATATGATTTTTCCCTACTGTTTTAAGATTAGTTTAGGCAAGAGAAGGCACTACCAGAACAGAGTATACTTACACAGTTTTTTGGTGAGGCCAGCGACATTGCAATATATGCAGAAAGAAATACCATTCAAAGGTGTTTGGTTTTAAAATGGCAGAAAACAGTTAGCGTCTGTATTACTGGGAAATAGAGCAAAAAATGTAATAAAGATTCATGTATACATAGTTCATGTAAGTTAAATATTTCGTGGATATTGTAGTAAGTATTACATCATATTTATAAATTTCCGTAGAATGCAAGAAGTAATGTGTTAATAGTATTTTTAATTATTTAATAACACTTCTATTTAGAAAGGATTCTAATGCAATCAACAAACAAGGTTCTACGACAAGACAGGAATTTTAGGCAAGATTTTTTTTTATGCAAGAAGGTAGCAAGAGAAACAAAGAATTGACGGAGTAAAATACAATCTATCTCTAGAATAGTGCTTGTCAGTGCTTGGTTGAAGGTAAATGAATTAATCCAATATCTCATTCTTGGAGAATGATGAGTTACGTAGAGTAACTAAATTATGGGCTTTTAATTGTTACTTTCTTCAGTCTATTATATGAACATTTCATATAATTATGTTTATTAGATAGTATAGATTTAGCTTAATCTAGGAAGTATATAATGGAAATATAATTATAGACAAGAAAAATGGATATTAAACTTATGTAATTTTCTTTTATTGTACTAAATGTTTCTGCAATTAAACTCTACTGAAATTATTTGCGTTTAGAATTTCATCAGTTTTAATGGGTCTGAGTTTTTAAACAGCTGCCGGATTAGGACCATCATATATAATTTTAGAATCTGGGTCTGAGTTATTAAACATGTGCCGGATTAGGACCATCATATATAATTTTAGAATCAGAACCATAAACATCAGAGGAACTACTCATTTGAATACAGTTTTTCATATGCTAAAGTATTTGGATGAACAGGCATTATAGAAAGCTTGTAAATTTGGATACCTGAGTTTCAGAAGCGTTGAGTACTATGATCATGTAGTGGTAGATATGCACTGTATTTTACAGCTCTCATTAAATTGTTACTGAGATACTGAGAAGTAATTGGAAAAAGGTGACATGTAGAAATGACTTTTCTTCACAAGATGTCTTTTTCTTTTCATGTGATTCTGTCCGAATTAGTTTGGGATTGTATGGCTTGGACAGTTTCTGAAATATTTCTGTTGTTGATTTGCCAAACACATCTCCCTCTTTCTTTTTTTTCTTTTTTTTTTTTTTTAAAGGGGGAAAAAAAGGGGAGGGGAAAAAAGGGGGAGGGTGGGAAGGCATGAATGAGAGATTGAATTTGGGAGTGATCTTTCTCTTGTTACATGATGTGAAGCATGTGTGGGAAATGTTTTCATCTTCAGAAGTCATTTGCCCCATGCAGAGAATGCTTGAAATGAAAATAACTTTCCAAATTAAAATAGAATGTGTAGTTTTTTATTTACAGACATACAGAGACATAGTCACTCGTAGAGTAGTACTTACTAGGGAATGCATTTTATTTGATCTTCTATTCTTGACAAATGTCACATAAGATGCTGTTTGATAAACTTTAATACTGAATTATTTTATTTAATCAAAAACATTTGTATTTTTATTCTACTTTATGAATTCATACTTGTTCACTATATGTGGATTGTGTATTTCATAAAATCTCACCCCTCCACCTTTAGTATCATGTTAAAATGTAGGAAGGAACTGACTGGGTGACCCTCCTCCTCCATGCAACCACAAATGTTGTCCTTTTCAGTCTACGTTAATAATTCCATCTTGAATTTTCCTTTTGCTCTCATTTTAACTAGTATTTCTTACATCTGGTTGAATATTTGCTTCTGTTACTATTATTTGTAAAACTTGAGAACCAAATAGTTTCAGCCAAAGCTTTTAGCATCCGGTCAATGGGATTGGGAGCTTGGATGCCTTGTGTCCCACATCTCCAGGCTGGACTTTTTGGCTCGGCTAGATATTTCCTTCCAGAATCACTGAGATGCGTCATGGGACCAGTAGTCCCGCTATTTTTGGAAGCCACTTAATGCCTGTTGTAGTCCACTGACAAATGGCTGCCTTAGCTATTTTCAGCTGGCCCTGCTTCTTTAATTAATCTTGCTGTAATGTCACACCTCAACTTCTGCAATTGTTCTCTGGCTTTCCATGCTGTGGAGAAGCTTGTTTGTGTGACAGTCTGGCTCCTGACATTCACTGTGTGCTATTTCCACTACTTTAAATCCACCAGCTTCCTATCTCTGTCTATCCAGGCTCCTGACTGACTTTGTAAGGGGGGGAAAAAAAAGGCGGGGAAAAAATCACTTTGGTAAATACTGAGTGTAAAAGATAGTGTTCAGTAAAACAAAACGTTCCTAGATTTACTTACAAACTTAGGCATCTAAAATTATGTAGAGAATTCTCTCTGTGTTTTACAGTGATTGTATTTAAGCTTTTTCTGATAAAGCTGTAGATTTTTTCCCAAAGCAAAGTTTAATATGTAAAAAGTAAATACAGTGGTATATGGTTATTATCTTGTAACCCTATCAAATCTGGCTGAAGGTTCAGGTTTTCTGTACAGAGCAAGGAGATAACTTCAAAAGCTTGAATAGTTTGTAGTTTCTAGAAGCAGTCAACTGAGAGAACTTAAAGATCAAAGCCAAAATATCTGATTTTAATGATGCAGAACATATGCTTCACCAAAAACCTTTTGGATTAAAAAAGTTAATGTAATCAAAGAGAACTGAACTCTTTGTTTGGATCTAAGAGCTGTGTGTTGAAGCACTCGGCACAATATCTTACAGTGTGCTGTTACTGTAGTTGTGTATAAGAAGTGAGTTAAAGCAAAGTTAAGAGACTAGTGAACCTGGTGCTAGGAAACTTTTGTTTTGAAGATCTAAAATACTTTTGCTGAAGAGCCCTTAAGAATCTCGACTAGGACTGTTTTGATGAAGAGACTGCGGATGCGGATAGACATAAAAAGCAAGATTGTTCTCTGGGAACTTGATTAGCCTTATTCAATAACTGAGAATCCAGGAAGTTCCTCTGGAGAGTTTTTGATTTACAGCGAATGCAAAAAGGACCAGATAAAGGAACACAGGCATATCTGCAAGAGGGAAAAAATGTCCAAGGGTGGAAAAGTTTCCTTTCATTGCGGTTTGATAAAGGGAGATAATGTAGTCCCCATGTGTTGATAAAATCAAATTCATAGGTGAAAAAATATATTAACTGAATTACGAGTTTAAAGAGAAAAAAATTACTGGACAAGGAAGATAGCTGAGAATTCTGTTTTGCAGTAGCTTCTCAGGGTCTCTTCCAAAGTCCCTTGAAATCAGTGGAACCTATTCCATTGATTGCAGTGAGTTTGGATGAGACCCGGTAGGAAAATACAAAATGCATTTTAGAATAAGTAGCTATCAACAATAATATATACAGTGTTTAGTTTATATGTGTTTCTAACTGTATATATTTATCTATATATCTAAAGTATTGTATGCATATCTTCAGCATTATTTGGATTGCTACTTTTAAACATACTCTGGAAGCACCAAGTTGGTCACATTTGTCACTTGACAGAAACAACCAACTCTTTTCAATGTAAGAGTTTATATTTTTTTTCTTGCCAGTCTGTTTTTCTGATAGCTCTCATTTCTTATTGCTTGTGACATCATTGCTGTTTTATTATTTTTGTCTTTCTATGTATTTCACTTTTTCTGACACGTTTCCTGGAAGGCCTTAGGGGAGGAAAGGACTCTTCCCCCTGCTTCTCCCCCGTTCCCAAAGTCAGTGAAGATCACTCTTTAGGGTGTTTTTTTTCCACCCACCCTGTTGTTAAATTTTGATCGAGACTAGTCCCAGAGTAGTGTAAATGGCTGGAGTTCCATTTGCCTTAACAAAACGAGGCAGAAGAGTAGGATCCAACTCTGAACCTCTTTACTCATGTGAATGGAAGCTGTGCTTGTTACGCTACCGCTGGTTTCTTTTTATGTGCTACTAAGCTCATTCTGTAGCTACAGAAGCTCGCCAAGGCCAGTCAGATAGAAAGCCAGTCAAAGTTACTGGAAATATTCAGCATATTGTTATTGAAGCATTTTGTGGATGCAAGATGACATCTGGATAGACTGCAGGAGAAGCATTTTCCCCTCTGTGATGTGACTTTCAAGGTTAAGGAGTAGCAAAATGCCACGAGCCCCTTTTTACATTCACTGGGTCATTCTGCCTCTGATCTTCTGAGCTATCCTTGCCTCGATCTAACCTAGTTTGTGAACAAGCTGAAGCGAGACAAAAAGATCCCTTTGATCTTCAATAGCTGAGCATCCCTGCATGTGTGACTGTGCTCATGGTGAGGTAGAGGTGAACTCCTGGATTGAGACACCAGGTGCGTTTCAGAGGCAGGCCCAGTTTGCAAGTTGTTCTGTCTGACAGGATACCCTCGGTGTTCTTCCTCTCCCTCTGCTCTTCATTGCTGGTGGTGCTGCAGCTGAGTGAGATTAACAGGCAGCTGAGAGCACAGTACCCACTCCACTACAAGTGCCACCTTCTTCTACCTGCCCTTTTCCAAGACTATAGCTGATAAATTGTCAGGTAAGCAGTGTATTGTACTCTGTGGAATGCTCTTGGCTTTGGAATATAAAGTATATGTATGTACAGCTCCTGGCAGCCCTCGTTTGAGAGCAAGACTGTGCTGTGATGATATGGTGACGCCGTTCTAATCCTGGAACCACTTTTAAGCTTCAAATCAGTGGGAGTCTTAACGTAACAGGGCAGGTCAGGGCTTTGAAGGTATTCGTATTAAGAGAGGTTGTTTTGTCTTGTGTTCTGGACCCCTGAATAAAGCCCGGTTGCAAGTGTCGCATCAATCAATACTTCAAGATCTTTGCTAACCATCATCGTAGTGACAGGTTTCCAGTGACTGCTCAGTCACCCTGCCGTGGTATGTTCTTGTCACACAGGGGAGCTAAAGTCATCAGCTGGTGTACCTTTGCCTCTTGAGGCCTTCTACAGTCACAGTGGAGTCACTTCTGGAGTCCCAGTGACATTTACCACATCCTTGTAGTCACTTTTTGGTGATGTATAACAATACCTTGATTGCAGGAGGCTGGATGCTCAGATTGCTACGAGTTTTCTGGCTTCTATCTCCCTTGAGGTTTTATGTCAGGGTGTCCCTTTTGAAGATGCCCAACAGCTATTTCTTCAGTTGCTCACTAATTGCTGGCCAGTGAGTATATCTAATACATCTTTCTTAATTGAAAGCAAATGTCACGTTTTTGACAGATAATACAGGATTTAAAGGGTAGGTTTTCAAAAGCACAAAGGAGAACTGCATGTCTGTGCCACTGAAGTAACACATTTTCTAAATTGTGAGTTTATGCAGCAACCATAAAGGTCTGATTGCATCTCAAGTGTCCCTGTGCAAAACTAGCTGTGCACCCATTAGCAATGTCAGTCTTGTTCGCTTTGGCCTGGGGTGGCTGTGCCAGGTTAGCACCCCAAGCTGCAGGCAGGCTCGCTCCTCCTCGGTGAAGGGTGTCATGCTGCAGCCACCTTTCTTGGGTCTTGATTCTCTAGCCTTCAGATTTAAAGCTTACCCAGATACGTCAGCATGGGCCATACTGACAATACCCACGCTTTGGACTGTAGCGTAGACCTAAAATACACTTCTGAGTGTATCTCTGATTGCTTTACTCCAATGGAGCCTACTGAGTATTCAATACCCCCTTATTTAGCCACCTGTGTGTATTAAAAATGTGATTTAGGTGCAGTGGAAGAAAAATAGCAAGATCTTACTTGATAAAAAGTAAAGAGGAAATCACAAATGTTAATGGAATTTAACATTGAATTTGTGAGACTCCTGTGCTTAAAGGGATGTTGGGTAGTATATCAGATAAGATAGTGAATCCAAAATATGATTGTCAGTAGGAATCAGTGCATTGTTTCCCTGCTGAAATGGTATTTTTCCAGTTCATTAGTTACTTTGTTTAATTTAAAAAATATATAGACACAGGGCTAAATTTACTGCAATTGCCAATGAAACCACACAAGGAGTCCCATAAGAATGTGAAAGGAGTGCAGTTCCTTATAACAGTGAAATAGCAAAAGCCCAATTAATCAGTGGTTCTTTGCAGATTTTAGACCAGAACTGGCATGCTACCAAACTGCCCTCAGAAGAGGTCTAAAACGGCTCAGGAAATGATTTAATGGGCACCTGGTCACAGTTGTGTTCCTGCCAGACATACTGTCTGCAATGGTACATCCCAAAATGGCCCTACAGGGTCTGAAATGCAAGGAACGTACACAAAAGTTCTTCTTTTTAGATTTGGAGAGGTAATAAAAGAAACAACAAAACCCCCAAACCCAGAAAAAAATCTGCTACGTAGTCTTCCTAATCTCTAACTTTCCTGTTAGTCGTGCTGGCAAGTACATGTGTTCTTTGCTGACATTTTGATCAGTATTTCATCATTTTTCTGATCTTTTTTGTCAAATCAGGCTATACTTTGTTTATCTTGATGTCCACTTAATTCTCACAGGGACTTCAGATGTTGCAAAAGAGCAGGAAGTGAAGCTCTTTCTACTGGCTGGGGGCGGTCACAAATGTTCCGCTAAAGCCATCAGAACTCATGGTGGTGTTTGATCCCTGCGATATAAACTGCTAACAAGTTGCCTGATTTTGCTCTGCCATTTTTGGAGCACTCACGGTTCCACTGAACAATGATTTCATTCTCTGCTTCATGCTGTTTAATGTAAGGTTGCATGGTAATAAATTTAGCACCATGTTACTGACTGTGCCCAGATGATGGAAACCTGCCTGGACTGACCAGTTGGGAATGTTACTGGTATTGTTGTTTCTGGCCAGGTTTCAACTGGAAGCGGGTGTGATAAAGTAGCTCTGATTTTCTTACACAATTTCTTTCTGCCATAATTAGATCCGATTGTTCTGATTTTTGCACGTAAGTTTAGGAGCATATGTAGGCTCATTGGCATTTCAGAAGCTCTGGCTAATTTGATTTTTAAAGAAAATGTTTAGAAACCTGAATTTGGAAAATTATCTAAGTTAAGAATGTTTCCATTTGGCTCACTATGAGGTTTCTGTGGTGATGAGACTTCAGTGAGGTCAGTTTTTCATTTCTGGTATGAACTTTTAGATAATAAACTAGAGAAAACTCTTAAGATATATGAGAAATATTTTTAGATCATAGACTGAAAGAAGCATTTCTTGTATTTCTTAAATGTCTGTGCTTCATGCTTAGAAATTTAAATAATCCTTATTTAAATATACCAGAATTGCCATAATTCTGCTTCTACTAGATATGTTTTTAATATCTAAATAAGAACTAATTTGCAGGTCTGATTATTACTTCCTTACTGTTTATTTCTGACACTTCAGCACATTTTAGGTGTGATATGTACTACTTGACTTTCTTATCAACATGGTTTTCCCTTTGCTAACCCATCTTCTTCATGACAATAATAGATGCATGTGAGTCCTGCTTTCTCTCACCTCAACGTCAATCAATGGTGCTTTTACAGAAAAGACTGCAGCTAGGTGCAGTGAAGAGCAGCCTTGCATGATGTTTGTCATTAAAACAGTGGGCATCCAATAGTACAAATGACAAAGATTTAAAGAGGACCTTTAAAGTTGGTGTACACAATTGAAGTTAAATTTTTTTGTGACACTTGTGGAACACTTTAGGATGGAATTTACCTTGCCTGATAATAGTGTTCTGGTATTAGTAGCAGAAGTCTAATTTCAGTGAGTTAAATAGGTCCACTTGATGATACATAGATAAGGGTAGGCATGTCTAGAAGGTCATCCCACTCTGGGGTAGGTGGTGTGTCTGATTCTCTCCACTGACTATAAAGGAAAGTGTAGGTTCCCAGTGTACATATGACCTACAAAAGGTGGAGATGTAAAAAGCAGCAATACATGCAAGTTAAAAAGCAGAAGCATGCAATGTATTAGCATAGATATTTGTGATTTATCCTGTATTTATGCATTCTCTTTCCACTCATCCATTTCCTTGAGACTCAGGCTAACATATTTGTTCATCAACTGTTTTCTAGGGCTTAGGGAGAAGGATCTCTGTGCATTCTGTTCTGCCTCCAATTTACAAGAGACTGAGGCACAGAGAAATTGTTGCTTTGCATTTCCATGGTTTAGGTTTAGATCATGAAACAGAAAGTTTTTTTGTCTGCTGTGGCAAGTTATAGGATGCATAGAACTGACTATTGCATCATTCAGATGGAAAAAACTCATTTTGGTTTAACAGTATCTAGCATTTCCTCTAAATCTGCACAATACTTCACATAAAGCCCGTGGTAAACTGGGTGCATGGAAAAGCTCACATAACTCTTTATTTTTTGTGAAAGGCAGGTTGAGAAGTGTGAGAAAGAGAGGAAAGGGATATTATAATTTCTTTCTCCCTCTGAACCCTTTACAAATGGTTTCCTGGTAACACAAGCCCTTGGTGTGGCAGATGGATTTTATGAGAATTAATTGCAATAATATTCTATAAAACTGTCCCAAACGTTTTCAGAACCCATTTCCTCCTCTTTATTTTTCTGATGTCTATTACAAGGGCATGTCATAAATAAATATAGCAGGAGTATTTCTACACGTAAGTAACAGAACCGATTTTACTTTTCACTTTCACAGAGGAATAAGTAAAGGTATTTAAAAGTGGACTTGACTGCAAATACCATCAAGAGGTTACTGTAAAAGAAAATGCTACATTGCCGCAACAGGATGGGCTACATGACCAGACTCTACTTTCTGGTCTGCCATCTGTGATTCCTTGGGACACTGAGAAACGACACTGGGGACAGGGGTGGAAGAAATCACTCAACACGTTTTGATATGATCACATTAAGACGGTGAATATGGAGTTCCTTTGCTGTTTCCCAGCTGCTGCTCACACAGTGCTGGGAGCTGAATGCTTCCCTGCATCTCTAGCACTGGCTCACAGGAGAAGTAAACAGAGCACAGTCCGTTTTGATGGTCCGTGTTTATATTGTATCTTGGTAGGGAATATCTCAGCCAGGAGCCTCAGTAACCTAGGAAAACTGAGCAGATATGATATCTACTTCAGAATAAAGAAATAACCTGTGGCTGAGATTTTTTTCTAACCTGGGGCTCTTGTTTTCGGGAGAACTCTTCCTTCTGTTTTTGGTTTGGATTGATTTTTCTGGAAAGGTGAGAATTTAGAGCTCCTAGTAGCTTCAGGTGAAGTTGAGGACATTTATCTTCTTTGAAGAACTGGCCTTGAAGCTGTAAATGTTGTGACCAAATGGAAGAATCCAAAAGCAAACAGTTTTTAAAACACGGTTATCCATATATAGGCAGATGGCAGGTCCATGGCATGACTAGCAACTAAAAGAAGTTTCATCACCCCTCTCTTTTTGTAGCTTGTGTACCTTATTGTCTTCCTTTTGAGGCATATGAAATTGGTTGTCTATGTAGCAACTCCCATTTTTGAAATAATAAACTGACGCAAACAAATAGAGCACTTGGCTTTTCAA
Organism: Pelecanus crispus; assembly: GCF_030463565.1. Taxonomy (NCBI): domain Eukaryota; kingdom Metazoa; phylum Chordata; class Aves; order Pelecaniformes; family Pelecanidae; genus Pelecanus; species Pelecanus crispus. The sequence continues at coordinate 158,737,091 of NC_134644.1, read as the reverse complement.
AAATGTTCAGCGCTAGCTCGTTTAATATATTATTAATAGAAACAATGAGACATCCCTCTGGTAAATAGGCAGTGCAGTCACTTGGCACCTTCCACGATAATACAGTCTTTGAAAGTACAAGAGATACCAAGTGATGTGCGCTTGAAAGTAGGTTATGAGATATTTGAGTATAGTCACAGTTTCAGTAGCAGCTACGATGTAAGCCGCACAGGGAAGGAGCATGTTTTTTTCTGCCATCCTTCTCTGGCAGGGTTAGGTGGGGTAGAGGACACAACTTCTGGCATCCACACACACTCCAGAGCTTGGAGAAGCACCTTTTAGGACCTGCAAACACGAGAAATTTCATCTACCTGATCCATGAATGGAGCATGTTGTCTGGCTGCAAAAGCAGCACGCCCGTGGCAATGCTGCAAGGCAATGAGCACAAACATGAAGGAGGGAGCAGGCCTGTCAGGGGACGTTGCATAAATGCTGGTTATGATGCAGGAAGAGGCTGCTAGCAAAACCTTACTGTCCTGGAGACCACCTCTGTTTCTGGAACAAGGATTTGGTAGATTAGAAGCCTCATGGAGATACCACCAGAAGGCTAGTAGTGAACAAAGAAAAAAATGCTTCTGCGAAATTAATTTTTGTAGAAGAGATGTTCAGAACACCATTTCCTTTCCTGCTTCCAAACTTGACTCTAAGAGAGATGATTAAACATCTTCTGTGAATTTGCTTCAGGAAATATGAAGTTATTGGTGTGATAATGTGTATGCTTTATTGGCTTCTATAAGCAATTTTAGAAAATCTAGATTTAGGCATTTGTTTGTTATTATTTATTAATAGCATTAATTATAGCTGTGAGCCATGAAGATTAGTATGTGGCTCTCTAAGATTACATTCATTGATTATGGTAATATATCAAAGAACTACTGCTTAACTGAATTTATTGATATTTAGTGAGTTTTGTGCCTTGAGTTTATGATCTATTTCATTTTATACCATCAAGAATTTGAACTTCCAGTTACTGTTGATATTTCTTGTTCTGACTGGTATAAATTTCCTCTTGCATCTGTAGCTACAATTTTTTTACCATTTTGGTGGTTTACACTTGGGGGTAAACGTGAGTGTAGGACAACTGTTGGTTATCAACTCCTATCTGTATCATAGAATCATAGAATCATGGAATCGTTTAGGTTGGAAAAGACCTTTAAGATCATCCAGTCCAACCATTAGCCTAGCATTACCAAGTCCACCACTAAACCAATTAAGGGTAGGGTAGCAACCCCACGCCTCCTGGCTTGGTGGCTGGATCATTTATAATGAAAGTAAAAACTAGGAATCATTAAGATTGGAAATCGATAGAGTGAATAAAGGATTACAGGTTTTCCTGTATCTCAACTTGCTCGGTGTGTGTTCATGCACCAGGGCTGACCTGCTTGTACACCTTCTAGGTGGTAATCAACAGCTTGTATAAGTGCTTGAATATGAAACAGTGCTGTGGTAAAGAAGAGTAGAGTGCAGGTACATTCAGTCTCTTGATTTGCTTCTGAGACTCTTCCACCAGGCTCAAGTGCAGTGAGGGTTTTGTGTGATTTTGGACACTGGCTTTGCTAAGCTGTGATGTGAGTATGCTATCTTACTCCATGGGAAAAGATCAAAGCAAACAAGCTGACCTTCCCTCATTACCCTCCCCTGATCTGCTGTTCTTGGAGAAAAGTGGTTGAGTTGCGTAGCAAAGTTACTGGGGTCTCCTTCTGTGTGTCGTCAGAGCTGCATTAGCTTTGATGTGGGCAATGGCCTTTGCACTGGCAGTGGGAAGAGGTGGATTTGCCTTAATGATGTTCAACAACTTAAAAAAAAAAAAAAAAAAAAGGGCGGCAGTTTTTAACAATCACGCAGCTTCTACCTTATTAATCTGCTTCCTGAAAAAAACAATTTTCTCAGAGAGAAGATATGCATAGGATCAACATAAGTATTGTTGCATATTTACATGTACAGGATCCAAATGTGAAAATGTTGCTCCGTAACTGTCTCCACTTGTTGAGGCCATTTTGACTGTTGAGTTATGCAGATATACCTGCCTCTGCCATTAACTTGCTTTCCAGAGTGTGCTGTCCATCTGCTTCAAACCGTCTAAATGCATGCTTGGCTTCATTACTTGCTACTACAAATCAAATAATAAGGGATAAGTGCCTACATGACACAGCCCGACTCACATCCCAGGTACATTCATTTGTATCTAGCAGTTAGACGGTGCTTTCTAGGTTGGCCTGGTTATTAATTTGGATGTACACAGTTTCTACGTGATTATTTTGCAGATGCCTTGCTACTTTTCCTTCTGTCTTCTGTTTTTCTCTCTTTCTGTCTGTCATCCTCTCTCGCATTCTTTTCCCAGATTTTTGGGGTGGGAATTATTTTCATGTTTAATTTCACTAAAAAAAGAAGGCAAATATATAAAGTTCAGAGGTTGCGCAGATTAGAAATTGTATATAAGGCAGAAAATTAGTGCTGTTCAAATGAGTTAATGGTATTCCTCTGTGTTTCCTACATGTACTATATATGATTTAGGATTATTTCCCCATCCAACTTCTAAATACAAGAAACACCAGTATGTTTTTGTCACTGATTAAGTAACACCCAGACCTTCCAGGGCTTCCTCTTTGTTTTGGGGCTTTTGTGTTGACACTACGTCTCTAACACTACCTAGACTGGTCTTTCAGTTATGGGATCAACTTACTTTTTCACTCTTTTTGGAAGACTGTAACAGAGAGCAGTTGGTTGGAGTAAATGATATTCTGGAGCCTGAAAAATGCCAACAGATACAACTGTAGGGCCAATGGGGTAAAAGGAGAAACCTGTGTATTTTTTAGCAATACAATAGGAAGTTCATTAGACAACACTAATATCTTTGACCATGATTTGTAAGGAAATAAGGGCAAAAGGCATCTTGCTGTTTCTGGTTTGCAAGCAGTGTGACTGAAACACATTTTTAATTCCAGCGCCTGCATTGAAATGGGATTAGTGTATTATTTGTATTAAACTTCTTGTGATTGTGTAGCCTTTAGAGCTTAAGTTGTTTGTTCAACACTGTTGTTACTTTTAGTACTAAGAGAAAAGTTTTCTACTGCTAAAAACATTTTAAGAATAAAGTTTCTCGGTTTTTACAATCTGCAGATATGGGTTAAAGGCTTCAGTTACGATTGGTTTGAAAATACTGTGCAGAAGCATTCATACGGCTCCTTGCAACCAAAGTCACCTAAATAGGTTGCTGTCTTAAAAGGGCTATTGTTAGTTTGAAGGAGGGATTATGGCACATGCCTTCCATCAAAGCATTCCTTCCCCCAACTGCATTTACTCCTGATTTTGACTCTTCAGTATGGCCTTATCCATCTCTCACTGTAATCCTTAGAAGATCCTCCTTGGCATCTTTAGCAGTTGAATCAAGTTTCATGTTCATCTTCCTTATTCACATTCAATCAAAGTAAGTGCAGTATTTCTTCATTCTGGCTACTAACAATAGCCATTAAATTACCCCAAAACAATTTTTGCTTTTTGACCCAGGTGCCTACAAGGTGTTCTTTGGAACAAAGCAGATACGCTTTTTAGTGTGTTACGAAGATAACACAGCAGCTGTATTTGGCAACCGTGCACTGGTTTAAATATCAGTGTCTACCAGACCAGAGAATGTCAAAAAAAGAGAAATGAGTATGACCATAACAGATTACTATGTAAACCATGGCTTATCATGAAACACTGAAGGAAAATGCTCTGGATCAACAGAGGTTTGGTTTGGTTATGTCAGAGAACTGATGTATTTAAGTGTCTGTATTGCTTTGACCTTGGCTTGCATACAGTGTTATTGCAGGGTATGACAGCATCTGTCACTTTTTCAAACATGTATTTCATATATTTTAACTTCCTCCTCTAAGTCAGTACCAAAAATTGAAAGTGAATTCCACCAAAATGTCATACATCAGATATATAAGAATTTGTACTTTTATTTTGAAATAGGGTAGTGACTTCAGCAGTGGGTTAAATACTGTAATAAAAATACATAACGTGGCATAAGTTTGGGGCAAATTTATCCCTGAAGATTTTGTTTTTAATCCTAAAATTGAACTCTCTCACATCTGCCCAAGTTAAAAATCCCTTCTATTTAGCAGCATGTTTTTCAGGTTTCCCTACAATAAGGTAAATTATACAAGTGCCAGAATGTATTTTGCTGTTGCTTTTCATCCATTTGCATCACTTACCTCTGAAGCATTGGTCTTCTGCAGGTTTGAAGTACTGTGTCTTCTCATGCCTGCTAGGGATTTCAGTTTAGCAGTGTTCAAATGGTGGTGAGCTTGTATTTAGGAGAAATTGTATAATAATAACAGTAATAAACAACTCTTGGACTATGTGAAGGTCTAGCTGTACTGTGCAGAATGGTCTGCTTCTCTCCTTCCGCATTGCAGCCAGAGCAAGAGGTAGTTTCTTGATCTCAGCATACCAAGAATGGTGCAGTATCTGCCCCTTCAGGAGGGCGGATGAGATAAATGGAGTGAATTAGGGAGTGCAATACCGAGCTGATGTTCTCGCAGATGAATTGAAGCCGCTGTAAAGATCTTTGATAGCAAAGCTTATCATCTGATTACAGTATTAGTGCTGCCAGTGGATGGCACTAACTGGGACCCTTGGTTTACTTCTGAAAAAACACAAAAACAAAAGAAAAAAGAAAAGAAAAACTTGGAAAAATCTTTTAAAAGCACCCCTTTCATTTACATTTACATCATGGTAATGAAAACTTGACAGTCCAAGAGAAATAGTGATGAAAGGGAGTACAAAACGTGAGGAGAGATTTAAGCAGCCTGCAGCCTTTTCCACAGAAGAACACGCTCCCTTGCCTTTAAGGTGCAGTGGATGTTTTAATCTTTTTTTTCAGAGAATACATACATTTCTGCTGCATCTGTCCACAGCATGTGTAATGCAAAGCTGTTCCAGTGATTTGAATACTTGCTGACCTAAGACAGAAGCTAGGAATATCTATCTAAATGGTAATAAGAACCTTGAAGGTTAATCCATGTTAGTGTGCAAAATACTCAAAATCTTTGGCAGTTTCATTTTGTCTCATTCTGGTTATTAAAACAAAGTAAATCCATGAGTTTCCAATAGAATTGTTCTAGAGACAAATGACAGAATTTGCCAGTAGTTTCTGCTGGGCAGATTTGGAACATTACTATTACCATAATCTCTGGTCAGTTTGACAGTTATATACAAATATATATATTTAATCAGGGCTGTTGAACAATCAAAGCCTGATAACGAAGTGGACTCAGGCCAGGGAGTTAATGAGAGCTTTCTGCAGGCACTGAGGCCTGCTTTATGGCCCTCTTGGTAGTTAGTGGGAGTGAGAAAATTTTAATGGAGACAATATTAGAGCTTTTAAAATAATTTTTGTGGAAAAGAAGCTAAAAGAGAAAGAAATTTTTTTTTTCTGAATTGATTCCTAAATAATTTTCTGAAACTAAAAAAAAAAATATTATCCGAAAACTAAATTATAAGAGTGTTAATACTTGAGGCCGAGAAGTTAGGAATTTAATTCATCGCTGCCTCTGGGTCATGGAGCACAGGCCTTATGAGGAGCAGCTGAGGGAACTGGGATTGTTTAGCCTAGAGAAGAGGAGGCTGAGGGGAGAGCTTATCGCTCTCTACAACTACCTGAGAGGAGGTTGTAGTGAGGTGGGTGTTGGTCTCTTCTCCCAAGTAGTTAGCCATAGGATGAGAGGAAATGGGCTCAAGCTGCGTCGTGGGAGGTTTAGATTGGATATTAGGAAAAATTTCTTCACGGAAAGGGTGGTCAAGCATTGGAACAGGCTGCCCAGAGGGGTGGTGGAGTCACCATCCTTAGAAGCATTCAAAAAAATGGGTAGACATGGCACTTCGGGACATGGTTTAGTCTAGTCTACCCTTAATTGGTTTAGTGTGGACTTGGTAATGTTAGGTTAATGGTTGGACTGGGTGATCTTAAAGGTCTTTTCCAACCTAAATGATTCTATGATTCTATGTTTTGGATTGTAAAGTGTTAAGTGAGCTTAAACAGATCAAATTATTCTCACCCTGTATTCTTGAAGAAAAAATGTGCAATGTTGTGCTACAGCATCAGTATCAAATGTGAAGTGCTAGTTTCAGTGCAGTTGGAGGGTATTAAAATTGCCAATTTCTAGAGTTAAAGAGGTATCAAGAGTAGAAGAAGTTCTTGTTATCATGTGGCTTGCTGAAGACTCACTTTCAAAAACATCCAAGATCTAAGGATTTTGAATACTTTCTTCACTAAAATTAACCGTTTGATCCATGCTTTCTTCCGGTTCTGGGACAGGCTCTTAGAACAGGACCTGCAGCTTTGACACAACTTTAATTACAGTGCTGCTTTGTTTTGCATGATATGTGCAAATCAGCCTCTATTTAATAATATGCCATTTTATTCTCCTGTCAGAGTGCTGTGTGGCCAGCTAGCTGATCTTGTAAGACGGATACTTCCATTACTTGCCACTTCTTAAAACACTTTGAAAAGAATGCTTCAAGAATATTGGATGGTTCTGTTGAATTATTTTTTGCATAAAATGGTTTCTGTAGTTGTGAGAGCCCTGTAATGGGATCTTTATATGGTCTCATGTTCTACTAAGAGGACATCAGTAGTTGAGACAGGTTAATACAGTGTAACTAGATGTCCTGGTTTCGGCTGGGATGGAGTTAATTTTCTTCCTAGTAGCAGGCATAGTGCTGTGTTTTGGATTTAGGGTGAGAATAATGCTGATAACACACTGATGTTTTAGTTGTTGCTGAGTACTGCTTATGCTAGTCAAGGACTTTTCAGCTTCCCATGCTCTGCCAGGTGCATAAGAAACTGGGAGGGGACACAACCAAGACAGTTGATCCAAACTGGCCAAAGGGCTATTCCATACCATATGACGTCATGCTCAGTACATAAGCTGGGGGGAGTTGGCCAGGGGAAGTGATCGCTGCTTGGGAACTGTCTGGGTATCGGTTGGCAGGTGGTGAGCAATTGCATTGTGCATCACTTGCTTTGTATATTATTATTACTATTATTATTGTATTGTTGTTATTACTCCTACTATTTTACTTTATTTTATTTCAATTATTAAATTGTCTTACCTCAACCCAGGAGTTTTTTCACTGTTACTCCTCCAATTCTCTCCGCATCCCACCAGGGCAGGGCGAGTGAGCAAGCAGCTGTGTGGTGCGTAGTTGCTGGCTGGGGTTAAACCACGACACTAGATGTGTAAGCAGTATCAGTTAGTCTCATAGGCACTACAGCAGAACGTGTTATTTATGATAATAAGCAACTGCTTGACTTATTGGATCCTATAACACTCCCTTAGCCATTTGTTATATCATCTGTTAATCATAATTAATGTACCTTTCATGTAAAGTCTGACCTCATAGGTAAATAGCAGAAGGCTACAGAAAAATGAGTAAGAATGCAGATGTTTAATGGGATGTTAGTCTGTACTCATTAAAATGTCATTTATATAGTACGAAAGCTTTGGAAACAGTTTTTCTAAATATGTTTCTTTTTCTCTTAATATTATTGGTTTAATGCAAATTGTATTTATCTTATCAATGTTCATTTTTTAAGGCACCTATAAGCTTAGCAGTGGATTATGACACTGACAGGTAAAGTTTGCTGACAGAATGGTTGTCACAGTAGCATATCTGCATCTAGTAAATGCTGTCCTCATTTATTGCAGGAGAGCTGTTTTGAGTGTCATTGTGATTTTTTCATTACTTTATGGTTTTTTTTTTCTGTTGAGAAGTTCTGCTTTGAAGAGCATTGAATTCAATGTAGCAATGCAGGAGGAAAGATAGTGCTTTGCTTATTAAAAAAAATAAATAGACTTAGTAAGAATATTCAATTTGATTTTAAAACACGAAATTATATATCTGTTATTAAAGTGAGTGTAGAGATACAGTTGTAGCTTTCTATTGCACTTTGCAGAAATGCCTAGAGGAAACAGAATCAGAATTCATTGTGAATATTTCTATTGCAGCAAATACAAAGACACAGACTTCACAATTATATTCTTACCATCTAAGACAGTGAGTGAACTTAGAATAATGGATGATAAAGATGAGTGTATGTGAGTTTTATATACATGCGAGCAGTTGTGTTTCTGAGTCATTCTATATGCTTTAGAAAAGCTGCAATGAAACTAAAGTGTCTATGGGCCAGGTTTTAATCTTAGTTCATAAACTATCTGGGTACATCCAGTGCGGTTCAGTTCATGCAAAGATATACTTATGCCGTTGAAACTGCAGTATGACTTTTATGTTTTACACGTATTCTCCAAAAGAATCCAGTTGTATGCGCTGTGATAAATGCAGGGTTAAGGGATCATATGTATTATAAAGTCATCCAACTTTCTATTCCCAGAGAATTAATTACATCCCATTTCCATTTTGTCAGTGTCATTTCCCACATTAAATAGAAAATAGGAAAAACATCCTTTTTTGGATTGATGTACCCTGCTTCCACACAATTCCTATTGGCTACCTATGGCAATTACATAAATTAAATCATTATTTCTTAATATAGAAAAAGATTAAGTAACATACTCTGCGAAAAGCACATTCAAAGCCTTCTGTTATTCCTATAACCTATTCCTTCAGAGATGGCGTATCATCTGCTACGTGCAAGAGGCCATAAGCTGATGGCAAATATGTTACAATGAATGTTGGCTCTCATATGAGAAATTTGCTTTAGAAATTATATATAAATTTTTCTTTTCATTAACATTGAATATGGGACTTTGAATTGTAATGAGGTCAAAGGCATGAGAAGTGATTTACAGTGTGCATAAGGAGTTAAGGGACTTTTGTATGAAGTAAATGAGAAAAAAATCCCATATTAAAAAATTAGTGGCTTCACCTTTGGAAAAATAATGATCATGCAGTATATGGCTTTCTAAGCAAATTATAAGTTAATATGTCTTTTATTTGCAGCGAAAGCTAATTAAACATTGACTTCGTAACAGACACTTTTTAAATCTGCCAGCATAGGTGTCACTTACAGAAATACATTAAGTGTTTCTACATAACAATCTAATTAAAAATTAGGAAGTTAGTTGCAAATTTATCAAAGCTAAGGATGTCATAGTCATTGAGATATGCAGCAATATTACGCTTCATTTGCCACAGAGAGGGAGAAAAACTGGGCCAGATGGGGCAGCTATTCCAGAAACTTTGTGGCTCTTCATTAAATCTAGGGAAGACCAGTTTAGAGCTCAAGACACATTCACTTCTGCTTGGATGTTGGGTAGCTGCAGAATCAGGAGCTGAGAGTTTATAACCCTGCCGTATCACAAAGCATCATAACCTCAGGATCTGAAACTGCATTGCTAATAGCGTTGACATTCAAAAACAGAGACAGGATAGAAAATTTTATTAAAAATCTTTGGCTCAGGAGAAAAAAAAGATCTAATACAGAGAGGTTGAACATACGACGGCACTGGAGCAAGTCTAGTTGAGTGAATGAGTGGCAGAGGAAGCCCTAAGCAACGGATGTGGAATTAACTGAGTAGAGCCAAGGTCAGACTTCAGTGTATGACTTAATGGAAGGGAATTTCAAGCCTAATAAAAGCCGTTCTTCACAGTAAGAAGATGACAGCTGGGGATGCTGTCATCTGAAGAAGCTGGAAGTACTTTGTTGAACCCAGGAGACTAACTCCCAGGAAACTGTTGCATTACAATTTATGGGTTAGAAGCAGCAGATTACTGAGTGCTGGAGAAAAGCCTAAGGTACAGAATGACTGAAGAAGATGACCAGTCAGATGCCATTCTGGAAATGCTCAGCTGAAAGGAGGACAAAATCCCTTCATGTCATGACCAGATAAAAAAGCCGACGTGCAAAGAATCCTCTGGGCCCTGCTTGTTATTTATTTCTCCTTTGTAGGTTGATGTTTGCCTAGAAGATCTGCTTATTACAAATCTAATGCTCATACTTCGAGATATTGAGCTTTTGCTGTTTGGCAAAATGCAGTTTTAAACCTGCTTCAATTAACACGACCAAGTTCTGTCTTTACTTAGTACAAAGGACGTGGAAGGAAAATGTGATATAATTTATGTCAAATATTTGGCTGTCCTTCTAGTTAAATGAGCTTCAGTTAAAAGAGTCTTCAGTCTCTATTCTTTATAACTTTATTGATAGTCATGGCCACAAAAGCGCCCTAAAACTCAAGGAAGGATTTATTCAGTAGGTTTGTTGATACAGTGACAGTCCTGGGCACTTTGTTAGGAAGATTGTTTCCCTCTTTCTTGCAGCAAGACCCCTTCTCTTCTGGGAAGGGGTGGGCCCTGATTCAGGCTTTGCTTATAATCCACCCATGGTTGTCAATGCAAGTAGAGACCTTAGGAAGTTATATTTGCCTAACTCTTCAGTCTCACATGTCAAGATAAGAACCTGCAGAGTGACATTAAGGCAAAAAAAGGGAGGGGATACAATGTGCATAGATATAGCTCTTCACTCCTTTTGCTCAAACGATTTGTCTGAGAAGACATCCATTTTTGCATATTTTCTGTGCTTTATTAAAAATAGATGTAGATGTTCATTGTCTGCCTCAGAATAATAAAAATAAATGGAAGCTTATGTGTTTGGTAATACAGTAGTTCAGTCTGATCACACACTGCTGATGCAATAACTTAGACTTTGGAGATACTCAACTATATTTCATCAGGAACAGTGCAAATTGTAGGGTAAAATGTTTATAAACTTGGAGATTGTTGTATTTGTTGGAAAATGTCAAGAAGTTGTCTTGGGTTCTTGGTGTGTACAGGTCATTCATGATCAAGTCAGAGTTAACCAACTGAAATTACCTCGGTAATACTGTTGTGTAATTTTATGATACTGAGGGCTTATCAAAATCAGGAACACAAAGAAGTGTTATCTCTGCAGTAGGATGCAAAGAGAGATTTCTGATTGATAGCAACAGTTACGGGCAGACAGAAAGTGCTGGTTTCTTTCTGTTTTTGGTAAAAAAATGGTGGGAGAGCGGAGGCTGGAAAGGAGACAAGCTTCTGCCCTGGCGGTGTCGGCGCCGTGCTCCCGCTGGCAGCCAAAACCCACTCTCGCCCTGAGGAAGCCGTGCACCCTGTGGGTGGGTTTGAAGAGTGCAGCTTAAGTAAAATACTGGTTAGGAGAAAAAGTTGATTGGTAACCATGGCAAAGTGATGGAACTGCAGTGACAGTGTGCCAAATGAACAGAATTCACCCACTTTAATTTTCTGTGTGGACCAAACCCATTATTATGATCTGTACTACCCATGCTTTTAATCCATTGTCCAACTATAACATAAAATAAATTATTGTCATTCTTTGCGTGGTGAAGGTTGGGGTTTGTGTTTTATCCTTCTGCAAATCAGCTGCAGATGAAGCACTTAGTAGAATACAATATTAACTTTTTTTTTTAAACTTAGATCATCAATTTTAGGATTTTTTACTCTCATTACAGCATTATTTAACAAAAGCAATCATATTATTTAAGACATTAAAATCACTTTTGGTTACATCAGAAAATAAAGTTAGTCCCTCAGTATATACATGTACATATGCACAGGTAAGTTATAGACAGCAAGATTGCATTTACTAAGATGTGTTCTGCTATTATGTTTCCTCTATTAACTGTTACCAGGTCACATAAAATAAAACTCACCGTAGCAAAGCTTTAGCCCTGGCAGCAGAACTGGAAGCCTATAAATGTTTCTTAAGTTACAGAGTCTTCTGAGGTTGGGTTTGTAGGGCCCAAAGGAAGACCTGTGGCAGGACCATAAGCTGTGCTTTCCTATGTTCCTGTAAGTGATGCAAGGAGCAGCTACAGATGCAGATGCAAATACTGGGGAATGATCTGGAGCGCTGTGAATGAAATGCGCATGGCGATAGCAGAGGCAAGATCAATAGCTACAAACAACAGAATATGGGGAGAGAAAAGATTCTCTGGTCTGAGGGCCATCTCTGTGCCTCTGGATGAACCAACCTTCAGTCCAAGCCCAGAGAAAACTGTGATTTCCAAAACAATAGGGCGTACAAGAAAAGACATAGAGCTTCTGTTTCTTACGCCATTCAACAAGATTTAGAAGGAAATGCAGGCAGAATCAATGGTCATTACCTGATGAAAACCAGACATCCTTGGGAATAGGCTCATACAATCCAGGATAAGGCTAAATGCAATTAAAAGGACTCCACTGAGGCCAAAATGGCAGAGGAGCCAGAGGAAACAGATGGATCTTGAAGTATGGAATCATCATCATGAGGAAAGACTTTTTTTTTTTTTAAGTTTAAAAAAAAGAGAGAGAGAAAGAAAAATCTAGGTTAGGTAGTTAAAACATAAATGTATTTCCCTAGAAAGCATAAACAACTATAAAGGAGAGAGTGACAGTCACTTTATTGAGTACTTGTAAAGGGGGGGATTGGTGTTACTTTCCAAGTTCTTCTTTTTCTTCAATTTGGCTTATAGGTCAGTTAAAGAATGGTTGAGCAATTTTAAAGTATGATTCACTATTTACAGTAGTTGTTTCATCTGCAGTTCATTTGTAAGGGGAGAAAGTAAAACTACCCACCTTAGATTTCACTAACAAAAGTATATTAATGTTACTTCTTTATACACTAATCCCATAATCATCGTAAAAATGAGGCTCCAGATTCTCATTTACCTGTTTCATTTATACATTTGAAGGATCTTTTGCAATGTATCTCAGAATATAACAGGGCCTTCGTCTGCATGCAAATCCCATTCAGGGGGTTCCCTCTAAGTTCCCAACACTTATATTGCTACAGCATGTGGGTACATAAGCCCTTTCTACACAAGCTTATGTTAAAAAGAACAGTTGTGTAGAGTAGGACAGTGGGTTTATTTTGGTAATATTGGTGGAGTGGAATACAATTAACCTAGTGTCTATGCTGAGTTAATGGGTGGTTTCACTTAAATTTAACACAGGAGAAAACACTATAAAATTATCATTACAAACTGTGCTGCTCAGATTAAAAATTTTTTTTTCTATGGTAAAATGGTTGCTGGTACATATTTTTAAAGGCTACACATGGGGAAAAAAAAAGGTTGTCAGAATTACTTTTGAAAAGCTTTATGAATTTGCTTCTGATAAGCAAATGGTGGAGTGACAATACAATTTAGTAACTTATCCAGTATATTGGGATTCGTGGGCTACTCAGAAGTTTAGCCCTCAGGCAAGACCTGTAGTAGTTGCAAGGAAATGATTTATGCGTTGTAATAAATGTTACTGCTCAATCTGTTTGCTTGTTCAATGGTTAAAGTCCCAAAAGAAAAGTCTATCTGAAATTAGGACTGGCATGCATTATCTGTCAGCTTTATGTAGTACTGTAAAAATCATTCAGCTGACAGAAATATTAGCAGAATGTTTTATAGATTTTGGTACTGGATGAATCCTTGCATTGGTGAGGAGAAGAAACAGGGCTGTGGTGCTGTGCTCCAGGATTAAAGTTGCGTGTAGATGAGTAGTTTCACTCGGTGGCTCACTGCAAATGAACATCTGGACTGCATATTGATTCCATGTGTGTAAATGAGATCAGCCCAAATAATGACCAGAATCAATCAGGCTTCAGCCTAAAAGTAATGTACACTGGTACTGATTTGTTAGACAACCAGAATTGGCAGCACCTTGCATAATTTGGCACCAATTGACAAAGATTAGACTGTTTTGGGGCCTGACCGGTTATTAATTTGAACCCCCCCTCCCAAAATATTTTGCAAAGTAAAATCAGCTGTGGCTTATTTGTCCCTGCCCCCTCCTTTTCATACCAGCCCTAATTGTTTTAGACAAACAAGTGAGCTTGCGGCCTGTTCGCTTTACACAGGAAGACATGAATTCTTTGATCCATACAATATTCTCTAGTTCAACCTTGGAGCTATTTACTAAGGAGATTTATTTGCAGACAGACAGTAAAGCAGCTCTTTACAAATGGAAATGAGTTCAGCTTCTTTGATTTTTTGGCTGAAGTTTCTCTCCTCCTGTAGGAGTCATATCGCAAAACAATTGATAGGTACCTCCGCTGGGTTCTCTTTATTGGGGAGTAGCACAAACAACAGAGTAGAGATCGCCCAGATATTGCAGAGGTTTTTTGAGTAGTGTAACACCTCTAGATCAGAGCTGGGAGTCAAACAAAACCGCCCTGGTTTTAGGTTTTGGACTAGACTTGCAATTCAGACAAGGCTTGCTGTGGCTCACCAGCCTTTTGACCAAAGCTGCCCTCATTTTCAAAACACTTTGGATGAAAAAAAAAGGCAAAAAAAAAAGGGCATTACATTAAAATCAAATGAATTTCCCCTTGTGTTTCTTTGAATTCCAGATTCACAGTAAAAAAATTGGTTGGATCAAACCTCAAGAAGATATTTGCACAAAGGACTACAGCGTTTACTTTCACACAGTTGCAGGGGTGCTGCCATTGAACGTACTGTCATTTTTCTAGGAAGTGTTTTCTTTGTATTTTGGCTTAAGAACAGGGAGACAGGCAGTCTGACGGGACCTGAAAGTTTCTCTGTCTCGCCCTGGATGAAATGAATGTAAAGCGACTGAAGCCAGTGAAACTGCAGTGATGCTGAATTGCTGCAAGAGAAAGGAGAGTTTGGCCTTCCCTCGCTGTTGATCTCCTGGCATGTCGCGTGGTGCTTCCTTTATCCATTATAAATTCTGGATTAGCTTTATAGGCGCTGGGCAGAACGAGCATTTTATAGCATGTGCTCCCAAGAACGATTTTTATATTCTGACACGAGTCGCTCTTAATTGTTTGGTAATTCAGTACAATCCACTTCCAAAGGGTCTGTCGCTCTCCTTAGGGAATGCTTCCAGAAATTGTGACTTACAGCGCCCGTTAGGAACGCAAAGTAATTTGGGCTGGAAAGTAAGGAAACTGAAACTCCAGGTGGAAATTAAATAGGCAAAAAGTAATTACCTGGTCAGGTCAGGAGGGTTAACCCTCCCCTGACACAAGTGTGAGGGAATCTTTAATGATCACAGGTGGTGGAAAATTTTCCTGACTCAAACCAGGAGCGAGACGTCCAGCAGACGAGCGGCCCCTGGTACCACGCTGGGGTGCTGGTTTAGTGCTGACCCAGGACATCATCCATTTCTGCTGAAATGGCTGTGATTTCGGCTGTGTGAGATCAGACAGCAGGCAGAGAAACTTAGCATACCTCTAATGCCATATCCTGCTGGGTGTCTCAGCATCGCACAGCAATCTTTCTATCCAGCTCTTGCCCCTGCCTGACCTTGCATCGCTTTTAAGTTCCAGTGAGATCAAACAGGGTGGCACAGGGTGACGGGGATGTTTGTTTTGCTTCTGTGAATGGGCATTGCTTGCGATTCATGTGGTTCACGGGCCTGTGCTATAGGAATAACTGTTTCATATAGAGAAGGATGGTAGGTGTTGGTGATCTGACTTGTCTAGCATCTATGATTCATCTGTTCTCGGAAAAATGATTACAACTTTATCAGGGATCTTTGAATACAAAACATACTTTATCGTAACTAAAAAGCCAGTTGTGCCAGCTTTACTTACTGCATTCCTACGGTGCTTTTCCTAAAATAAACCTCTGCTGTACGTGCGTAAGGATATGCGAATCTGCCCGAAAATGTTTTCTTATGTGCTGCCTAAATTAAAATCTAGGTGTAAAACCATGGCGCTTGTGATCCTACTGGAGAAATTAATGTACAGAAGAAATCCTGCTTGTATCTGCCATTCTTCCTTCAACTACTATTATCTGGTTTGAGAGTATTATTAATGACATCCAACTGGCATAAATTTCAGTTAGTGGGGGAGTACAACATTCCTGTGAATGCTTGTGCTGCGTGGCTACCATCAACCTGCCCAGAAAAAGACAAACTAAGGCACCGTATTGTACTATCCATATTAGAAGAATAAAATCAACCTTTAGAAACTCCTTCTACCCTGAAGAAATGTAAGCAGCAGGCTTTCCATGCTATGACGGTATTTGACAATGAATCACTAAACCCTCTTTTCCTCTGTCATCTAGTATTCAGTTCATTATGCTTTGTGACAAAGAATAAAAGACAGGCTTTATTCTTCATAATGTTTATGTCGCTAATGTGTTGTTTGTAATCAGCAATTTGTTTCTTTGAAGGGGTGTATTTCAATATATGGACATGTCTTGCTGTGGTTGATATTTTCTTTGGCTTGTTTGTTTTTCATAATGAAAACGCCTTTTCATGTGGGATTTTCTTGCCTTTGTCTCTTTTCTTATTTACTGAATGCCTCGCTAATGCTGGCAAATGGCAATATATAAATGAGATTTTTTTTAAAAAAACACTAACAAGGATTAAAAGAGGTATCCTGTTTTAGAACATTTAGAAGTGTTTTTATAGTTGTTACTTTAACATCTTAAAGACAGAAAAATGATTCCTGGGTGTCTGAATCCAGAAGATGCTGCTGTGATCACTGACTAGTTTGACGGCTACAGGATTTCCATATAGTAAATCCTGAATCAAGCTGCTACAGTCTGATTGCACTGGAACATATCTTTTTAAAGATAGCTGGTTCAGATATCAAAGACAGGAGATTATATGAATCCCTGATGGTTTAAGTGTAGAGATGTAAACCCGGATTCAGTTACAGGGGGAGTTTAAGTGAGCTTCGGAGCAGACTCAGTTGCACAATCAGAGCCATTAATGCTATGATGATGTTTCTCTGTGGTGTGGGGGGTATTTGTTTCCATCATATTCCCCAGGGGTTCTCCACGATCATGGCTCCTATGACATTGTAAACTCTTTATAGCTGCATCCTGCGATCAAGTTTACCAGAAACGTTATGACAGCGATACCATCATCAGCAGTATCACTGTGCAGTACGTCCCATTGCAGCTCCTCCCAGGGAGCGTTTGCTGTCCAACTCCGGGTTCATGTGTGCAGTTCAAAACAGTAGGAATTGCTTCATCCTCTGAGATTCTTGAACACTCTCCCTTGGTTGTCATCTTCTGTCTTGCCTGTGCCAGATAACCATTTGTGTAGCTGTTTTCTTCAAAAGCACCCATAAAGAAATTTTTGTTTGGCTTTGCTTTTCTTTCCTTAAAACAATCTTTCAGCAAGTAAAGATCTGAAGAAATGAGATTGACTTAATTGATACATGATGCAAAATGGTGTGCATATATATGTATTGAGAAAGAGAAAACAGAAAGAAGAAAAAGCTGCAGTTGTGTTTCTAGATGCAGGGTATCCAAAATTTGTGGGGTGTGGAAGGGGGAGCAGTGACATTCTGCAAAGTAACTTTCTAAGGAATTTCCCTTCTGTGGCCTAGCACTGCTTGGACCCGGGTCCTTGGAAAAGTCACTTAGCCCTCTATTTTAATTTCCATTCAGAAAATGGCATTAAAAATAGCTCCTTCTTCAGTTGCACGGAGAAACTGGGTGTCTGCAAAGTTCTTTGTTGCTGTTCAAAGGGACAGGAATGAACTGAATTTTTAACTCCACTTTTTGATCAGTTTTTGTAACAACAATTTAATGCCTCTTTTGCAAGATATTACCACTGTGAGGATGTGTGTGGGAGCTCTTCACCTCCAAAACGAGTCCTCATAGGAAGGCTCCCGCCAGCCACTTCTGACGCGATGGCGGGTGGTTATTTTACAGTATTAGTAATAGCACCACACTGACTGCTGTGCAAGGGACGTGTGTCCGTCTGACGGTTATCCACAGGGGATGATAATATCATTTCTTAGCAGCCTTCTACCAGATATCTGTTGTCTCCTCCTCAGAGCTCAGCTTAAGGCTATTTTTTTTTCCTCCCTGTGTGTGACCAGAGCTGCTACTGGATATAAGTAAAACTCAGGATACTAAGGAGATTTTAAAAAATGCCCCAAGTATGGTGATCAGATGCTAATGGCTCCAATCAGGAGGGAGGATCATCTCCCTGCTAGGGTGTGAGCTGGATCCTAAGAAACATTTCATTCCTGGCACCACTCTCACGAGGAGTTTCCAAATGAGCTGATGCTACAAGCCATCATCAGCTGCAGCAGCAGCCCTGGCTCCCAGCTGCTTGCATGTGCAGGAGGAAGCACTCAGCAGCTCGGACGTATTTGTTTACCAGTCCCCCCAGTTTGGATGTCCCACGTGGAGAAGCCTTGGGCTCTGGTGCAGTAATCAGGGATCTCACTTGGAGGTGTGGCTGAAATTTTTTTGGGGGAAAGAAAACACTTCGTCCTTTTACTGTTTGCGTTAGAGGTTTTCCCACTAAATGGTTGCTCTTCCCACTAAGTGACTACCTCTTACGCTGTAGAAATTGAAATCCAATTTGAGAAGAGCGAGAGCTGTTGCGGTGTTCTAGAGGGAGGCTGATGCTGCTGCAACACATGGGCAGGGCGGACAGCTCATGCGCTTTCAGATGAGAAGATTGGTACTGAGCTGCTCCAAGCAGCCAAAACTCCGAGGTTCCTTCTCCTGTTCAGAGCTGAATATTTCTGATACAATTTCTGAGCTTTAAGTTCACCAGTCCTGGGACCTGTGGTGTTTAGGTACCTCCAAACAGCTTTTAGGAGGGCAGTTTGGTACTGAGGCTCCTAAAATCTGCCTTACTCCCCTTATTTTTAGCAGCTAGGTCCATTCCTCAATGCAGCTATAGATCTGCCCTACAACTCTATCCTCTCTACTGGAAAAAATAGCATAGCCCTTCCCTTCTGCTCTGCATTGCCATCTCTGCACACCCTGGGAAGCACTGTGGGTAAGAGTGCATTGCAACTCTGTGACTTTCAATGTTCCAAGTGAAGGCAGCATTTCTCCTCCTTCCACCTTCCACCATAAAATAGCTACCCATGTAAATTGACCATTTGTTTTGGTATGTTATGGCCTGCCTTAAAGAACTGGAGAACTGGGCGCTGGCTCATAGGGAAGTCAGCCGCAAAGCGGGCAGCTGAACCCTGAGCTCGCTGCTGAATGCTGTGTGCAAGTCCCTCCATTCTCTCTTACACCTTTTCCTCTATATATCTGACGAGTTTCAGATACTCTGCAGCTGTAGGCATGTCAGCATCTTTGCTTTATATCCTGCTCAGACTAGGTGGCGTGCCAGCTTTTGTAGGCAGGTCTATTGTGATAGTTGCTCACAGTTGGTACTGTGAAGTATGTCTCTTTTCCTTACCAGATGCTCTGTGCTACCAAATAAGGGGAAAACATGTGTTTCCCAATGCTGTGATAAGTCAGAGGTATAAGTTACAGCTTTACCATATTGAGAAAGGAATGCAAAGTGCACCCTTCTCTATCAGCACAGAAAATGTTTACAGAATTGAGCTATAAGACATGGCAATGCTCACTGAAGCAGGCTATATCACTGTGCAGGGGAGGAATGAGGGCTTTGTTTCTGTCTTTTTAATTTGCCTTTTGCATTAAAAACTATTTTTGTTAGTTAGATTTCTCATTAGATATAATCCTGTATTTTGTTCTCGTTCTCCTTGGCTGAAGTCCCTCACAATTGAATCCAATCCCCCAAATAAACACCACCCCAACAATTGTATCAGCTCATTTTAGTTAACTTCTGCTTTTTCATATAATTTTCTAATTTCTGTGAACAGCTGAAGTTACTTTAGTTAATAATAAACTATCCAAAGAAGGGGGACACAGGAAAAGAAAACTAAGGATAACTAGTAATCTGTTCATCAGCTTGCTGTTAGTTTCATTTTTTTCCCTTTTCAGCATTCATTTTTTCTTACTTTGGTTTAATGCAGCATCATGTCTTAATGGAGTAAACCCACCTAGTTTTGTTACCATGCTATCCTAAAGCAGGAAATGAGCTTAAAAAAGGCATTATCAACCAAATTAGCTACACACTATGTTGCCAAGTTTCTCGTTTTCAGATAGCAATTAAATAAATAAAAACAGAAACAGTGACTGGCACTCGGAAACCCAAATCACCGTGAAATCTGAAGCATTTCCTTCTGCCAGGATGTGGTGGATGTCGGGAGACTCTGTTAGCCTGCTTTTTATCTTTACCCAAAAAAAGCTCAAAAAGCCAGGAGAAAGTTTGGAGATTTAACATCAGCCCGCAGTGCCACGTGTTTTCTTCACAAGGAAGGGAGCCGTGTCAGGGCTACCAGAAATGCCCTTATGGATGAATGCCAGTCACCCATGTAGCTCAGAAATGCCTTCGATGGTGGCCATCGCTGTGTCCCCAGGCCTAGGGGAAGCCTTACACGGTCGAGGACAATTCATGCAATGGATGTGTGAAGGGCAGGTGTAACTTTCTTAACCTGCTTCGCAGCTGTCCTGGTTGCAGCTCATGAACAGAGCAGGGATCGGGTGCTCCTTGCCAGGCTGGAGCCAACGGGCTGTGCGGGGTGGATGTCTCTGGACTGTCACATGTAGCGGAGAAAGCACCTTGCCATCTCCTCCTGCTTTCCTTGAGCCGATAGTTTGTTTCCGTGATCCCCATGTTAGCGCAAGGAGGCTGTAAATGATACCCCTGTGTGCGTGAAGTGGCTCTTGTTCCTCTGGGAGGTGGTGCTCCAAGGAGGACGTCGTCTTTGGAACGCTGCGGCATCGCTCTTGGCGTTGGCCCAGACGGGGCAATGAGCTCCAGGCTCTTGCTTGGGCTCGCCAGAAAGCTGCCAACGGGGGCTGCGGTGGCCACCACCAGCACATCGCCTCTCTGGGCAAGGCCGCTGCTTTTCCACCTCCAGCAGGACCTTCAGCGGCAGGTGTTGCTGTTGGCCTGTCTCTTTGGTCTGTCCATCTGCTGAAAGGTTTGGTTTGGAGAGGTGGGAGAGGAAGAAGACAAGGAATCCTGAGCAATCCAGAGATGTAACGCAGCGTACAGTTGCAGATGTGCTGATGGATGCTGCAAAGAAAGCATTTTCGTTTTGAACTGTCAGCACTGTCTGTGGCTTGACACAATATTTTATCTTCATTTTAAACTTTTTACTCATTATTAAAATATTTAAATTGGCTGGTGTGAAATCCTGTAGGAATAGTAGGAGTTTATTTCAGGGCAGCGGTGCTTAAAAGGGCCCCATAAGCATAACCATGTACGGAGGCGGCAGGGTATCAGTCCAGAGGCAAACTCACTGTCAGTTCAAATGTAATCCATATGTTAAAACTATAGAAAGTGTTAGTCTGATGGTTTGGCTAATATCAAGGAATGTTCCCTCGTGGGAGACCTAACTTTCAAGCTCACGTGATGATAAGTGCTTTACTGAAGTAATCTTTGGGGGTGACGTGGGGCTTGGAGTATTGGTTTTGAAATTATGTGACATTTCGCCAGGTAATGGCATTAGTTAATTTGGGGGGCAGTGGGGAGTGGTACTGACCCCTTCTCACACACAAACACACACACATTAAATACGAACTGCTGACATTGGTCTAGGGAATAGGGACATGTATCTGCTGTAGAATGGGTGTGCCACATGATTGCATCTCAGGAAAACAGGGGCTGACAAGCTGTAAATGCAACACTGTATTTCGTAGGAAAGCAGACAGGGAGACAGCTTGGCCATTCCTTGCCGCTCCTGCAGGAATGTCAGTATATGAATAGCACTGAAGTGCTAGAATTGCAGTTGGATGAAAAAATGGGTGGTTGAAAACAAATGGCTGAAAAAAACTTTTTCCCCCCCTCTGCTTTTTCAGATAAAATTTTTCTCCCAATCTGTGTTCAATTTTGCTTCGTTCTAGGTCAGCCTTAAATGAGGTGCAAATTTGCAAAAGGAACAGCAAATGGCTGCTGTTGAGACAAGCACAAGAGGAGGTGGTTGTACAAGGGGCAGGCAGGTTTGGGGTGCATGAATGCCTGTTCATGGTACAGTTGTTTTCTCTGAAAATCAAAGTAGAGTTAGACAGGCTGGGATCAAGGCCAAATTTTCAAAACAGCTCGGGAGCACCTAGGTAAGGTGCTGGATTTTGCATTTTGTTCTGTTCTCAGGTACGAAGCTGGCAGATTTTGGGGGCACTGGTGGGAGCTGTGCTCCATCACAAATCCAAGTCCATACTAAGATCTTCATCTAGGCGATTATCAGCGATCAGTGAGAGACTGTGTTCCGGTAAAAGCGAGCCCAAATATGCAGGGATAAGTCTTTCTGTTCCTGAATGAGCCTGTCCAGTCTGGCAAAATGATTACTGCATTCAGGATATATCACTTGGGGGTTTTGTCCATCCTGGCTAGTTATAAATGTTCTCTAAGGATGGATGGATGACATTAGTACATTACTTACTGGACACAGAAATAACTTAAGACACAGATCCAGCAACGTGCAAGGTTTTTGATGGGAGGTGGTGATTGCCCTTAAACTTCAGCAATTGGTGAAGCTTGGCACTCATGGTTTGGGATAACAGAGAAATAAATCATTCAAGCAACTTCAGCCAAACTTTTTTTTTTTTTTTTTTTTTTTTTATGTCAGGTATCTTACATACTTGCTTCTGCTGCAAATTCCTGTGATAGAAAAACACGCTAATATTTATCAATCAACTTGATTACATTTGACACAGTAGGTTTATACAATAATTTCTTTAAGTGACTTTCAGTTTAAAAAGAAGGAAATCCTTGAACAGGTCAGCAGCAGTTTGTCTTTACCTCTTCAACAAATTCCGTGGGAAACTCCTGGAAGATTGATGATGGTGATGATTAATATTTATTTATTTATCGTTCCCTTTAAGCACATGTTCCTCTTTCTGCTAGGAGTTGCATGTTAGAAAAGAGCATTTGCATTCCCAAGTGCTTACAGGCTATGCAATATTGCCTCAGAAAATTGCCAGTCTCAGTAAATGCTGTCAGATATAATGTTTGCTACAAGTTCTGGCTGCTTCAAACTTTTTGCCTTAAAAACAAGGAAAGCAGACTCAAGATAGTCTACTGGTATGTTAGTGCTAATATCCTACCTTCTTTTTTAGCGTCCATCTCAAACTATGTTTATAACAGCATGACTGTAATGGAGTCTCAGACAAATACAGAACACAACCAAAAGCAAAGCTTGTCCAAGCACATCATGGCAAACCTCTTACAAAAGTGACATCATACTTTTAATGCTGAGCAGAGAAGAACTTTGGATGAGTTGTGTGTATGCAAATACTTCACAGTCTACAATTTATTAGGAGACATTTAATATGCTATTCTTTCACTTATTTATTTATGTTGATATTTGACAGTGTTGCTCTTCTACACACACAAAAAAATCCAAAAGATTTTAACTTTCAGAGAATAGCTGTTAACTTTGGGTATTTTTACACATTGTTCTTATTACAGCTGTAAAAGTGACTTTCGACATCATTTTAGGTTTGCAAGTATTGTGTCACTGTGATATTAAGGAGCCCATTCAGAAGTATCAAGTACAATACCCAGTGTTATAAGAAAAAAGAAATTATTTTTATCAAGTTTGCATTTTTATTCAAAATATGGGGAAACTGGTGCTTGTTTTGTGATGTTAACCATTCTTGCTCTTCCTGTTCTTTCTTGAAGCATGAATCCCATTTATGTCATGGCACAGATATTTCAGAAACACACCTAAAGTAAAGTAAAGTTGTGTATCCCTTACTGCAAACAAAACAAATTTGATAGGAAAGAAAATGAATATATGCCTTTCTGAGAAATAATTAATTGAATGGTAATTCATGGTAATGCTGTATGTAATTTTTAAATCCTTCATATTTAAATTGTAGTAGTATCCAAAATATTCTAGGCACTTCCCTAACATGGTTTCCCAAAAAAAAAGTGCTGCGTTTTTATCTATGTTTTGCTTTAAAAATGTGCAAAAGACAAGTATATTTGCAGATTTAAATGGCATCTAAGTGTATTTATACAATTCATCTGAGTAAAGATAAAATTTGTTAAGGATAATTTCCCTGAGATCTGTGTTTACTTGATTTTAAAGTAAATATTTTTGTCAAAATGAACTAAATAAGAATGAGTCTGAGGATAGAAGGTTGGGTAAGTTTTTTTCCAAACCAATAGGCTCTGAAAGGACAAGAGCTGAAGAGGTGGCTGATATCTTTTCCCTCCTCACCAGCGAATCACTTGCCCACATTCTTCTGGAGCATCCCTCTTCAGCCAGTACAAATTTTCCTGTGCTTAATCCATGTTTCACTGTTGCTTTTTCTACATCATCGTCATGCTGCCCACAAATTTCTCTGGTACGTTGTGCAACTCCCTGTTATGCCGTCAACAGGAAACAGATCCATCAGACAACTGAGGTTAAAATCACACGGGTGTCCCAATTCATTATGCATCACCACTCAAGTTTCTCTGTTCTGGGTCATTTCTTGAGAGGGGAGTTTAAAAAAAAAAAACCTCCATTTTCTTCCACTAAGTGTTTAAAAACATTTAATGAGAAAGAAAAATCAGTACTCACCATTGAAGCAGTCTGAGGTGAATAACAGACCACTCTTGAAACTGCACACTAGTATTCAAATGTCTGAAAATATAACCAGGTCGTACCAATTTATCCGCTACTAATAAAGTGTCATCACACAAGTTGTCCTCTCCACTCTTTGTCCTGGTTCCATAGGCCATCTTAAATGATGATTTTTCACCCATACTTTGGCCAACTAGTCCAAATTACCATTGGATGGTGCCTACGAGAGTCATCGCTTTCTCCATGTCAGGGTCAAAATGCCGGTTCCCAGTGTGTAAGTTTCTGAGTCAAGTCACTGCTGTGCCATTCAGAAACCTGATGATTTTCCTGAGTCCCCACTTGCCCTTCCTGCTCTGCAATGAGTTTTGCCTCCTCTCCCCCTCCTGGCAATACCTAGGTTTGTGATTTGGAACAACACGTAACATATTACATGACGGTTTTTGGAGAGTGTAGAGCAGAAAGTTTTGTGATTTTGATTAGGTGCCACCTGTCAGGAGAAGAACAGCAAGATAATCCTGACCATAGGGCCTATATGACAAAATGCACGATCGCATTTTGACTGATAAACATAAACAGAAGTTGGTTTATAGGCAACTTTTGTGAAACAACATCTCGAACCATTTTGGCTTTTGGCAACCTTGTTTTGCTAATGAGGTACCAATGGAAACAAAGGCTGTATCTGTTCCTGTCAACAGGAACTTGTAATAAATAGAGACATATAAAGATGTGAAATGGGAACTGTGTGGGATTTTGGAGGCAGGGGTGGGTCTTGTTCTGTTTGGTTTTTTTTTTTTTTTTTTTAATGAAGAGCTTATGCATAATTTGCTTATTCTCTGGTTTAGGTTATATTGAAATCAGTGGAAAGATTCCCTTATAGAAAAGCAGGAGCTGGATGAGAACTTCCAGGATGGGGCTAAGTTTTAACTGTTCCATGCTTTGGTTCTCCTAGTGTGCCCATATTTTCTAGGTAGGTTGAGAACTTGAGCTCTCATAGAAAAGAAGGTGAAGCACTGAAAACTCTGATTTAGCTCACCGTTATCTGAGCCCAATAGGGGTAAATAATAGTCACTAAACTACTGAATAGAGTAGCGAAAGTGCGTGAAGTCTTTTAAATGAGGTAAAATATCAATTATGAGAGCGTGCTTTTTTTTCCTGTTGAATGATTCATTTTCTGTTATTAGATATTGATGCTGCAAAATAGATGTACCTTTGCTGCCAAAAATACTGATTTTTTTTATATATATGTGTCAATTATATACACACACACACATGCACACACACACATGTATGTATACGTTCAACATTTTGTCACAGAGGTGTGTTTGTACCCACATGGCAATTTCTCAACTGTAGTGTCCTAAAAGTACTACCACTCCTTTGCTCCAGCACTGTCTTTTGTTTAAGAAAGCCATCATTGATATTCGAAACACATCGCCATGTTGTATCAGGCTGAAACTCTCCCTGATTCCTCCCTGCCCCTCTGGCTGTGTCCAGCCTCGGCTGCTGCCACGGAGGTTGGAGGGACTTGGCAGCAGGCAGCTGTGGGGAAACTTTCCCCACTGAGGCTGTGTCGCGGGATTGACCTGGACACCAGCCTGCGATAGAAGGGTTTCAATGGTTAAGTTGGATCTTGTAGCAAGTGCTATATAAGTGCATCGCTGTGCTTTAACAGAGCCTCCATCACACCAACCCCTGTGTGAAGTGGGCCTTTAATATAACATATTTTGGTGTCAAGTGTTTTGAGCTTTTTCATATTCCTCAAAAAAAGGCTGCTAGGAAAATGATGGCTACGTCTATCCCAGTACGAAAAATGGTCCTAAGGATTGTCCCATGCTACTGAAGCCAGCTGCCGTATTTTAGTAGTATTAAACTGTCTTAGCTTCCAAAACAAGGCGTCTGCATCCATACTGCCTTTTTGGGAGCGGTCCTTGGTCCGTGCTAACTCCTGAGAATTATTTTTGCTAGACAGAATAGGTATCATCCCAGTGATTTTTTCCCCACAGCTGAATAATACAGATAACCAAGCTCCAGTGTCTGGAAACATTTCCTGGCTCTGTCTAGAAGAGAGTTAGCCAGTGGATTTATCGTCCCCATAGAATTTAGACACAAGTCTCACATAAATTGATGGGATTTACAAATACATTGCTCCACTGGAGTTAACTCATGGTCACACAGAGATTTCATTTATTTCAGTTTGTTGTGTAGTATCCACATGCACACAACCAAGCATAAAACCATCAAATAAAATGGCTGCTAAGAAAACAGGCCATTTTCGAGTCAATGATGATCTTGTGATTAACCAAGGACCGGTTCTGGTCAGGTTGAGGAGAAAGTCAGTGAATTCATAGGTGGAAATGAGCAGAGTTAT
The DNA here is from genome assembly GCF_030463565.1 of Pelecanus crispus. Lineage (NCBI taxonomy): Eukaryota > Metazoa > Chordata > Aves > Pelecaniformes > Pelecanidae > Pelecanus > Pelecanus crispus. The sequence continues at coordinate 158,710,380 of NC_134644.1, read as the reverse complement.
GGTGGCGAATTGGGATAAGAGAGCGGAAAAAATGTGTGCTTTTTATGGAGTAATTATGTACACAAAAGCACATTTTCCATTCCTGTTTCCCCCATTCTGTGCTTTAATTTTTCTTGACATTGGATCCATTATGGTATCGTATGAGTTTCGTCACAGAAGTAAATAACAGCTTGTTTCCTTGGGAGCAATTGAAAAACAGAGTAAAAACAGCACTTACTGTTTTTGAAAGTTGTCAGATTGTCATGGCAGTGAAGTGTTGCATCATGTTGTCATGACAACTCAAATTATAAAAACTGATTTAAAGAGAAATAAAAGCAGTCTTCAATGATGAAAATCATTTAACTTTAAAGGTTTCAGCTTTTATTTTCTATCTCTTATTCTGCCTCTCTCCTGTTTTTTAAGAAATGGGCAACATTTAGGACTCTCACCAAGTAAAGGCTTGCAGTACACAGTGACCCAGGGAGCTTTTTTCTCTTTCTCACTGAGACAGAGAGGATGCAGGGACTGAAATGTGGAGGCAAGCACATTACTGGACCAAACCATCACCGTCCAGAACTGGGGGAAAGTCAGAATGGGATAAAAAGTTGGTTTGTTTTTTTTTTTTTAATTTTCCTTTGTGCCTATTTGCACAATCTCTTTTCAAGCAACTCGTTCAAATATATAGCAGGATAAACGGATACCACACGCTCTGGGTTTGTCAGGGATAAACAGCAGTGGGACTGCAGCATGTTTGACCTGTCTGGAGATTCTGGTGGAATTTCAAGAGCCCTCAGCTATGACCTGTTTGTGTTTCTCCGTGAAAATCAAGGAGCATTTACTGACAGTGCCAACGGCTAGAGAGCAGAAGTAGGTTAGTACTGACCACTATTGAAATCCCATTCTCTCTGCAGAGTGTGCTCAGAATGAGTCAGGCTGTTTTAACAGAGGATGGATTGAACCTCAGTACCAGGATAAAATAAACAAACAAAAAAAAGGTAAATTGTGCAGTTTGTCAGTTTGTGTAAAACAGCTGTCACCAAACACAAAATGCTGCCATATAAACTGCAGAACAGCAGCAAAACCACTTGTTCTGAGCAAGGTCAAGTGAAATCTGATTTATCACTGTGCATTTGGGATGGTATACGTTGTAACATGACTTTGTGCAATCATGTTCTTGCATTTATGGAGAGAAGGGTGTTTGTAAGTGTCTGTACAGTCATTTCTGCTCCTCCTGCTCTTACCCAGCAAGTTGTCAGCAATTCAGCCTGTTTCAGCTGGATTTTACAGATGTGCAGAGATAATGTTCCTGGGAGTTTCATGGAAACAGGCTGCCTGGTGAAGAGATCCTGTCCTGGGATCTTTCTGCCTCGGGGTGTGCAGGAGGAGCTTCTGGGATGACTTCAAAGAGAACTCAAGCAGAAAGCAGCTCTTATAAGTGCCCCAAGTGCAAGAGAAGCTCACTGTCAATCATTAGACACATATCTATAAGTGACCAATTTTCACTGGTTCTCATAAATCATCTAGTTTACCTGGAGAATGACACATTAGAAAGGGATTGCATGACACAAAATCTTGAGATAGAGACAAAAGCAATTCCCTGTAAGGTGACCACAGATGCGGAGAAGGTCTTTACCCATTGGTGATGCTCTGAATGTTAAACCGTATCCCTTGTATTTCTGTACTGGGAGAACTGCCATTTTCAAAGGCCTTTGACTTGGGTAGTTCCATAATTGTTCTTAGTCGAACATTTAAAAAGTGTTGCTGCTGCTAAAATTCTTTGCCCGTTACATTTAGTTGCCTTCCTTTTCACATTTCAGTACTCAAGCAGTTTTCAATAAAATAAAAATAAGATCATAATGGAGAGATGTATTTCTTGTTCTCGTCATTTAAAAGGAAACAGCTTTTATATTAAATATAGGCACAGAATTTTTATGTGTTACAGCTTAAAATTACAGTGGAGAGTAGTCAGGAACAAGAGAAAATCTACGAAATGTCACCCTGATTAATGACAGTTCTGGAAGTTAACAGAAGGAGCTAGAAATGAAACATTTTGGTGGCCCAGACCAGAGATGCCTCTACAGTCGTAGCAGATAGCAGAAGACATTCAGCTGCACTGCACTGAACGATGTATTAGTCACTTCTGTCTTTCTCAGTCTTCCCCAGAGTCTGCAGTCAGCCTTTTAATTCTGTTTGATGCCTGTGCGGTGGCCTGAAATGACCAGGTCTCCTTGGCTTTACCACTCCAAGGGAAAAGAAAGAAAAGTAGAAATATTCCTGAGCATCAAGAGATTTTGAGTTTCATGTGGACTATGTTGGTGGTGCAGATGTGGTGGTTCGGGTTGGATGTGGTGAGCAAGGATGGTCGTGAAGCTGGGAGAGTTATCTCCTGTAGCGACCACCTCCGTCAGCAGCATTCAGACTTGCTGGGAGTGGGGGTGTATTTCTCCTTAATCCAACAGTAGTGCTGCATCTCTGAGCTTATGTTTTAATTGCACGTACAAGATGGCAACTTGTATGTCCCAAGAAGGCTGGAGCTCACCCTTCCTTTATGTCTGCACCCGTACCACAATGGACCAGGGCTAATACACTTAGGCTTTCAGAAATGCAGTCCTACCCTTAGTAAATTCAAGCTAAGCCACGCTGCAAAGTATTTCTGACATGACTGGTGCAGAACTGGTGATTCATCGCTAGTTTTTCAGCACTCTGTTCTCACTGCCCGTCGCTGCTGTTTACTCATGTGTTTAAGCCAGTTTATGTCTAAACACATCCCGCACAGTTAGAAGAGTATGCTGTAAGTGTATATTTATTAATATCTGTTTTCTTGTATCCATCTAGACTGTATATTACTGATGCACATATTTGTTAACTCGGTGCTTTTGTTAACAGATCCTTTAATTAAGGCCAAATGAAAAGAGAGAAATGTGGAAATCATTTCAAGTCTGATTTTTCACATGAACTGGCTGCTAACTAATACTGTATGTAACTTTTTTGATCTAATTGCATTGCTTTCAGTCTATCTGGTGCTGTCACTCCAAATCACCATTTCAGAGCCATGCAAGTTGCAGCACGTTTCAGGCATTAATAGTGGCCAGGTAGTATTATACTATTTTTAATGAATGTCTGTTTTCTATTCTTTGCTATGCTTTCTTTGGAAAGAGGCCCATGTAACAAAGTATTAAGAAAACACGCTGCTGCCCTGGAATGTGTATATTAGCTGCAGATTATTTCCTATTAGCAGATTAGCTGCGAGGCTATTGGCTCTGAAAGGTCTTTGAGAGTATTTTGTTTTGTAACTGATTCAAGCCATGGGAGAGAATTGCCACCCTGATTGGGAAGAAGAATTAGCTACTGTTGCCATGGCCACTGGAGCTCACACTCGCATTGTTAACTCCAGTGCCCTCCGATGAGATGCCACAGCGTGAGCTCCTTGGCTTTGTTAATAAAATGATAGAATATGGGGTTTATGGGCAGGCGAGGAGCAGGCTGGGAAAAATGAGAGATATGTGAAATGTTTGGGGTTTTTCTTTTTTTCTCAAATGCAGTGTTTCATTTTGGATGCATCGCTGCTTTACACTACCCCAGTGATGTTAGGCTGTGAAATCACTCCTTTTCAACAAAACGCTGCTCTTTGCCTTTTGGTAGGGAAGGAGCTAATCCCACTCCCCTCTGCAGTGGAGCGCCGACCCGCGGGAACCTGCTTGAGTGCAGGGAAGAGGGGTGGGTGAAGGCAGGCACCCGAGTCCTTCCTGCATTTCAGATCATTTTCATGTGTAGGGTTATAAAACACAACAGGGCCTGGAGAAACTGGAGAAACGACCAGCATTTGTTAGGGCTATCGTAAACTACACTAGCTCTACCTCTGTCTGTCTAGCTGCAGGCAAGGAGAAATACGGGAGAAGCTTACTTCCCCATATCTTTGTCAGAAATTAATTTCTTGCTTGGGCTTTAAGAGTTGGCACTTAAAGCCCATCCCTTAGAAATCATAGTTTAAATACCGGGGGGGGGAAGAAAAAAGGAAATTGTCAATAGCTGAGACTTAATAAAAGCATAAAAAATGCATGAAATTAATCTCATGTATTTGAGAAATAAATTAACGTATTTGACTAATCACTGATAGACAGGGCTCACATCTATTTCATATCTCTAACTCTGTTTAACTTCCAAGGAAGTTTTGAACAGTGAAAAATGTAGTATTAAAACTTATATCAATGTGAACGATTAACAGAAAATAATGATACTGATGTCTGCATTTGAAACATAGCTCCTGAAACATGTGTGTTTTCAAGCAAAATGTTGTTGCTTTTTTAAAAATGTATTCTTCCCCCTCTCTCATCTTCAGTATTAGCAGAATCAATCACCTTCTTTAAATCACCCCACTGTCCTGAACTCTTTATTTAAACCACTTTATGAGATTGCGTAACACGTGGAAATGAGCCAAAGAAATGTATTTCTGCTGGCGTGGTAAAATGTTGGCATTGGGCATTTTTCAACTCGGCAGCGGAGTGTGGATGATAGGCCAACTACATGTATCTAATGTGTGTCACGCTGAATGGTGGCACGGAGCAGCCTACATCATGGGTAGTAATGGGGCTGTCTCACTGCGGCTCACTGATTTTTCTAATGGATATTTTTAAATGATTGCAGACTTATCCTGAGAAAATCAGGGGAGGGATTATTATAGAGACTCTTAGAAGCATGCACATTGTTCTTCATGGTTTCTTAGCAAGCTCTAGTCTTACAGTCAAGATATCTGCAGGAAAGAGCACAGTATCTCCTGATGCTGTAAAGAGACTTTTGGAATCTGTCAAGCAGAGGACAGGGCTATCCTTGCTGCAGAGCCTCCTCCTGTCCAGTGTTTTTCCTCTTCTCTCTTATCCTTGCTTAGATGTGTTTTTCCTCTTCTTCTAGATAGACGGCTTACAGGTTCTGCAGAGACAAAGGAGAATTATTTTTAAGGTGGATGAATATGCGCAAAAGTGCAAAGGGCATCAGGGGAAAGCGGTTTTGCTCAACTTAGATCAGCATCTGCTGTAAGCGAATGGAGGAGGTGGTAAATAAACATCAGCTTTCAGGAGGGCCTTGGGTTAGATTGGCACCTGGGCAAGGTGATGGGCAGTGAATTGAAGTGTGACAAGAGAGAAGCTTCAGAATTGCAGCACAGTCCTGGCCTCTGTGCTTTCGTATTCAGCTTTACTCACTAGGTTTCTGCCCACTTGGCATTTACAACTGCTCAGTCATCTGTCACATCAAAATAAATGGTTAATAAATCCAGGTATAATAATAAGCTACTCTAAAATATATACTGGTTGTGTATCAGGGCATTAGCTCAACAGTTTACACAACTGATCCTTTCACTGTGAAAAAAAGATAATCCTACCACATAATAAAAAGTAGGAAAAAAAGGGTTTGAAGTAGAAAAGAGATGTGTGTGTGTGTGTGTGTGTGTGTGTATACATTTCTTCTTAATTTCTCTGTAAAGTTTATAGGAGGGTTTTCTGGTTTGCTTGAATCGCATCTTTATGCTTCCGAACTTCTGGCAGATTTACAACTTTTTTTGGGAATGCATTTTGAGCCCAGAGTCACTTCTAGATCACTTGCTATTATAACTGAAATCTTGATCAATGCAAAATAAGTTCTTTTTCCTGAAAACAGGGCTAGTACTGGTCGTAATAGTGTGGAAGTGACAGCTATCATCTAAGGCCAAGGAAAGGGATCAGACCTTTACTTTGATCTCAAGATATTGGCCAGCAGTACTTTTCAGGTTACATGTGGTGACTTTCAGTGGAGAGACAACCAATCTAGAAAGCAAAATAATAGTCAATGTTGTTGTGGTTTAGGCCCAGCCAGCAACTAAGCACCACGCAGCTGCTCGCTCACTCGCCCTGCCCCGGTGCGATGGGGGAGAGAATCGGAGGAGTGAGAGTGAGAAACACTCCTGGGTTGAGATAAGAACAGTTTAATAATTGAAATAAAGTAAAATAGTAATGATAATAAAATAATAATAATAATAATAATAATAATAATAATAATAATAATAATAATAATATACAAAGCAAGTGATGCACAATGCAGTTGCTCACCACCCACCAAATGATATCCAGAGAGTTCCCGAGCAGCGATCACTTCCCCCGGCCAACCCCCTCCAGTTTATGTACTGAGCATGACATCATATGGTATGGAATAGCCCTTTGGCCAGTTTGGATCAACTATTCTGGCTGTGCCCCCTCCCAGCTTCTTGTGCACCTGGCAGAGCATGGGAAGCTGAAAAGTCCTTGACTAGCATAAGCAGTACTTAGCAACAACTAAAACATCAGCGTGTTATCAACATTCTTCTCCTACTAAATCCAAAACACAGCACTATGCCAGCTACTAGGAAGAAAATTAACTCTATCCCAGCCGAAACCAGGACAAATGTCCTGTTTAATCAGTCTAATTCCAATTAATCCTGTTCCAATTAATGCAATTTTCCCTAATTTTTAAAGCACTTAAAAAAAAAAAATAAAATGCAGCCTCATCTGGCATTCCACTGGGGAATATGGTGTATAATCCAATAGTCATCCTTTGAAATACCAAAGTTTAATTTTGCTTATTGCCCGAGGGAGATGAAAGTCTTTGTCTGAGGAAAATTCATGAATTCAGACAATATAAGGTCTTTGCAATGAACGCTTCATAATCTCTGCTTTTATTTATGCATTTATTTTAAAAGGAATGCTTTACACAATGCAATCTAAAGTGTAGGTTTTCTCCCTGTGGCGAGTCTGACTGAAATAATAACATGTCTTCCTACCTGTCTTTTCATCTTAATGGCATATTTAACACAAAGACTACTTGGATCATGGAAATGACAGTCCATGTTGCAGGAGAGCTAGCCTTCCAATTTGTCTTTCTCATTTGCCAGGGGAACGGGATGTTCCAAAAGCGATGCTTTTGTCCTCATTTCTTGGACTCCAAGGTGCCGTTGGGGCATCTAATGGGAGTTGTCATATCTGAGAGGTGCTTTTTGTCTCATGAACAATGTAGGAGAAGAGTATGGTGCTCAGCACTGAGTGTCTTGACTGGTTAAGAACTCTCGGGCCTTTCTGTGCACACCTTTAGTGGGTTGATGTGCTCATCATGGGATTCTTGTATTTGAAGGGATGGTTGTGTATTCAATAAGTTTTACTCCTTTTGATTTGATTCTGAGAAAATGAGTGAAAGTTTTTGTATTTTTATTCAATAAAGTAGCAGTGTATGAGGCTCTTAGCTCTTGCTGAATCTTCAGCTCTTGCTGAAGGGAACTGCAGCAAGCCCTATTTTCTAAGATTTTTTTCTGTTTTTCAGAACACAACCAAGCCTTCCTTCCTCTTCTCTATCCATCCCATCCCTCCAAGAAGAGAAATTAAGTCATATAACTTCTCCCTTCATTTAGAAACTAGTCTCCTGTAATTTACCATCCAGAACCCTTCATGGTTTGTTTTGCAACTTCTGTGCAGATGCAAGCACACATGCTCTTTTAAATAAAATTATCCACACTAAAAAAAAAAGGGATGGAGAAGAACTTCCAGCCTTCTGTAATGAGAGGGGGCTTACTTTTCTGTAACATTTTCCACGGAGCACTTTTGTTTGCAATAGATATTGATTTACCATCTTCAGAAGATGATCGTTTATAATAAATACTGTGGTGAGCTGGCTTTGCTCTATTAACTTTGTACACTTGAGAACTCTGGCTTTACTTGGTAAGGGTTTTCAGAGATCTTTTCTGATAGAACAGACACACCGCAGTCCTGGATTAACATTTCAGAGATGTGAATGTGATTACCAGTTTAATTTTTTTTTTTTTTTTTAAACTTTAGGGATATAAATGAACCATTCTGTAACATGGATAAATATGTGTTCTTGTGTAGCATGAAATTGGAGAAATGCTTATGAAAGGAAACTAAAGAAGTACATAGAGGCATTATATTGCATACTGCAAATGCTTTGTAGGTATCGCTGTTTACGACAAATAATGTAAATAGCCATATACAGGAAAGTTTTAGCTGCTGTTAGTCTTCTGTAAATGATACAAGCAGGAAAATACAATTGGAGGCTTGCTTCCAATTGGACCTTTAGGAGAGACTGGTGGGTTCCTTCCAGAGCTCTCCAACACAGAGAGGAGTATTCAGACTTATTAAGGACATAAGGTCCTGTAAACTTCATTCATACTTGCACATGGAGGGAAAAACTCCCAGGCTATTCTTTAGCCCAGTGAATCATTAGTAGGAGAACCAAGCTCTTATAAAAGCTAATGCAGAAGGTTCCTTTGGGTTATTCAGGTATCAGGTAGGTAAAGAGCATTTCAAAAGCTCAGATGACTTTGTAGATATATTCTGCATGTTCAGTTTGTCTTAGCATTACATAGCCTCACTTTGGCTGACTGGTATGTATATTTGCCTAAGTTGAATACGGGGTTAATAACATTGGTGCTGCAGTTGGAAATACTCAGAAGTGCAACAACATTTATATTTTATGTTCATCTAATAGAAAAATGTGCACAGATGTGAAAAGGTGAGTACAATAAATAATTGAGGAGGACATTAGAAGAAAAAATCAAAGCCACTCATATGCTTATGATCTTTTAATTAAAGATGCTTGAGTGCAGATCAGTGGAATTAATTCTAGTTTCCTTAATGGGCAGTAGAAGTGATTTTGTTCTCTTTGTAGTATACCCTTGTTATTTGACTGCAAATACAGATGGTAGTAAATGTAAGTGATGGATAATGCTGGTGGTTTATTCTGGACTGAAATATTAAATGGGAAAAAAGTTTCAAAAAGGGCTGCTTAAATGTGGATACGGTTAGACATATAAATGGCATCATATTAAAAAAAAATGCCAAAGGTGCATAGTAGCAGTCTCAAATGAATAGGAATATTGCAAACTTATGGAGCTGGAACATGAGTTCAGGTACCTGATTTTCACCACCTTGACTGTGGTGCCATTCCAAATGCCTAAATAGCTAGTCATAAAAAATTGGTTGCTGTTCACTGAATTGAGAAAGACTGCTTTGTCTCTGCCTTGGGTTCTAATCCACTACCCATTGTAAGTCCTAGCAATGTTAGGGCTGGCTGTACTGGCATCAGAGAAGACGCTCCGTCTCAAAATAACAATTATCTTCTCAAACCGATTGTGTTTTGTTTACAACTATCCTGCTTTTTTCATCTTCTTTCTTCACCAAATGAAATTAAAAAGGTGTCATGAATTGTTCACTCCCAAATATAGTGGAGTGAAGCGTGGTATGAGCAGCTCCTCTGAAGCTGGCCGTGCTCTTCTCTTGCAGCTAGTGAAAGTCCTGTGCATCAGTAGAGGCTGCCTGTCACTGAAACAGTTACTGAGCAGTTTTGTCATTTAGGCAATGTCTTTTGGGGACCAGAAGGAGGCAGGCAATGAAATCAGGCTATGTCCGTGAGAAGTGTGTTCAAAAAACGGGTAGATGTGGCACTTCGGGACATGGTTTAGTCTAGTCTACCCTTGATTGGCTTAGAGTAGAATTGGTAGTGTAGGTTAATGGTTGGACTGGATGATCTTAAAGGTCTTTTCCAACCTAAACGATTCTATGATTCTGTAAGCCAGGTGAGTCATTTTGCACAGCCACAGAAATGGACATAACATAAAGTCCATGCACAAAAGCAGTGGAAGAGCTAGAAACGAATCTCAGACTGATTCAGGGGCTTGAATAGCTTATGAGAAGACTGCATTTTTAATTTGCATGAGCACTACTGTCATGAAACAGATAGGAAGCATCACAAAAAGTAACAAACTAAAAGCTACCTATACCATAAGAATTCACCATCCTGTTTGGCGGGATGCTGACTGTGCTGTCTGAGATAGTGAGCACTACAGTGGTACAAATAAATGGAGGTCTTTATATCATCTTCTGGTGCTTGTTCAAGCTGTATGAAAGAAATCATAGTGATATGGGGAACATCTCACCTGTTGTACCTGGGTTGTCTTTTTATGATCTTTACAATGATCTACATGTCTTAATATCCCCTTGAAATCACCAGAGATGTTCTGTAAATTGCAAAACTAAATTCTTTAACAGGCTTCAGGGTTCTACATGCACACTAGAGATTCATACAAGTTCTTCACTTCGCCTGTGGACAAGAAGTAATTCATTACTTGGAAAGTGTGCTAGAAAGGCAGAAACAATTCCTGTGGCACTGTGCGTATCAGCTCTCTTGTTGTGGTACCAATTGTCACTCTTCCCCCCGCCACGTTAAAAACTAGATAGTAAAAGAGAAGTCATCAGCTTTGGAGATGATGACTAAAAGTCAACTGCAGTACCCGGGGGCCTGGGTTTACTTCTTTCAGGTTGCCACCTTCAGAGCCACAGTCCGCTTACAAAAATGTCAATACCTATCTGTGGAGTATGAATAAGTGCCTGTGCTAAAGCTGTTACTTAATAAGACTAAAATGAAAAAAGTTTGTTTTCCAGGACTTCTCAGTATTTGCTATTAGAGAGATAGCAAAATCTTGAAAACTGTGCATCCGTTTTTTAAGTCGCACCTTTTTCTTAAATTCCTACACTCGTCTTTGAATTCCGCACAGTGGATAATGAATGGATAATGAATGTGACAGTAAATGGAAATTATTTCCGTTTCCATATTTAAGAGTGATGCTCCATGCCATCAGTACTGTGTAGCTAAACAGTGTAATTAATGGATTTAAAAACAAGAGGAGTGCTTGGATTTTCAAATTAAAACCTAAAGGTAGTTCTTAAAAGCTGAGAAACAGTTGGATTGGCTTCTGGTGGATATTCAATATTCTTATTGCCCTGAGGATGCTCAGATTAAGTTAATTTTACTTTATTAAAAAAGTAGTGGTTGCATATATTGCTTTGGAATTCTGAAAGCACTGAGTGATAAAAGAACCATTTTTTTCTTTCAAAGTTATGAAATTTATTGTAAATAGAAAGTGGGTGAGAGAGATGATGCATCAGCTTCTGATAATTGGTATATACTTTTCAGATAAATCCAAACCCTTTCATAATATTTATAGGAAAATCCACTTCTATATTTTGTTCCTTCTTTACTTTATTTATACTAAGAATTTATCCTTTTATGTTCACTTAGAAAGGCAATAATTCCTTTGTTATAAGATTATTTGTGGACTATGGAGTGAAAAACTCTCAGGTTTAAGTAACAAAAAACTCTAAACTAGGTCTCCTTGCTAGAGCACAACTCTTTTTCATGTAAATGGGAATCTAATAATTTTAAGGTGGGTCACAGATGATGTTTTTTATTCATAAAGAGGTGCATATATTTTTCTCAATGTCAGTAAACAAAACAGCATGATATGTTGTAAGCTACCTTTCACACAACTTCCATGCCAATTTTTTTTTTTTAATTCTAGCCAGTTTTGTGTGAAATTTCTATTTATCGTGGTAGGAAGGTGAGAAGACTTGATGATGTTTAACATCAAGATCACCACAGTTTGCAACTCCACAGACTAGGAGGGCTTGAGCCTTTATGAATTATGTTGGAAAGAATGAAATCATTAAAAGCTACCTTGTGAGGAATAATTCACTGTATGGAACTCATTTTTACAGGGTTTACTGTGTTTCTGAAAGCAGCAAGACCTCTTTCATCTGACAAAATCTAACTTCTGTACTACAAAGGCTTGTAGAGCATGTCTGATCATAGCTCTGCACCGAGCAAGCCTGTCATGTTCTCCATGAAATATAAGCAAGGCAAAAGCTAAACATCTGTGGCTTGAAATAAACTGGTTTCTGTCTCATTACATTTCTCCAGCTGACTTCTGATATCCAGAAAGTGGCTTATTGTAAAAATGAATACAATTTTGAAATGAATACAATCATGTAAGTGCTGCTGATACCCTATTTGGTAACAGGGTTTGTGCTAATGGTTTTAAGCAAATATAGAACATTCTATATTTGGGGGGAGTTGGGAGTCTAGTCATTAGCAGAGTCATTAGAAACATTAAGTCAAAGAGAGTAAATTAGTTTCTGAGTTCTGCAAAGTGAGTGCCACAAAACATCAAGTGTGAATCATGCCATAAAATTATGAGAAAGCAACATTGTTTTCAGGCCCATGACTGAAGGAGCCATCAAGTTACTCTGTGTGTAGCTCCAATGCAAGACTCATTTCCCGTTGTACAGAATGATGTAGCTCTGCTGAAGTCAGTGAAGCTACTCTGACATGCTCTGGCTGGGAGACTGACATGACAACTTGCCTCTTCCATGCACAAATGGCAGTCACTCCTTTTAAAGCTCTTTTGGAAAATGAGTATATTCTCTCTGTATTGGGTTTCCCTTGAAGTCCCAGACAGCAACCCAGTCCACCTGTTTTCCAGGACTTCCTAACCCTGCAAACTCTATGTTCACTTAAGCCTTCCTATTTAGACTGCTTGCATGGGGTGAGCTGGAAATTCAGCTACTGTGGTGGCTGCAGTTTTATTGTTTAGGCTGGGTCAGAGTTTTGAAGGAATGGGTTCAATCAACTTTTGTAGTGTTCATTACTCTTAAAAAGACTTCAACTATGGAGACTTTTGAATGAACAAAGATATGGATGATCAAAAGATGAAATGAGCTGTGGTCCTCTTTGTCAGAGGCTTGTGTGCAAATCACTTTCTTTTCAGCCACCAACTGGGGGAGCTGCTTGTTTAAATAAATATAAATAGGATGGGGGATGAGAAAGGATCAGCACAAGGAGGCCATCAAAAGTTCACGTGCCTGAGTCTTTCTTCTGCCACCTCCCAAGTAAGATGTCAATTGGAAAAGATGCTCAGAGGTTAGTTTGCAATCTTCAGGACTGGCTGGTGGGTGTCATCTCAAGTATGCACTGCCTGGTATGCTTCCTATAGTGTTCACTATAAATTATCTTACAGTCATAAATCAGAATTTGTTCCCAATCCATCACTTCTTTTTTTTTTAACCACACCAGTAATCTGCTTAAAACATTAAACAGAACAATTCTAAACGTGCACATAGGGCTTAAAAGTAATCACATAGGAATAGGTGTAATGTGCCATTTGCTGCACTGTTTCTTGTCTTCTCCAAAGAGTTAGCTCTTACATTATAGGGGTGAAAAAAGACAGAAAGAACATATATGCATGTGACACAGCTAAAGAAATGTGGGTCACGGGTGTCCCCAAAGTATTGCTTTAAATGGCTGACAGAAAGCTTTGGAAAGAACTTATTTGGAAATAATTCTGCTAATACATCTTTGGCCTCCACTTTTATTAGTAGGAGTACTTAAACCATAATCTTCAGTTTGTGGCATAAGAGTCCTCTCTGTGTCAATCATTTATGGCATAAAATACGGATTATGTCTTTAAGTGGGAATTACAGAACAAAGGAAACTTTCAGGGGCCCTTTTATGTTTGGGGGGGGTCTGCAGAGGGTGTCCTAGGAACTGCTGTCAGAAAACACCGTAACAGTATTCACTCACATGCACAGAATTGAACTAATCTCTAGATCTGGTATTAGAGAGGAATTTTTCCTCAGAGGAGATTGGCAAGGAAGCTTGGTGTGGAGAAACTTCATCTTTTTCTGGAGCACTAACCAATGAAGGCAGCATCTTCAGGCTTTACCTGGGCCAATGCAAGTAAAGTGTGGCAACTCCGCTTCTTTTCCGAAGCCTCCCCGGCCAGAGCTAGGGAAGGTGCTGCAGGGCAACTGTTTATTCCAACATCAGCAGCTCTCTTTGGAAGTCATTTACATTTTCTCATGCAAAACTTCCTCCCTGCCCTAAACGTGGACTGAGGAGAGACACATTCAGGAAGAGGGAGGTGGTTGGTACCTTTACACTAAGCTGGTTTGGTGTGGAGGGACATTTCTGCCATCTGCAACTAAGCACATCTAAGTGTTTAATAACGAGGGAGCTTTGTATCAGATGTGGCACATTGTATAAGATAGCCTCTGCCTTAAAGGTTTCCTTGGTACTGTCTTTTATATTTATTATTTTGATGTGTTCTTTTTTTGGTGGAGAAGGGTTTGATTTTACAGTTTCATGCACAAACCAGAGGTAGGAGAGACTTAAACTTGCCAGTGTATCCTAATGAACTTCCTCTGGGCCATTTCCATAGAAGAGCTGTAACTGCTGCCAGTTTTGTTGTGCTTGTGTTACGAGCATCCAAGAGGAGTACATGGAAAAGGAGAAGGCAAATATGCCAGTACATGTTCACAGTCTCATGGACCTTTAAAGGCCGGTCTTGTGAGATACCCACCCATGTTCTTCTCCTGATTGACTCATTTGCAGGGAAGAAAGTTCCTTGGATCTTAAAACATTCACAGCTGTCCTGCTGATGAGGTTGCAGAACCTGACGTCAGCTGGAGATGGAAAGTGGCAGACCTCTTCCTTTCAGTTTCTCCCTGGAAGATCTTGAGTTACATATTGGCACACCTGATTTCTCTTTGGCAGATAGAACTGTGCCTTCTCTAAGTGCTCCACTGTATTTTAGTAACTAGAATGTCACCCAAAATAATGCACATAAAAATCTGCAAAACATTTCTCAAAGCAGTTTCTCTTTCTCCCTGGTGTTACCTCCCTTGGCTGTTAAGGGCATTTGAAATAGTTATTCACTTATTTTTGTGCAAGGCAAAATAAAGCACAACACCCAACGGATTGAGTTGCCCAAGGAAAGACCTTTAATGATGATGCTGAAATTTGGGGGAGTGCTTGAAGTAGCAAACTCTTTAAAAGAGACTCTTTAAACTCTTTTGTAAACAAGTTTACAGGATCAGGCCCCTAGTGAGGTCAAATATTTAATGAAGATATCCAGCTATGATTTTGAACTTAACCTATATGAGCTATCTTTTTTGATCTAAGCCATGTTTCACCTGTAAATGGAACTAGTAACTTGCTTTTCATATCAGTTGATTTCTTCTGATTTGAGAGATGAGCTATTATATTGATGCATCCATTTGAATTAATAGGGTTACTGATTTCAGATTTACTTCTGTGGTTGTCACATGATCAGAGTCTGGCTTTTAAGTATTTGTAACCTTAATTGTAAGTTGAGAACAGCAAGTGAAGAAGAATAAATTTTCAGTTTTTGTAAATCACACAATAGGCTTTTATTACTGTATAAAGGATTTAGTGCATTGTTCGGTGGGCTTTGTGTTTCAGATAAGTGGAAAGTAGCTCTTACTGTTTAGCAAAACATAACAGGTATGCACATGTATGGCCAAGCAGACAATCTGTCTGTACCCAGATTATACTTTGTCGATCACTCAGTACAAAAGAGATCTTTGGTAATTTGATTGTTCCTCCAACCTTTTAACATACAGCTGATTTCAGATTTGTTTCCTGTTAAGACTGCCTCTTTCTCATGTTATTTGTCAGAGTATATAGCTTTTGGAAAGTGAAGTATGTGTTACCATTTAGAATCATAGAATCATAGAATCGTTTGGGTTGGAAGGGACCTTTAGAGGTCATCTAGCCCAACCCCCCTGCAGGGAGCAGGGACAGCTTTAACCAGATCAGGGTGCTCAGAGCCCCGTCCAACCTGACCTTGAATGTTGCCAGGGATGGGGCCTCTACCACCTCTCTGGGCAACCTGTTCCAGTGCTTCACCACCCTCACTGTAAAACATTTCTTCCTTATATCCAGTCTAAATCTATTCTTCTTTAGTTTAAAACCATTACTCCTTGTCCTGTCATGACAGGCCTTGCTGCAAAGATTCTCCCCATCCTTCCTGTAGGCCCCCTTTAAGTACTGAAAGGCCGCAATAAGGTCTCCCTGCAGCCTTCTCTTCTCCAGGCTGAACAACCCCAACTCTCTCAGCCGGTCCTCATAGGAGAGGTGCTCCAGCCCTTGGATCATTTTGGTGGCCCTCTTCTGGACCCGCTCCAGCAGGTCCATGTCCTTCTTGTGCTGAGGGCCCCAGAGCTGGATGCAGCGCTCCAGGTGAGGTCTCACCAGAGCAGAGCAGAGGGGCAGAATCACCTCCCTCAACCTGCTGGCCACGCTGCTTTTGATGCAGCCCAGGATACGGTTGGCTCTCTGGGTTGCAAGTGCACATTGCTGGCTCATGTCCAGCTTTTCATCCACCAGTACCCCAAGTCCTTCTCTGCAGAGCTGCTCTCAATCCCTTCATCCCCCAGCCTGTACTGATACCGGGGGTTGCCCCATCCCAGGTGCAGGACCTTGCACTTGGCCTTGTTGAACCTCATGAGATTCACACAGGCCCACCTCTCCAGCTTGTCCAGGTCCCTCTGGATGACATCTCATCCTCCTGGTGTGTCAACGGCACCACTCAGCTTGGTGTCATCTGCAAACTTGCTGAGGGTGCACTCGATCCCACTGTCTATTGATGAAGATGTTAAATAGCACCGGTCCCAGTACAGACCCCTGAGGGACCCCACTTGTCACCGGTCTCCATGTGGACATCGAGCCATTGACCACGACCCTCTGGATGCGACCATCCAGCCAATTCTTTATCCATTGAACAGTCCACCCATCACATCCATATCTCCCCAGTTTAGACTTGATGGAAGAATTCTTTTGAGGAATAATTTCTATTAGCAAAGAGAAAAAATTATTTCAAAATCAAAACAGGAGTCAAGTTTCAAAACTTAGAAGAGTGAAAAGCCCTGTGTGAGGACAGGTATTATAGAAAACTTAATTTATTTCCCTAAGTAGCAGAATAAATACAAATTATATAAATTCTCCTGACATGTGATGAAAAAAGTGTTTCCTCTTAGTTGTCATTTTAATAGCAAATGTCATCTCAGTGTCTCAACCAGGAGTAAACTAATTGCAAAAGGGAGAGATTTAGAATACCTTCTTTTGTTGTATGATATGTATTGATGTAATAATGTTTATACCTATTTCATGAACCTGAATGGTGTTCCAGCTGACTAAGCATTACTCACATGGTTTAAGGAGAACTGTGATCCAAAGGAAACATTCTGAGCATTGTATCTCTCCCTAAGAAGGCGTCTAAGTCCTACCTGAGTTTATTTTTCACAGAGGTGTAGAAATCAGAGAAGAAAACTATTTCAGCTTGTGTATTTGATGTCTACAACAGGAATTTTTCAGACTTACAAAAATTTGCAGGCACAAAAGCTTGGGCTTGATAGGGGTATCTGATTTACCACATATTTCTATTAAAATTTAGTATTTATAAAATGCCAGTAACACACAGAGTTAAATGGATTAAGAACTGCTTAACTGACAAACCTCAGAAAGTTGTCATTAGTGGGGAATCACAGCTGATTAGAAAAGTTTAGAGGATAAATGCACAAATAGTAAATAGAAGTCCAATACTATTAACCATTTTCACTGGGGATCCAAAATAATTGCGAAGTTACTACTGCATGAGTGGAGTCAGTTCTGGACTTTAGGGTGTAGTAAAATCATATTAAATAGGAATTGAACAGAGAAACAGTACAATACAGTCCTACATTTTGGGGGGGGTATTTTACAGGTCAGTCTTAGCTCGTAGGAAAAAGGAAAACTTCAGAGATTATTTGATTTTTATATATATAGGATGTTCCTGAGGAGAAAATACAAAGTGCTAATATGCATCCTTTTTCAAGCATAGAGGGAACTAGTGTCTAGAAGCTGAAGTCTTATCAATTCAAATTAGAAAAGAACAGTGAGGTCTCTTGGTTTATCCAAATCGGGATGGGGTGTCTTTTTACAGGACTGTTTTAGCCCAACACAAAAAGCTTTAGCAAATACAAATCACTGGGTTCAGTCCAGCAGCAATGAGTTGAAATTTAAGGGCCTGTGATATACAAAATGTCCTTTCCAACCATAGATTCGATGAATTTTTGACATTTCTGAAAATGAACCATGAAATCTTAGTCTCACTAAAATCAGTATCAGTGTTTCACTTGGTTTCTCCATCCAAACTGCAGGACAGATGGAGGTGATTTTGTTTTTTTTTTTTCTGTGATTTATCATCTCAGGAGGTTGGAGCCCCCTGATTCCTTGCATAACCTACTGTTTTATAGTACTAGCCTGAATTTTCTTGGCTGCAAGAGAGATTAATCTTATTGCGTATTAATGCGTTGATGCCCTCATTGATGCTTTAGTGAGTTAATGTTAAAAATAATCCAGGACTGGCATAAAAGGCATCCAGTTTATTTCAATTGACCTAACTTTGCGATCAAAGTGACCATCTTCCTGTTTCATATTCTGAAAATTTATTCTCCCTTCAGTACCTCTGCTGCATAATCGTAAGGCCACACTTAAATATTTGCCGATTCAAATCTTTTGATTATAGTGTTGATATTCTCTGTATAATGTCATGATATCTTCCATAACAAAGATGAGTCCTGAGGAAGAAAGCGGTGTGCGAAGTAGACAGCTGGCAAAGGTACTTGATCCCTTCTCTCTTGACCAAAAACTTAGAGCTGTGGTCTCCTCTGATCTCGAGGATGTGAATCCCTGCTGCACGCTCTGCACTCGCTCAGAGCACAACGTGCCTATTGGTGCCGACGCGTTTTCCTCCCGGCGAGCGAGGCTGGGTGCGCAGGGGGGTCCGCTCCGCCAGCCAGAGCCGCAGAGCACGTCTCAATGTGAACAATCCCAATGCACTGCTTTTTTCTAGTTTTAAGTTAAAAATCCTTATGTGTTAGTAATGTGTGCAGGAAAAACTTACGTTTTCTGTTTATGAATTTGTAGGTAGACCTTCTTGCTGCTATGCAAGTTTTGGGGTTTTTTACCTTTCAGATTTCATCTTTCTGCTGCTTTTGTTTTTTCTTTGAGCTGTAGTCATGCACTTTGCCCCAGACAGGTCTCTGAAATAAAAGACTAAATGAATACTTATTTCTACTTTCAGCTTGCAGCCAGTTCATTCAGATAGATTAGATTTCTAAACTTTGGATTGAGATACACAGTCTCAAATGCCATGTCACCAGAGATATTAGAGCAAATACTGGTTTATCACGACTCTGTCCTTTGAACTGCAACATCATTAAAAAAGGCATATACCCCCCCCTCAATTTAAATACAAAGAATACGGTAGATGATTGTTCTCTATCAAATGCTGGTGGTTCAAAGGACATATGTTTTCTTTGATTTCTTGTGCGTTAGATTTCTGTATCAGTACACTGAATTTTGAAGAGAGATGCCTGAATTCACATTTGTCGTGGTTTTATTTTGGTTCATGGCTCACAATATGAATGAAAGGATATATACAAAGCAGATTTTCTGCCCTATCACACTGTGCCATTTGTACTGTCCTGAAAATTGAACTAAATCCTCTGGGCGTGAAGTAAGAACAAACAGCTCATTCCCTTCTGCTCCTCTAAACCACATGAACTTAAATATTAATGAAACTTTCATGAATCACATATAACATATACTGCCCCTTTGTGCTGGAAAACGCTGGGCTTTTTATGGTTGCTGCCGTACAGCCAGAATAATAGGAAGCAGAGTCATAAAACAGTAATTAATACACTACTGAACTGAGCTGTTTTATTGTGTAGATGCTAATTAAGAATGATAGATACCAGTGATTGAGTGGCACATAATACATTTGGTCAGCATAAGTGAAAGGTCAGTTATCATTTTGACTACTTTAAGTGAAAATGTTTCCCCTTATGTCAGTGATTTCAGAAACCACAAATGTCAAAGTGAAATGACATTCTTTCTAGAATGTAGATTATTCTCTTTCTAGAATGTAGATTTTTAGTGGCATGACAGGAGGGTAATAATGGAAAGCATTTGATTTGCTGTGGGGTTTCTGACCAAACAATCAGAAGGGGAAAAAAAAAGAAAAAAAAAAGGGGGGGGGGGGAAGTAAATATTAAATCTTAGCATTTTGGGGTGTTTCTCTGAGATGCTGTAAAAGGGGCTGGCTTTCTGAGCAGGGCAACCCCTCCTGCTGGAAAATGATTCCATGAGACCGGACACTTCAGCGTTCTCTTTTGGAATATCTCACCCACTTGATCAAAACATTCCTTGATGGTTTTAAAATATTTCTAAGTTACTCATTTTCAGGAAGGTGGGAGAGGGTAGCCTTAACTCCCAAAATAGGGATGAATTCAGACTTTACACTCTGTTCAGCAAGGAGGCAACTCAGAAAGGGAGCTCCTGCTCTGGCAGTAAGAATGTTAGACATCTCACAGATGCTCGTACCAGTGCTACATGTTTAACTTCACTTGTCATCTCTGTGTTCTTCATAGCTTAGACACCTTCTATTTTTCTTTAATACTGTACAACCATGATCAAAGTTGGTAGAAAAAATCCCGTCCTGAGGCTATTAAGACCCTTAGATACTTTAAAGGGTACATGCCTAGGCAAAAGCATGACATGACTTTTTTAGAAAAAAGTCAAGATTACTTTTAAAATTTGGCATTATTAAAAAATCGTTTGATATTTTGATCTCATATATTATGTAGTTCCTCCTTAGGGGTGAGCTGCTGCAGTTAAAAAAGAAAAAGAAAGGGGAAAAAGGGGGGTAGCCAAAGAAGACTTTAAATTCAGTTCTGTGATGGTTTTTGGGCAGTACCAAAACCAGAGTTCTAACTGGAGACTACAGTTAATATTGTAGTTCACCCAGCAATTGATTATTTTAAAAATACAAGCTTGAGTTGACCATGAGGTTATACCTCCTACACATCCTATTGCAGTGTGATGCTATATTAAAAAAATGTGTGATGCTATATTTAAAAAAAAGATTTAACCTATTTGATAATATAACAGCAGAGAAACAGGACTGCAAGTAGCAGTTCATCGTTTTACATACTAGCATTAATACTACTGAGTGCTTTAAAGAATAGCATCTCCTTGCTCGGGAAATCGCTTCTTGATAGTGCTTCTAATAATGTCTGATGGGTGTTTGAATACATGGGTTTAGCATGCGTTAAGGTAAGTGACTAAGTCTGATTTCTTAGGTAAATGGGTATGATCAGTAAAGGTGATCAGTACAGCAAAAGAGAATGCAGCAAATGAGAAAGTAAGCACAGTAACAAAGTCAAAGGTCTTCTCTAAAAGTCAGTGAGGGACTGAAAAACTCAGCACAGATCAGAGAGTAAGATGCTCAGTGAATAGGAAGAATAACTGACTTGGCTGCAGATTGCCCTGGCTTAACTGGCATTTGAATATACCGGTTTCTGAAAACCCTTGACTTTGCTAAAAATGAAAAATAAAAATGAGTGAGTAGTGCTTTTTCAGGCTCTCAGCTCTTGAGAGATGCTGGTGACCGGGCAGGCAGACAGAGGCACAGGGCTGCCTGTGGCCTTGCGCCGGGGCAGGCAAGGCGGTGCTCCTGCAGGTCGCTGGGATGCGTTGGATGAGAAACAGCGACATGATTCTGACTTGCGTACACAACAGGGAAGACTGTAACTAGCAGCTTATGTTTTAGTATAATGCTAACTTACTCGGGCAGCTCTGGGCACACTCTTCAGAAGCCACTGATGACGCTGTAGTTGTGTAACTTGAACAGTCTCTGTTCTTGCTCAGGCTGCCAAGAATCCTGCAACCCAAAAAGCCTGTTATGCAACTGCAAGTGAGAAACTTGGGCCACTGCAGACAGCCGCATCTTGACAATTGGATTTTTGTCCAGTCTGGCTTTTCAGCTCATTTTTTATGTTAACAGGACTATGGTTTTCCCATATAGGCTTCTTCAGTATGACAAAGCCATATATTTTACCAGGAAGCTGGGCACGGTATTGTAGTATAACTGCATCTGTAGTTCAGCTTCTATTTATCTGTACCTTTCTGAGCAATTAAGCTGCTGACAATTTTCCAGGAGGTCCAAGATGCATTGCAAAATTATAATCAAGTTAGGTGTTCTCTGGAGAAGAGGAGAGAAACTTTTCTGTACAGGTTGTTTGTCTGGACCTATAACAGGAGTAACACATGTCTGGAAGAGACCTCCTGCATCACTAGCTCCAGCCCCATGCAGTCATAAGATGTCACATTGTTCTTTTAATAATTAGATCAAGTTCTATTTTAAAATACATAGAACTTTTTATTCCCCTGCTATTCTTGTGGAAAGAGTGTTCCAGAAATCTGCTTGCTATAAACCAGCTTCTCATTTCTGTCCTCAATTTATGCCTGACCATAATTGACGGAAGACTAGACAAATTACATCATTAATTGTTTATTCTCATTTGTGGTAGGGCCTGCCATTTATGTGAGTGTCATCTGAGTAAACGTAAGTTATTGAAGTTCTTGACTTTCAAAGACTAGGAACAATACATGGGATCCGGGAATTTGAGTGGAAGTAAGTCTTTCCTTATCCAAGAGATACTTTGAGTAGGTGTTTTCTGGGTGCTGGTTGTGCCCAGTTTCAGTGCTTGAATACCCTTTGTTCTTGAGGTGAAGGTGAGGTCCTTGTCAACAGAGGAAAGCACTCACTGAACTGCTAAGTGTGCCTGCAGGCACGATAAAAAGCATTATATCTTCAATTACTGATCTTATGTTTGATTTGAGGTACAAGAAATCATTTGAACCATTGAAGCAAGTTGTAGATTTCTTTCTGGGAATTACTATGAGTAATTAAAAGATGAGGTTTTCTGGCTCAAAAGGAGGCAGCAGAAGACTCTGCTCAAAGCGGGGTTATTGAAATGGAGGGAGGTTGTTAGTGACATCCAGGAAGTGTAGTCTAGGGACCAGTTTTTTAAACAATTTCTTTAATGTCTGTGGCACAAAAAGAAGAGTGCAACTATGCATTTGGGAAATGAGGATGAGAATTTCTGCTTAACATGGCTGGTTACAGCAGTTGTTAGACAGAAGTAGCTCCTGGAGCAAAACCAAAGAAGTAGCACTCTTGAACCAGACGCTGAGCTCCAGAGTCAGGCTCCTTCTTCCTTCTCTTGTCCCTTGATTTTTGAATTTGTTACTGAAAAATGGCCTTTGTTTCAACAAAGCTTGACTCTGGGTGAAGATCTAGAATCCACCTCTCCTATTTGTGAAGGTGGCGTAACAGCTAAGCTAGAAGAAAGTGCTACCACACTTGTCTCCAAGTGGATGTGTCCCCAGCTGCTCTGAAATTTTTCTGCACTCAGTGCTATGATTATTTTCTTAAAAGACATTTCAGTGTGTTTTGCCTGTTTTCCAGATTCCTGCTGAGCTTATGTAGGAGACAGACAGGGAGCTCTTGAGGCACCGGGAGCTCTGCTAGTGACAAAGAGGAGAGCTTCATGTGGCTGAGGAGCGAAAGCTAGAGCTGTTTTCAGGGTTAATGGCTGCTAAGCAGGGCTAATGTAGTCACAATTTTGGATTCAAGGCACCTCATGACAAACTAAATCCTGTTTTAGATGCCTAAAACCTTATTTGGATCTGGACCAAATGCTTTATTTTTATGTTTGGAGAAATGTTGTGGAGAATGTAAGTGCTTCTGATTTCAACATGCAGATACTTAAACTTGATTAGAATGAAAAAGCAAGACTCTTATTCTTAAAGAAGTGTTAAAAGACATTCAGATTGAGATCTAAGCCTACATTATCACGAAAATCCTGACGTAGGATTATTACATTAATCTTTCTGTCCTCCTCCACCAAACTCAAACTCCCTTTGTCCTAACACTGTTTATTCTAGCAAATATGGTTGTCTGTGGATCTGCCACTGGGGTAACATTTATTATCTTCATGGGGAACAGTTTATTATCATGTAACCGATATAAACAGTTACAAAGTTGTTGTCTCTGTGACCTTTCTTGGCCCACCAGAGCCTGATTTCTTAACCTTCTGAGCCTGCTGTGAACCTTCCCTGATTTTCAGGAACATGTATGAAGACCGTAGGCCTGAAGGCAGTGGGTGGCTCTAGCTACTTTTTGTGCTTTCTGTTTTGCTTATCTGGAATATGTATTATTTTAGATGGGATAATTTTGGGCAGTTGTATTTTTTTAATGTATTGCAGTATTGCAAAAACACCTAAAGTCTTGGTTGTTGCTTTCAGCATCCCAAAATAGTATTATAAATAGACACTGTAATGCTGTACTTGTTTTTCTGTTATTTATCTAGCAAGCCACACTTAGTGTTTAAATTCCATCAAACAAGGTCTGTGTTGTGAAAAAGAATAACTATTGGCGTCTGTTTTAAAAGTTACTCCATTTGCTTAGTGGGACTATATATATACATTTTAAAATGGACAACCAAGTTAGGGTATGATGAAGTAATGCTTTTTTAGTGCTGCCTTTTTTCCTCTTCCAAACTTTTCTTTCTCCCTAAAATAAAGATGAGGGGCTTTGTCCTGGACGGGAATCCCGCCCCCTGAACCCCAATCACTTCAGCTCAGCATTTTGTTGCAAGGAACAGCACTTCTCTGTATAGGCTGGGGAAAGAGGGTAAATCATAATTAAATTAACACCTTTCACTTTGTTACACATTTGGGTGCCCTATGGTTATTTGATATAGATGTATAAATTGTCATTGTGAGGCTAGATAGCAAAAAAATCAAAGAACGCTGAAGAATCACTGTCTTTTCAGAAGTACTGACAAGTGAGCACCTGAGTAACTATTTCTTAAATACAGAGTAAACAAACATTTTAATGTGTGGCCTGTGACTTTCAAAATGAAGCATATTAAAGACATTGATGTTTTTAATCTATATAGCCATTGCAGTATTTTAACTTTTGAAACTCTGTTTTAATGAGTGTCAGTTGTGTAGCATGTTGGTTTTTACTAGACTCACAAGAACTAAATATAACACTCAGATTTCCAGGAACTCATAAAAACTTCTTCTGTGCAGAAGAAGGCATTTTTAATGTGTCTTAAAGCACAAATGTTTTACTGGTGTTTTTGCACGTAATGAGAGCTATTACTACTCTGTATGCACAGTTGCTAGATCTGTGCATAGTAACATAGCAGTATAGATCCCCATTGATAAGTATTTCCCATGCATATAAGACAGGATTAATGGACTGCTTGCATGGGAGATTTTATTTATAAATTAGAGTTTAAATCTGCAGGTATGTGCTGTTGTACAGTGGAGAAAATCACTTGTTGATCTTTGCAAGAATTTACATTTAACTTGATCAATACAAGAAATAGTTTAATTTGCAAATTATTCAAATCTTTACGGTAGTATTCTAATATGAAGTGTCCATCCTCTGCCTTCTTAACAGAGGCACTCTAAGGCAGGTAATTTTAAAATATGTATTAGTAAATATAAATAAAAATTTAAAAAATAAATATATATTACAAATTTTAGGAGTGTTCCCCACTTAAGCAACAAGGAGTGTATGTTTAAAATTACCACGGTTGTTCAAAGCAAAAGAAACCTGAATCCCACCTTTTGTATTGCCTCCAACAGGCTTCTGCACGGTAGCAGGATATGATGAAGCAATATATATTTACAAATAGAGAAAAAGAAATATGAAAACTCAGTTTAATACTTGGTAGTTTATGCAAGTCTGTTATCACCATGAGATTAATGTAATCAAAATGACTGTCCTAACATAATAGATTGTAGACTAGAAGTGATTATATACGTTTTCAAATTTATGTTTGTGTTTATATTTTAGTTAGTGGTTTAGGCTGTGAAATTTTGGCCCTGGGGTTAAACCAAAAGGTTTTCAAACTAAGAACTTCATGGCTAAAATATGTTTGCTGGGAGGGAATAATATAATTACACATAGCTTTTTGATAAACAGCCTAAATTATGCTTCAAAGGACAGATGTGGCTTTAATAATCTGAACCATTTGCATTTTCAGATTAAACCCTGCTTGATTGCATTGTACTTGATATGTATACTTAAATCTATATGTTAAATGTTATACTTTGATATAGAGCATATTGTTTGACTTTGTTCTTATGATCTGACAAGCTTCATTATATAATAAACTAGTTTAAATAAATCTTAAAGACATAAAAGTGTTCTTGACAGTAAGAAAAAAATTTGAAGCACACAAATGATATATCAGTTAGATGTTCCAGAGAGAGTCAAAGCTTTTTTCATTCAGATCTTTGAACATGTGTTTTGAATAAAGCTGTAAGGCATTTTCCAGTAACCAGTGTTGTATTACAAAAATGAGTAAAGTAAAACAAAAGGAAAACATGTTTCAACATTTTATTCAGTATTGTCACACATTGTTGCACATTTCCAGCTGGAAGTAAATGTGACATTTGTAATGCTAATTTTTCAAACCTAACCTTTTATAACATATAAAATATTACTTGGGATGGTGTGCCCTTGTGAAAAGAGCAGGAGTAATGAAGTACTCGATCAGGGTTCAATTGGATTCCTAATGGCTTGAGTGCAATTATACTGCCAGTTTGTTGCAATCAATCAAAACCATTTTTGAATTGTTCTCTTAAACCGTATCTAGTGGTAACTGCTGATAAGCAGGTTACAGAGCACTTGACCTGATATACTAGCACTGCATGTATCTCACAAAAAACAACAAATAATGCTGTTAATGCTGCCCTGTTTGTCCCATGTGAGGAAAACCCCCCAATTTGTTAATACACAAGAGCACACTGTAGCCTTACTGCATGTTATGTGTGATGGATAAATGTGAATGTAAGAGTAATGCAGAAAGACATAAGAAATATGCAGCATGTAATTTTGGTGTTACATATGCAATGCTGTTAATTGTGGGCTGCAGGTACATTAACAAACTCAGAAAAAAGGTAGAGTTCTGCCGAGTTGCTCCCCATTTTCATCTATCAAAATGACAAACTGCCAGCCTCCCTCAGCTCAGAGGGAGGGGAGAAAGAGGAGGAGAAGGAGGGAAGGAGCACATGCAAGCAATTTGGATATTAAAAAAATGCCAAATTAAAAAAAAAAATCTTACAATTAAGCTGTAATGGAATTTATAGAAAGATGGATATAATTTATTTTGGTTTTATTTGTCCAGGGCCATAACATATTAGCCAGGAAATATAATCTAAAACATACCATTTACAGTGTCACTAATGGGACATTTATGCTAAGGGGACTTAGTCCCATACTTCAGGATAGGAAAAATATACTGTAACGTTTCATCGCAAGGCATTCCTCTGAAAGTGAAAGCTAATTAAACAGTTTTTACTGTTAGTTGAAAATATCATACACCTGAAGACCCTTAATCCATGTGAGAAATGGTTGAACGCAGCAAATGTGGCACTTGAAGAAGGACAGATTGAGGTTGACGGTCTTCAGATTTCTCAGGAGAGTGGATACCTCCTCACTAGCCATTACCTATTTTTTACCCCCCCTATGCCTCAGCACGTGCCATTTTGCTATGAGTGTGGCAGTATGAAAGTGATTCACTACTTGTGTTTGATCCCATGATTTCTCTCCTGAGTCTGGTAGCAGAAATGCCATACAGTTGTAGGAAGAAGGGGTGGATGCCAGCACTGTTTTTACAAGCTGGGTTAATGCTCACATTAAAATGTTGGTCCCATTGAAGACAGCAATAGTAATTCCATGCATCTCACTCAAAGAATATCTGCTTGTTTCCTGAGCAAGTTCTTTGTTAAATAAGTATATCCTTTTGCCATAATGCAAAATCAGTAAGGTTTCAGTCTGTAGCTGTATCCCCTCAGCGCGTCCCAGGTATCATCATGTAATTTTGATGCTTAAAGCATTGACTTCCTCAATATTTAGCCTGCACCTCTACTTTGGATTCCTGACTTGGCAGGTGTATAGCTCAAGTCCTAATTTTTTTTGAAACTGAAACAAGCACATTTTCATTGCACAGTGAAAAATTGCAACTAGAAAAGGAGAGTAGAAAGGAGTTTGGGTTGTTTTTTTTTTTTTTTTTAATTTGGTTAAGGACAAAACATATTTCCAGATGGTCTCTCTTATATTGTACTGCTTTATATACAGGGCCATCTGTAACTCTTTAGTTAATTTCCACTGGTCTAATTCTGTACTTGCATGTATGTATCTAGAATAGATTTGACCAAAATATGGGGCTTTTATGTACTGTTTGTGGGATATTTTCAGAGTAATATATAGCAGAGCTTGGCTTCTGTGCCCTTTGTATAGATAGAGAATGGGAAAGGGTAGGGGAATGTCCTCCTCTCATATCTTATCCGATTCTTTGGAGGCTTCTAAACTCAAAGAAGTACAACACGTAGCTTTAGTTCATCATGTGTAGATACAGTGGGAAGCACTGCATGCTCATTGTAGCGCACAATATTTATTACATACAGCTTTTTTATAAGTGTTTAAAAACCCCATCCATTTGCTGCATTTAAAAATACCTCTCCTCTCTTTTCCTGAAGATAGTAATTTAAAGCTTTCAAGATAATGGTGGGAAAATTCCATGCAGAGGCATTGTTATAATGGCAACAGCATTTATTCTTTTCACATCGAAATGGCATTTTTCAAAAGACTTGGAATTGCACAGTGGATTTTGGTTGCATTTGTTTTTAATTGACCATGTTGGAAAAAAGGGTGAAAAAAAAATGGAGGAAACACCTGAAAACAGCAACCTGTCTGTCACTCATTTTTTATTTTCACAATGTCTCCTCTCTTTATACGTCCTGAATAGATTGTAAAGTACAAAACAATTAAGAAGTGTATCAATCTAATCTGTTGCGACTGCATTAATGTATACAATGCTTTTTTGCATTTGAGAACTATTTAAATATTTGTTCTATATAAGAGATATAGAGCAATGTAACTACTTCTGTCACCTCAAATATTTAGAATCCACTATCCAACTTTTATTTCTTACTGGTTTACTTACCTATTTTATTTTTAATGGCTTACCTTCTTTAACTAGAGAATGTTATACAGTTCTTTTTCTGGGCCTTAGACATGCGAAGAAATAGGTGATACCATTTCTCTTTGTCTCTAGCACCATTTTTATTTCTTCTTACTCTAAGGCTAACATTTAGAAGAACAGTAACATTGCAGTTGTCTCTGTCTCCTTGTAGATCTTTCATAACGGGTGTTTTCAGGCAATGAAAACCACAGAGCATATGGATCAAAAAGAATGGGATTCAGGTGATGAAAGTGATTGTTTCTTGGTGCCTGTCTTGATTTTCCTTTGAGTTTGTGCTGAAAGGTTGAGGTTGAAGTCAGATGATAATTTTCCGAGTTCCTTGGATGGTTTAACCATCCTTGTGTTGTCAGGAAAGTTAGCTGAATCCATTATCATACCAGTTTCAGATGGAGATTTTCATCCTTCTTGCTGGGAAATCCTATAATTTCTTTACATGTAAATAGTGAACACCAAATGTTACTCTGATTTGCTCCCTTAGAATGAAGTCGCTTTCCTCATTACCTAAGCCTGGGAATAACAGAAATCTGACATATCTGTTATAACAAGATGTTTATTACATATATTTCAGTTTATGAATAACACTACTGGTCAGAAATACCACTGTCTGTGTCTGGAAAACAGTCCTAAGCTGCACACGGACCCCAGATAGATGCTGTCAATGGAAGATGGGTCCCAGCAAGTTGGGCCATCCCAGCGCTCCTGTGTTACTTTTGGGTTTTACCAACATGACAGTATATGAAGTGGAAAGGGTTTTTATAATTCAGCTCTTTCTGTGAAGTGCCTTCTGCAATACACAACTGCTTAGCTGTTTTAAAATGAGTTACATAAGTGTAGGCATCAGTGATAATAAAAAAGATAGAGAGCTGGTAGGGGGCTCTGGAAAGAGTGACAAGCACGAGTTTAAGTAGGACATTTTTCTGGCTGCCAGAATAAGAGAGCAGGTGTTGGCATTTATGTTCCAGCTGTGTAAATTGATGGTGTGTATTTGTTTGGGTAGTTTTTCATATGATCTTCTTTGGTGCAATGTTTGGGCACCTACATGATGCAAAGCAGAGAGAGGCAGGGCACTCCTACAGCCCTGGGGGAATGATGTTGCTGTTGGCTGCTGCTGAATCAATCTTACCAGGAAGTCAGTGAGGATGCCAACATATTTCTCTTTTTCTCTTCACCGTCTTGTTCTTCATGTTTTTCTTCCCTACCTTTCAAAGGAAAGAAAGAAACATTGAGTTGGCTGCAACCCTGTAACAACTTTCGCTCAACGTGACAGGCAAAATCAATGGCAAAATGATATTGTTCAGAATTATTCATCTTGGATGGACTGCTATAAATTCACCAGCATTGTAATCACAGATACTGAAAACAGAAGGATAAACTTTCTTTCCAAATGAGGAGTTCGCTCTGCTTTGCCTGGTCTCCTCTACTCAATTGTCTTATAGT